>NC_136072.1:1114176897-1114574397 GCF_964261635.1 Lissotriton helveticus | reverse complement strand
TCTCACAAACCCAGAACGGAACTACTCCGTCATTGAAAGAGAAGCCCTGGCCTGTTTCTGGGCTGTCAGACATTTCAAGCTTTTCTTGTGGGGTTTAAGCTTCTCCATCCGAACTGATCATAAACCCCTCACCTTCATCTTTTCCGTGAAGGGATTAGAGAATTGTACACCTCGCATCAGCAGGTGGATCTTAGGACTGGAACACTATAATTTCAAAGTGGAGTATGAACCAGGAAAGGAAAACAAGATTGCGGATTTCCTGTCGAGGTCACCATTACCGGAGATGGAAGAAAAAGAAGAAGCCCTCGACAGTCCTATCCTAATGACAGAAACACCTGCTATCACAGAAGAGGAATGGGAAAAAGAGGCAAAGGATGACAAAGAAATAAATGTGCTGAAGGAGTACATGGAAAAGGGATGGCCAAGCAAAAAAAATGATCTCGAAACTAGTGTTGCAGAGTTTTGGGAAGTGAGAAATGAGCTAAGTTTCATAAATGGCAGAATCTATCGTAATCACATAGTGGTTCCTCCCAAAGGCCTCAGGAAAAAGGTCATCGACTTAGCACATGAAGGTCACCTAGGGCGCAGCCTCACTAAAGCCAGAGTCCGATCTAGTTTCTGGTTTCCCAGGATGGATGCCATGGCCGAACAAGCCGTTAAGGATTGTGGGGCGTGCGCTAAAAGCGACAAGTCAAAAGCTGTGCAGAAAGCACCATTATCCCCAGTGGAAGTGCCAACTAAACCATGGAGCAAGCTGGCCATGGACATTATCGGGCCTATGCAAGAACTGGGAGAGAGGAGAAGATTCATGCTGGTGTTAATCGAATATACAACCCATTGGATCAAACAGAAGTTTGTCAACTCCGTCACCACTAGGACTGTGATTGAGTTTTTAAACGGAGTATTTGTGGAAGAGGGTATTCCAATGACTTTGATAACAGATAACGGAGTGCAATTTTGCTCGGAAGAGATGCGTGCATTCCTCAAGAGTTTGGACATCAAACATGAGACCTCTGCCCTATATTGCCCCAAAGCCAATGGGTTAGTTGAACGAGCTAACAGATTCATAAAGGAACATATTCAATTAGCAGCAACCAATGGACATGATATAGAAGAGTCCCTTAGAAGGGGCCTGTGGGCTTATCACACCTCCCCTAATAAGGTCACAGGAATCTCTCCCTTTGTAGCACTGCGTGGGCGTGAACCTTGCACCAAATTGAATCCCAGTTGGTTGAGCGGGGGTGAGCCCAGGGTAGCGGGCCAGGGGACAGGAGCAGAGAAAATCCAACTCCACCAAGATAGGTATAAACAGTGGTATGACACTAAGCACGGGGTGAAGGATTCCAGGTGGGAGGTGGGTGATAGAGTAACAGTCAGAAAGAACACCAAAGTGGGAGCTACCCAAAGCAAATATTACATGCCTTGTAAAATTGTTAAAGTGCTTAAGAATGTGGTCCAACTTTAGAATGGCCAATGGTGGAGCTTTGACAAGATTGTAAATGCACCTGAGTAATGTTCTGTGTTCTTGTTCTTTCTCTTTTCTATGGCGCTACGGCGCAGCCCTGTCCCTATGCGGGAATCCTGTTCCTTACTCTGCGTCACCCTATGGAAGGGAGATGTGTTGTAATTAATCTCCCAAGTGGTATGTCCCATCCTCCCCTTCCGCTCTTGACCCTGTTGGTATGCCCCACCCTGAAGCTTGCCATGGAATGTTGAGACACTCTCCAGTGAGGAGAGTGGATGGTTAATAAACAGACCTGCTTTCATCTTATCTGGTCTCTGAGGATTTATACTTTCTAACAAGAACATTTTGTATGGGGTCACAGCCCCTTCTTATACTAAGAAATCCTTTGTCTGCATGGCTGCAGGCAAGGGGCGAACCAGATACAACTGGTTCCTGAGCACTTTGTTTTGCTCAGCCCCTCTGCCTATTCACAGGATGGGTAGGGTCATCAGTCGCACCACAGGGGGTGGAGCCAGCAGTGTGTGGGGGAAAGCCCTGCCCTATTCAGGTCCCAGGTGCACTCCTTCCCGGCCATCGACATGCAGATCTCCCATTCACCACCGGGGCAGACCCATCCTGACTTATGGAGCCTGGCACACCAGCCAGCTCCAGCCAATCACCATCCAGACAGCCAATGCACATAAATTACACAGACATGCCAACTTCTAGAAGTGGCACTTCCACACTAGACACGTTTACGCCGCACACATCATCGCGCAGCATTTAATCACACGAGCCCGCACATACCAAACTCGAGCCTGCACTCCCCACACATCAGGAACTAACATGGACACATACATTCCCCATGCATTCCTATGGGAGGGCAGGCCAACCTTACCACACGCACGCACTTTACCCTGGGACACAGTGGTAATGTGCGCAGAAGCAAAAAAATCACTAACTCCATGTCACAATTAAAAGCAAAAAGTTTAGGGGTAAACCTGCCATAAGGGTCAAGTCCGACAAGAACCATTTGTGTCCCTTATCAGATGCCCCACACTAGCTCTACCGGAGGTCGAGAGCCATCTCTGTCACTTATTAGATGCCCAAACATGTTCGTTGTGACTACGATGCCTTTTAAGTAATGTCAAAGTGTTTTATTGTACCCTCAAAATGTATATATGTGAGGCCCAAACTTCTGCACCTTGGGACGGACTTCAAACACATCTATGTCGAAACTCTCCCAGCCGCTGCATTTAATTGAACTAACTTGTTCTTGTTTTGTCAAACGCCTCTTGTAATTTCATTTATTTAAGGTAAAATCATATTTGAGCAACAAAAATGTTGCCATGGGAGGGGAAGAGCTACGCGACCAACCAAGATGGCCGCGTAGACTCTCGGCTCCGCCGACGTCTGCTACCGGCCCCAGACTCCTGATACCTATCCTGCCGCCCCCCCCCCCCGAGCCCGAATAGCAGCGCCGGAGGTCGCGCGGCACAGGTGATTTGAACTCTGGAGTCCGCGGGCCGCTGGATGGGGCTGCGGTGCCCGATCGAACTCCGGGCCTGAAGGGCGGTGAAGCCGGGGACTAAAGTGAGCGTGTTGCCCGCGCTCAGTGATCACAACAGCGGCGGCCCGACTTGGAAGTTGCCGGTCGGGGCCGCCGAAGATTCCGGATATTCGGGCACGAGAACGGCGCCAGGCAGGGTTGTGTCGCGGGCCGGTCGCGCCCCCCCATCCCTTTCCTTATTGTGTGGGCAACACCCTGCTGTGTGGAAGAGCCCGGGGCCTTGATCGTGCGGTGATGGCTGCATTAGATCCTTAGTGGGTCTGGGGGGTAAAGTTGGATTGGGGCTTTGCGATGTGGGCTCCTCTCCCCCCCAGGGATCACTATTATTGTTGATATGGACAGCAGTTCGAATTGGGGGGAGCCTGGAATTGGGACCCGTGATCCACGGGCCTGGGGGGCCCACCGCAGCTACAGCTGGTGACTGTGTATTGGGATCTCAATATCTGGAAGTCTTGGTGGCCCACCTGGAGTATTGGGAACAGAACTTTGATCACTCTAAGACTGCCCAGTGAGTTGGGCCTGCAGGAAAACGTCAGTGGAGCGGGGCAACTGGCACGGGTGGGGTCCCACCTGGATGATGGGAGGTCGTGTTGCCCCCCCTGGATGAGAGGTAGCCTTGAGACCTGACTGAAGGTCATCAAGCCTGATAGCTGGGGAGTGGTGATACCTGCTGGGGAGAACTTGTGTGGAGGACTGTACCGGAGACCGGCCCAGGTGGGAGATGGCATCCAAGCAAAGATAGTGAGAAGCACTCCTCCAGGGGACAGAGGTCACCGAGGCAAGTGCAGTCCAATAAATTGGACCGTTACACGTTGCCCAAAGGATCGCCGACGGGTGCTGGATCTCCGGCAGTGGTCTCCTGCGTGCTCCCGGACTGGGGGGGCAAAATTACTCTGCACAAAGTTATGGGGGCCATTGATGGAGTTAAGTCCTCCTTGGGACAGCAAATGGTGACGCTGGATGCCAAGCTGGACACAGTGTCGATTGAAGTAAACTTAATCAGAGCGGACCTCACTAAAGCCAACAAGAAGGTCAAGTCACTCGATGTCAAGACGTCCAGCTTGGTGGATGGTGTGTCCCAGCTCCAGCAAGACGTGCATGTGCTCAAAGCTTCACATGAGCTGGCAGAACGCAAACTGGACGAGTATGAAGGTACCCGAGAGGTCGGAGGGGCCCGCCCCTGACCTATTTGTGGAAGATTTCATCCTCAAGCAGCTCAAGCCTAAAGGCCTCAGTAAACTTTTTACAATTGAACTGTCTCACAGGGTTCCTGTAGGGAGGCCTAGGTCCGGGGCCCCACCTTGCCCGATGATTGCAAGGGTTTTAAACTTCAGGGACATAGACATCATCCTGCAAACAGTAAGAGTAGGAAGTCCCGTTCAGTTCGAAAATGCAACCCACTCCTTTTTCCCGGACTTCACGCAGGCGGTGCAGAAACAGCGTTGGAACTTTCTCGCAGTCAAGAAGATATTGAGAGACAGAGGTTTGAAGTATGCTATGATGTTTCCTGCGAGATTGAGAGGGAAGGTTCGTGGGAAGGTCTGATTTTTCGATAATTCGAAGGTGGCGGCTGATTGGCTTGATACTCTTGCTAGCAACAGAGCGGAATCACCCGGCCAGTCGGAGGCGGAGGCAGCACTGGATCTTGAATGAGACTTTCTCTCATCCCCTCGGTGTACTTTGAAAGTTGGGAGGTATTGGAGACTGAGTGGTCTATTGAATGCAGCGTGGACTTCCGGAACAACTTTTTTGTAGGAATGTCTAGTGGCTCGGGGGGAAGTGGGCAGCATTTGGGGCTCGGGGTGGGGGTGGTGGGGCAGGATCCTCTTCCAGTTATTCTTTCATTGAAGTGTTAGGGGCGACAGGCACTCTGCAGTTTTCCGCGGGCAGTTTTGAGCCCCTTGGGCAGGGCAGCGGGGAGGGGGGATTTTGGGGGGAAATGTTTTATTGTTATGTTCATAGGTTAATAGGTTACATCAGCACCATATATTGGATTAATAGACGACAAGTTCTCGCATTTCTTAGAGCTATTGGCATTGTAATTGACAATGTCTTTTATCGATGTGTTTTGGTTTGGAGTGTAGTGAATGTATGAACAGAGAAGCACCTAGCAGCTCTGCCTAAGGGACTTAAAATGACGAATTACAGACAGGACCGCAGGTATAGCACTGTCTGGAGGACATAGAATGAGAAATTACTGACGGGACCAGAAAAGCAGCTAGCAGCACTGCCTAGAAGACATAAGAGAAGAAATTACCACTGGGAACAGAAGCAGCTAGCAGCACTGTCGAGAGGACTTAAAATTCAGAACTACAGACGGGACCAGAGTAGCAGCTAGCAGCAAACTGACAAATCATTACACGGCCAAAGCAGACATGATTGACTCATATTTAAAATAAAGAAAAACCACAGTCACCAACCTTTTTCTAAAAACAACAATTCAAGATTATGCTAAACCAGCCTCTCTATTCCTTCCAACAAATTTCTCACAATTAATTTATGGACCTGGTCAAAGCAAGCAGGCCTGCCAGCAGCCCTTCTGACCACTGCACACCACAAGCCTTCTAGAAAATTCTTCTAACAACCTCTGCTGCCACACCCATAAAAAGACTCACCAACAATTCCTTAACTACCAGAATACGTCCAGAGAAGCAAAGATGTTATACATACACCCATTACTGAACAAAGCAAACATGGACCGGCTGAACCCCAACAACTAGCAGATCGATTACAAATGGAACTTTCCTGAGAAAACTGATAGAAAGAGCAGTATTGGCCCAGATGTCAAAATTCACTGAAGACAATGCCATACTTTCAGACTTCCAAACGGGATACCGTTCAGGAAGAGGGACTGAATTGGCCCTCGTTGCCATCAAGAACCTTAAGAACACAGTTGACAGGACCTACAAACTTTCAGTTCAGGTCTGGCATATGGCCACTAAATCCTTCGGGTGGGAAAACAGGCTAACTTTAGCTACTCCCTTGTGGAGCTCTGAAAAGCTGGGTCACTTATGGAGATCGAAGGGCTTCAAGAAGTGGGACCTTACTGGGATCACACAAATAAAAGACATTTGGGAGAAGGGCGCAGTTAAGACATTCGCCACTTTATACTAGCAATACGAGTTAGCTGATACGGAACACTTTCGTTATATGCAAGTCCGCCATGCATTACAGATCCACCTCACAAAAGGATCTTCCCCTTCCAAATCCGATCCATTAGAACAGTGGTTCCCAAACTTTTTCGCCCTGCGGGTCCCTTGACCTATTGGGCATTGGCCGGAGCTCCCCATTCTGTTAAATTTTTTGGGACGGTTGGAGGATGTAAGCCCAGCCTCAGGAGTATTTCCATTTTTCTCCCTGAAAATAACTGGGATGAAGCTGATGAATGTATTAGTATTATAGATGTAATCCTATCCACTCCACTACTGAGATCCATGCAGTATCAACAACTGATTGGAGGGACACTGGGTTGTTGGAGAAGTGAACTGTTACTGCATTGTTATGTAGTGCTCTTTGAAGAGGTGAGTCTTTAGGACAGGTCATTCCTCAGCAGGATTTGCGAGGCCCTGATAGGTACAGGAATGTTTTTTCAGACCCTCGGCGCATCTGCTGTCTATTTTTTTCTGTTTTTGCACATTGCCTCCAGTATGATGACCCCAGGTAAGTCCTTGTCTGGGGTGCTCCCTTTTCACTCTGTCCTCTTTAGGAGTGTGTTTTGTGGACAGCACCTGTCTGCTCTGTCCTAACTTCGGACTGTTTTTGCCTACTACCTGTGTGTCCTTGCCTCCTGACTATGTGTTCTGGCCTCCTGTGTGTGTCATCATTCCTTCTGACTGTGTGTGCCCCCTGAAGAGGGCCTGGTACCTGCCAGGAGAGCTCAGAGCGCAGAGCTGAGGGCTCCCTTTGATGCACCGCAGGATGCTCCTAGTTGCCAGTAATGCACTCTCAGCATCTTTCTGGGCTCTGAGATGAGGGGAGCATGCTGCTTGAGCCCCTCTCTCAGCTCCAAGATGACAGGACATCAGTGCAGTGCCAGCTCCTCCCTGGGCTCCCAGATGTGTCCCTCCCAGGTCTCTCCCACCACACACTGTCTTTACCAATGTTTTTCCTGTCACCTTGGTTTGGCCACCTTTTTGGAATTTGATTCTTTTGGTTTAGGACTCGATGTTCTGTTTCATCAGTGAAATTAGTTTATTTATGGGCATTTGTTCGGACCTTTGGCCTATGGTTTTTGCACTATAGTTTCTGACCAGAGAATTTAAACTTCTGCTTCTAACCAATTCCGTTTGCTTTCAGTCTTCTACTTCTTATCTGTGACAGTCGCTTATGGAAATGTTAATTTATTTTTAGAGAAATAAGCATCAAAATATTCACTTTTTCTTCTGCAATCTCAATGAACTTGTACATCAACTTTCATTGATTAATGCAGATGCCATGCCTCCCTTTTATGAATTTTGAACACTTCAGATAGCCTGTGTGAGGGCCCGATTCACAGAATGAACTTAAGACAAAATCCTAAACTTACTACAATTTGGTATTCACAGAATGCACTTACTACAATTTGGTATTCACAGAATGCACTTACTACTTTCGGAATTCACAGAATGAACTTACTACTTTTGGGATTCACAGAATAAACTTACTACTTTCGGTATTCACAGAATTGATTTAAGACTACTAACTTTAAGTGCGCCGCCGGGGAGTAATTTACGGCCCGTAATCGTAATTTACGGCATTGTGCCGTAATTTACGATTACGGGCCGCAATTTACGATTACGGGCCGTAATTTACGATTAAAGGCCGTAATTTATGATTACGGGCCGTAATTTACGATTATGGGCCGTTGGGCATGTTAGCCAAGGGGAAATACCTGGCCAAGGTCCACCCATCCCCCAACATGGATCAGCTGACACACAGCAGCCAATGCCAGCCAACAGCTCCATTTTGCCATGGTGTATGCTGCCACTGCCTACCATCCCCCACCACGCTCCAGCTAAAGCCAATTAACACTAATTGACCAGTACCACAACACACATAAAAGCAGCACACAGTGAAGGAACAGGTTTGGCCACAGAGAGACTGTTAGGACAACGCTTCCAGTGCCAGAGACCATGGAGATGCGCAGAAAAAAAAAATTCTCAGCAGAGGAGACCACCATGCTCGTGGAATACATAGTAAGGCACCACAAGCGCCTATATGTGCTACCACCATATTGCACCAGTGGTGCACCGAAGCAAGCACTATGGCAGCAGATAGCCACTGCTGTCTCAGCCCTGGGGGTGGAGAGGCGAACTGTACAGGACATTAAAAAAAAGTGGCAGGACGAAAAGCAGAGAGTAAAGGAAAAGTACTCCAGGATAGAACTGAGCAGAGTCCTCCCTGCTGCATGCCCTGGACCCCGCATCCAGCTCACCCCACTGGAGGAGGATATCCTAACAACTATACACCCCCACTTGGTCCATGGGCTGCCTGTTAGTGACGTCCGCTACGTGGTACCAGGTAAGTGGAATGAAAAGAAAAAGTGCATGAAGAGATTGTCTGTGTTACACTGTCATAGTGATCATAGAAATTGTCCAAAAT
This sequence comes from Lissotriton helveticus, assembly GCF_964261635.1. Taxonomy (NCBI): domain Eukaryota; kingdom Metazoa; phylum Chordata; class Amphibia; order Caudata; family Salamandridae; genus Lissotriton; species Lissotriton helveticus. The sequence goes on along the minus strand of NC_136072.1, from coordinate 1,114,565,803 downwards.
GCATATATATAAGGTTAGTCAGAGACTCATGTGTCACCCACTACGTAGCACCACAAGTCCCAGAAACATTTGCATCAGAAAAGGCTAATACCCACCACCCTATTAAAAAAATGTGCACAGTACTGATGCCATACATACACAACCCAGCTAATTCAATAACTGTACATATTGACAGAAAAGGTGCAATGACAAATGGAAATTTAAAATTACGTTAAATAAATAAATTAGCTGAAGACAAACATTAGCAGGGAAGCGCCAGTACCAATGTGACATGCAATTCAAGCCTTGCGCAAACACGGATGTGTCGTGTACATATGGTGGTGCACCGTGGTGCAGGGATAAACAGATGTGTGTTGAATCTGATGCTGTCTAGGGGGGCGTTGCTGAAGTTGTGTCGCAAGAGCGCTGCAACTCCAACAATGTCCATGCACTGCCCATACCTAACGTGCTGTGCCACTCCTTACGTCTGCTTCAAGCAGGCGTAAGGTTGCGTCGCAGCGGTCTCTGATAAGTGATACTGTGAAATCATGTAGATTACACTGACTCACTTGGACGCGGCATATCCCAAAGGAGTGCACACCCTGCCAACCTCCAAGCTGGGCCTCACAACATGACGATTCACCCTAGTAGCGTCACGTTGCAAATAATCCTAAATGTGTTGTCTGTTGTAAACCACCATCGTGTCACAGAAGTGATGCAACAACAGTGTAAATTATTTTTCTAGGGGGTCGTAAACCTGCCACAAAATCTCCAAAAAGTACTTCACCCTGTGCCAGCTTAAATCACAAAGCAGATGGTGAGAGTATCCTCTGATGTAAATATGTCCAACACATATCCTGTTGTCCAATTTCCACTCTGCCACGCCATTATATCCCCAACACACCACTGCTCCTACCTGCCCCGTCTGCGGCAGTTCCGCACAGTACTGTTATCACACAGAAGATATGGGTAAATCCCCGCAACGTTACACAAGCACATTTCCCATTTGTCAACTTTTCTCTCTTATCTCCCATTGACACATCCAGCCAGAGCACAGACAACTGCAGTAGCAGAGGGCACCGCATCGCATAGGAGGAATCGGCAACGTACCGAGGAAGGCATGTCAACCACACAAACTGGTAAGTCAAAGTGGACAGGAGATGGTCAAAATGCATATATCGTCAGAAGACGACAGAGGGACAAATAGTGCCCAGCTATGTAAGTCAACCATTTATGCTACATTTTCTGCATTACAATTGGAGTTGTCAATGGACATTCACCTTTAACATATGATATTTGTGAACAGCGAAATACAAATCATAAAATGTCTTGGCTCATCATACCTGTGTAAATGTGGTACACAACATGTATTACACCAACAAACCCAGAACGGGGAAAGCAATCCTGTAATCGAGGGCCACAACAAGTCAAAAGGGTGTACATACTATATTGTAATAGTGTATGTAGACCTTATCAAGAAATAGCATTTGCACCGATACGGAAATGAAGACCAATCAGTGAGATACCAGTCTCTGTAGTATTGACAATGCATACACTGTCCAACTTCTAATCTGTCATACATACTTCATTCAGCACAGTCCACACAGCTGATCATGTACTGCGTACATTGGATGGATAATTTCCGGACATCAACAAAACACGATAGTGGACTTTACCTATGGATTCGTAGGCATGTCATTGTGACATAGGTAGCATCAAGGTAGTGGGCCCAATCTAAGTTATATGTGGGATCACTCATTACCATTAGCCTTTGGAATTTTGGTGACAATAATGGGAGTTTGAAATCATATATTTTGCATTATTTCACATGGTTTTGTGAACATTACTTGAACTTAGGTAGAATACACTTAAAGGTATCTCACGTGAACACTGAACATTCAAACATCTGGCAACATACCAACAGGACACTGAATTGAAGATAAGTTGCCACTGCTAGCGTCATGTAGGAGTAAGTCCTGCTAATTATTGCAAGGCTCATGGTATTTCACTTGATTCATGTATTGTGAAAAAAACAATTTTCAGGAGATGTCATAGTCATAACACGGTTAGGGTTTCTTGTAAAAAAATCTAACTTTCCTCTTGGTGATGCTTCTTCGACTTTTATTCGAGACCAGGAGCGCCACCTATTGTATTGTCTCAGTATTGCCTCAGCCCAGCTGGCAGATTCAGAAACATGCCAAAAGCTCAGTCATGAAAAGGGCAGCAAGGTACAGTCTGGTGACAGCAAGTCACACCGGACAGTGTGGAGAACTATGTACAAAAAGAGCGATGTCTGGGAAGTCCTTTCTGACAAATTACAGAGTGACAGTGTCTGGGAAGCCCTCAACATTATTTTATTTGAGGGTTTCTGACATGCTATACACTGCGGTTTCCAAGTGTGGTGAAAGGGTAGGTGTGGGGAAATTACCTTTTCCAAAAACTCGCTATTGTATTGGCTTGCTCACCTGCACCTCTCTCGCCAGGAACAATCCATCTTATGGAAGTGGTCTTACTCAGTCGCCTCGAGAGTCGCTGGTTCTTACCAAATCCATGGAATTTATCACATCAGTTCTCCTTTAAACCTATTGTTTTTATTGACATTCATTAGGGTAGATTAATATATTATGTACAAACATGTTTCTTAGCATTTTAATGAACCATTCACCAATGAAAGGTTGTTGATTATTAATTACTTTCTATTAAGTGCGAACAGTTACCCAGCGGGTGTCCGGGCACTAAATGAGTGCCCTTAGCTCCAGAGGGGCGCACCGCTGACAACTATTACTGGGAAATAGACGTTTTTAGGTCTCGCCTAGGCAGCACGCATGTGCTGCTCTAGGAGAGGGCCTTTAGCAATTGGTCTTCACTTTTCAAGCACTGTACTCGTGCTTGGCAGCATCCACCTTGCAGGAGCGAGCAGCAGCGCGGCCACGTTAATTACAAACATATGGCCCCTGCGTGCGGTTGCTCGCTCCGTGGATGCCGCTACAAGCACGAGTGCAGTGCTTGAAAAGTGAAGACCGCTTCTTTCAATTAGAGTGCGTTTTGTTTTGCTGTCTCTCGTGTGCTGCTTCACGCCTCAAGCACTGCTCCTGGGCGCTCCTCGTGTTGGTCCTTCTTTCCCCAGCGCATCCATTGCTTCCTCGTGCAATCTTTTTTTTATATTTATTTTTTTATTGTATACCTGCCTTGAGCTCCTGAGTTGGTTCCAACACAACCCCCATTGCGCCACCCCGTGCACTCCTCATCCGCTCCTCTGTTGCTTCCCACCTCTCCCGGCGTTGTCCTTGAAAAAATATATTTTTCAATTTTATCGAGGGCCAGCAGCTGTCATCATTTTTTGCCAGGCCGCTCAATTCTGGAAAATTTGCACGTTGAATTTATTTTATTTACCGCTCCATATGTCGTCTGCCTTTTTTTTTTTATGCATTCGCAAATTGTATTGTTAATAGAACAGGCGCAAAAAAAATGTATAAAGTTAATGTATTTCCAATTAACTCTATTTAAAAATCCATTTTCCTTTTCAATCTGGAATGAGAAAACAACGATCAAAGTGCAGCGAAGTCATAAAAAATTGCTGCAATTCACTTATTCTCAAGAGTGAATAAGTGTATGCCAGTTACACATCGTGACATCTTGAAACCCTCTGACAGTAACCACCAGAAGACATCAAACTTCAAATCGCGAATCCACAATAGCAGGAAACGGAATCTCGCCTAGGAATGACAAATATTTTTGAAATGGCTATGTGCTGAAATTAGGCATTTCCTTAAAGTGCAGCGCAGGATGTCTGGTAATGTTTAAATCACCTCTCACTTCAACTAGACCTTTCTGGCTTTTAATGACGCAAGCTGTGGGATACCTGATTCCCCAAGACTTAGATCAACCCTAAATCAATTTCCACCTTCACTCCCTCCTCCCTCCACGTCCACCTCCACTCTCCCACCTTCCCTCCCACCTTCACTCCCCCCTCACTCTCTCCATCTCCCTCACTCACCCTCTCCCTCCATCTTCACTCCTTCCTCCCCCAACCCCTCAGTCCCTGCACCTTCACTCCAAGCACCTCCACTCCCCCTCCTCCCATCCCCTCCCTCCCTGCACCTCCACTCCACTCCTCCCTTCCCCCACCCCCCCTCTCCTTACACCTCCACTCCCTCCTCCTCCCCACTGCCCCCTTCTTTGCATAAACAATAGAACTAGAACACATTTTTGGAGTTGATTCTGGTTTTTATTAGGATACTTGAGTTGTATATAATGTTTTCTAGGTTATATATAAAGTGACAAATGGTTATAACGCTTTTTTAATTATTACTTATAACTTTTTAACATGCTGCGCAACATTCACAATGCTCTGCAACTCATATTAAAAATGTTAACAAAGCCAATAGCTCTCTCTAAACACTTATAAGGCCCCAAAGGCAAGACCTATTGGCTATTTATTTATTTATTTATTTTGAAAGTTTTATAGAGCGCGAACCAGATCCTTGCGGATATCAGAGCGCTTTACAAGCAGTGAAATTTATACAAAAACAGTACACAATAACAGTATATATCAAGCAGTAGGCGATATAAAACATAGTACAGCAGTACACAGTACAGAAATACAGATATGTGTGGATATAGTGTGCATAAATAAAACAGACAAGAGAGGTAGATCAAAAGCTGAATCCTAAGTTGAGCTAAATCTTGTCTCTGATACAGAGAAAGGTGCGGGCCGAGAGAGCCAACGTGCCATGTAGATTGTCTGTTTGCATCTATATAGGTCAGGGGTACTCATAGTACGGCCCGCGGGCCGCCAGCGGCCCGGCAAGCCTTCCCGGGCGGCCCGCGGACCTTGTAGACACCCGTGTTTAAAAAAATAATAATTAAATTGTGTTAGTAAATATCGCCGCAGCACCTCGGACAAGAGACTCTGCTCTGTGGGGCCGGAGTGGGGGACTTCAGTGATTGTCAGACAGGAGCTGCAGGGGCGCTAAGAGCTGAAGTACAACAAAGCCTCATTAACATGTAAATGGTCTTTTACAGACCTGTGAAGTACTGGGGCGCGGCTGTGTGTGTGCGCTGAGGAAGCCTTCTCAGCCCCGGCTGAGGGCTGACACACACACACGGGTGAGATGACAGAGGGTGAGCCTTCACAGAACTCTTGTTTCCTTCCTGGGTTCTTCGCATTGCACTCATTGCCTCCCCTGCAATGGCAGATATTACTTTCCTTCATTCCTTTCGGCAGACGAGGGTCTCCCTCTAGGGAACAGGGTGATGAGGTCCCGGTGCCAGGCTAAAAGCATAGAACAAATCATTCCCACGGAGTGGTGACAGTCGGGGAATCCTTTTTCCAGCTTCAGAGGATTACACTCCTGCAGCAGGGATAATTTACATTAACTCCAAGCTTGAGTCTTCTTTAAAAAAACACTTGTTCCTGTGTATTTATAATACAGACAAATCCCACATGCATTCAGATATGGCATGCCCTGGAGTGGGGTGGGCAGAGCATAATGGAACATGAGGCTCAATTGCAGGAAGCATGGCCTCTCACATCCTGTTTATTACAGTTGGGTCCCACGGTGCTCTTCCATTTTTGGTGCTATGCAGTACTTTTAAGACCTTCTTACACTTTCTCGTCGTTCAAATGGGTGTAATGTCTGATATTTATATGTTTCCCTCGTCTTCAGTGCTTTATTAGGTTTACAAGGAAGTGTCACTCATATTAGTGGAAATGTCACTCACAATTACACTGAAACTATGAAAATGTCACACATATCAATCTGAAACCTTGGCAGCCATGGAGGGTGAGGGAGGGAGAGGGGGGCAGAGGGAGAGGGAGGGAGGGTGACAGAAGGAGGGAGGGTGACAGAGGGAGGGAGGGTGACGGAGGGAGAGAGGGAGGGAGAGGAAGGGAGACCGAGAGAGACAGATAGAAGGAGGAAGAGAGAGAGGGAGATAGAGGGAGACAGGGAGGGCGACAGAGGGAGAGGGACGGAGGGATAGGGAGGGAAACAGAGGGAGGGAGAGGGATGGAAGGATAGGGAGGGAAACAAAGGGAGGGAGAGGGAGGGAGGGTGATAGAGGGAGGGAGACAGAGGGAGGGAGGGGAAGGGAGACAGAGAGACAGAGGGAGGGAGGGAGGGAGATGGAGGGAGGGAGACAGAGGGGGGAGACAGAGGGGGGACACAGAGGGAGGGAGACAGAGGGAGGGAGACAGAGAGAGGGAGACAGAGAGGGAGAGAAAGGGAGGAGGGCGACAAAGGGAGGAGGGCGACAAAGGGAGGAGAGAAACAGAGGGAGCAGGTTGACAGAGGGAGAAGGGCCACAGAGGTAGGGAGGGAGACAGAGAGGGGGACGGATAGAGAGCAACAGAAGAGGGAGAGAGACCGAGGGAGAGAGGCCGAGGGAGAGAGACCGTAGGAGGGAGGCAGAGAGGGGAGACAGAGGGAGGGAGACAGAGGGAGGGAGACAGAGGGAGACAGAGAGAGGGAGACAGAGAGGGAGACAAAGGGAGGAGGGCGACAAAGGGAGGAGAGCGGCAGAGGGAGGAGGGCGACAGAGGGAGGAGGGTGACAGAGGGAGGGAGGGAGACAGAGAGGGGGACAGAGAGAGGGCAACAGAAGAGGTAGAGAGACCGAGGGAGAGAGGCCAAGGGAGAGAGACCGTGGGAGGGAGGCAGAGGGAGGGAGACAGAGGGAGGGAGACAGAGGGAGGGAGACAGAGGGAGGGAGACCAAGGGAGGGAGACCGAGGGAGGGAGAGGGAGACAGAGAGGGAGGGAGACAGACAGAGGTAGAGAGAGGGAGGGAGACGGAGGTAGGGAGAGCGAGGGAGACAGAGAGGGAGAGAAGGAGGCAGGGAGAGAGAGAGAAAGAGATGTGTGTATGCTGGGTCTGGTGGCTCAGTGGATGAAGGCGTTTGCTGCAGGGACCTGTGTTCAACCTCATGGTTACATTTTTTTTTGCTTTAGCCCCGCCCCTCTCCCTCTGACCCCGCCCCCACCGGTGTGGCCCTCGGCCACAAATCACACTGTAAATTTGGCCCCCTAGAGAAAGTTTGTGAGTACCCATGATATAGGTCGTGAATGTCAGAGAGGCTCATGTGAATTTTTCCATGAGAATCGCCTTTACTTCCTTTTTGAACAGTGCAGTAGATGTGGTAAGTCTGGTTTCAGGGGGTAGTGCGTTCCAAATCCTAGGAGCCATCCCTGAGAAGGAGCGTTGGTAAGTTTTCGCCTTAATAAATCTGTGTGGTTTCAGTAATAGGCTTTCTGCACTTCTTGTGGATCTCTTGCCTCCCGAGATAGACAGTTTCCGAGAGAGATAGCTGGGTGCTTTATGGTGAATGGCTTTGTGGGTCAAGCATGCTATTTTTAGGTGAATTCTGGCTTCCCATGGTAGCCAGTTCAATGCTTTTAGGTCGGGGGAGATGTGGGACCTTTTTTTTGAGCCCGTGATGAGCCTGGCTGCAGCGTTGATGGTGGCTCTTAGAGGTGCTGTTGTAGCTTTGGGGAGACCGCAAAGAGACACACTTCCGTATTCGATCCTGGGGATAACTAGAGCTTGAACTGCCGTTTTGAAGTCGTGTTTTAGTAGGAAGGGTTTAAGTTTCCTTAGAATATTAATCTGGAAATTAGCACCTTTTGTTGCGTTGGCAATGTGTTTATGCATTTTGAGGTTGCCATCAAGGGTTATACCCAGAGATTTAGCTGAGTCAATGATTGTTGGTTGCACGTTGAATGCCGTGAGGTGTTTGAACCAGTCCTGGAGGAGGGGGATTTTGGAGGGTGGAGCTGTAAGTAGGAATTCAGTTTTGAGTGCGTTAAGTTTGAGGTGGTTCTCAGTTAGCCATGTTTGGGTGTTCAACAGTGTTTGGTTGAGTAGTATGACATCTTCAGGAGTATGAATCTTCAGATAGAGTTGTGTATCATCTGCGTACATGTGAAATTGGACGTTGGATGCTTGCAACAAGACAGTAAGAGGTTCCATGAATAGATTGAACAGTGTGGGAGATAGAGCGGACCCTTGTGGGACTCCAAGAGTTACTGGAACTGGTTTGGAGAAGGAGTTATTGACCTGGAATTTGTGGGTCCGGTTTTGAAGAAAGGAGGTAAACCAATTGAGCACTGACCCTGATAGACCCATTCTGAGGTTCAGTAGTTCAGTCAGGTTCTCATGTTTGACCGTATCGAAGGCAGAGGAGATATCTAGCAAGATGAGTAGGCATGATCCATTCTGGTCAAGTATTTGTAGCGCATCATCGATAATGTGAGTCATGGCTGTTTCGGTGCTATGCCCTGCTCTAAAGCCAGATTGGTGATTGTCAAGGAGGTTGAAGAGGTCAATATGTTTTGTCAATTGTTGGAGGACGCATTTTTCCAAGAGTTTGGCTAGGGTAGGGCTGTTCGAAATAGGTCAATAGTTGTTAAGATCCATCGGGTCAGCTGTGGGATTTTTTTAGGATGGGTGTGACTTGCCCTATTTTGAGGACGTCAGGGATGCACGCTTGATGTAGAGAGCTGTTGATGATCTTGGTCCAGAGCGGCAGGATCAGAGGGGTTAGATCTTTAACTGCGTTAGCAGGGAGAGGATCGGTGGAATGATTGGCTGGCTTGAGGGTGCTCAGAATCTTGCCTACAGCTTCTTCAGTGTATGAGTCGAAGGAAGACCATGCTGCATCATTTTTTAGTTGAAGTTTTGAGGTTGTTTGTTGTGTCGGAGTTGGAGATGGAGATGGAGAAGAGGGAGGTATTGTTATAGGAGGGTAAGACTGTAGGACTGTGAGGTCATTGAGGAGATCCCTCTTGATGTTTTCTGTTTTGGTGTTAAAGAAAGCAGAGAATTCTTCACAAGTGGGTTGGGTGCCTGAGGTATCTTGTAGTTGTTTAGGTTCGTCTCTAGATTGTGTTTGATTAAATAAAACAATTTTTTGGGTCTATTTCTTGCCTGATCTAGTTGGTGAGAGAAAAATTCGGCTTTAGTGCGTTGATCTTTCTGTAATAGTCTTTTCTCTTCCTTCTTAGAGTTTTCAGGTGTTTGGCAGAAGGGACTGTTCTCCAGAGACGTTCTGAGGTTCTAAGAGAGCGTCTGTCATCGTTCAGCAGGTCATTGAACCAGGGTTTAGAGTTTTTAGAAGGCGCTCTCTTTAGTTGTAGAGGAGCGGCTTCATTGATAACCGTAGTCATTGTGTTAAGATAATGATTGGTGAGGTAATTTACGGAGGAGAGGTCCTCCGGAGGCAGGAGTAGTTTATGTGAGTGAATGGGCAAGGTGTTGGGCTTGAGTTTTTTCAAGTCTCTTTTCCAAATTTTTGGTTTAGCAGATTGGGCTGCAATAAGTTTCACTGTTTCCCTGATGAAGAAAGTAATGATGTGGTGGTCTGACCAATCACAGGGGAGGATTGAGTCAAGCTGGATGGAATTGTTTTTGGAAATTATTAAGTCCAGGATTGCCCCTTTTTTGTGAGTGGGGCTGTTGCAGATTTGGGCGAGGTCAAGCGTGTCGATGAAGTTTTTGAGACTGTTGACCATTGGATCATCATTATCATTCCAATGGAGATTGAAGTCGCCTAGGAATATTTGTGTGTTTTGACGTCCGATGGTTGTTGTGATCATTTCCATGAAGTGTTCAATGAAAGTCAGGTTATCACGCGGAGGATGATATATGGTGTGAAGAGAGCAAACTGGCTTACCATTACTGGTGATGTCGATGCACATGTATTCACAAGAGGAGAAAGTGGGGGATATGGCTCTGATTACTGATAGGTTGCTCCTGTGTAAGCAAGCTATTCCTCCCCCAACTTTTTCACTTCTGTCAAGTCTGATGATGTCATAGTTAGGTGGTACCAAAATGTCCAGAAGGGGTGAGGAGGATTCAGTAAGCCATGTCTCTGTTAGCACAATCAAGTCCAGCTCATGAGAGATGATGAGGTCGGTGACATCTACTGCGTGTCTAGTGGCCGATCTACAGTTCAGGAGGGTGCATTTGAGAAGGGGTGTCATGAGAGAAGGGGTGGGATCGGGTGTGAGTGTGATTCTTCTATGGTTATTATCACTGATTCCTCTATTGTTGTGAGTGGCGGGTCTGTGTTGATTAGAGGTGATAGCCCTAATCGTGTGTGTCGTGGCGCTAGGGGAGTTGTGAGGGGGATTATAGGAGAGTAAGAGGGAGCAAATATCTTTCTCCGAGAATGGGTTAGTGCATCAGATAGGGCGGGAAGGGAGGTTGGGGGATGGGATGGAGTTCCATGAGAGGCGATTGTGCTTGGGAATGTGTGAGATGTGAATAGAGGGGTAGCTTGATCTAGCCTTGTACGTCGATCTGACGTGCGTTGGTTGTCTAGCAATCATCTTTTTGACAGTGTGGAGTTCTTCTTTGATTTGTAGGAGTTCAGACATAATCCTATTGAGACTGATACTTTCCATTGTGTGTGTGGTAGGCCCAAGAAGAGTAGTGGGTGATGTTGCCTGGATGGGTGGAGGGGCAATTAGTGTGGGTACAATAGGTGATATGGATGGTTGTTGTTGGTAAATAGCAGTAGTGGGTGTAGCTGGGAGTGGAAAGAGGATAGAAGGGGGGGTGCGTTCGGGGTCAGTGTGGAGGAGATCCGATGTGTGTGCCAGTATTCGGTCTGTGTGTTGCAGCTGGGGTGTGATTGAGTGTGTTGGTGGATGAGGCGTAGGGAGTTTGGTGGGAAGTGAGGGTTGATCTGAAGGTTGGTAGATAACGATGTGTTGGGGTGTATCGGGGGAGAGGGTAATCTGGTAGGTAGGGGTGGGTGGGTGCGATGCCTGAGGAGGGTGGGGATGAGGTGGGCGGAGGGTGGATGATGGGGATGTGTGTGCCAGTATTCAATCTGTGTGTTGGGGTCGGGGTGTGTATGAGTGTATTGGTGAGTGGGGTGTAAGGGGTTGGGTGGGAGGTGAGGGATGAGCTGTGGGTTGGTATGTCATGGTGGGGTGGGGTGTGTAGGGGGAGGGTATTCTGGGAGGTAGGGGAGGGTGGGTGCGATGTATGAGGGGGGTGGGGATGAAGTGGACGGGGGGTGGATGATGGGGATGTGGAGGAGGTGACATATGTGTTGGCCGAAGGGGTGGATTGGGTAGGGGGCGAGTGAAGGGTTGAGGCAGGGGGATTGCATACATGATCTTTAATGATGGGGAAGATCTTCTCAAGTAAATTAAGATTGTGATTCGTGGCTTGCATGAGGATAGTGCCATTATTATAGATAGAAATTGTTGCTGTAGCTTGGAAGAACTGTGAAGGTACGATAGAGATAGCTAACCCATGTGGGGATTTTCTGGTGGAGAAGATCGAAAGTAGTGTAAGGAATGCTTTGCGCCATTGGGCTCTGCGTTTGGTGTGGAAAATTATGTCGGTTGTAATGTGTCCCTTGTGCTGGGAAAAGTAGGGGTCAGCGAAGAGGGTTTCAGGATGCAGTTTTAGGAAGTTATGTTTGAAGCGTTTAGAGGCTTTTTGTGAGAGGTGTGGAGGGTAAATGATATTGAAAGTATGTGTGCCTAGGGGTTCCATGTTACGTGTAGAGCAAAGATAGGAGTGTGGGTGCCTAGGGGCGTCGTGGAATAGGTTGTGTGTGTCCGGGACTTAGATGAGGTGATAGTGATCAAATCCACTCAGATAGGTTAATTTGATTTTAAATAGTATAAGCATATAAGCATATAAAGTCTATATCATAAGATTTAACAATATAGGAGTGAGTAATGATGATAGTGGAGAAGTGAGGTAGGAAAATGAGAGGAGAAGGAGGGTGGGCGAAGGAAATGGGAACAGTCCAGAATGTCCGAATCGTTTGTATGACTTGAAGTCTAGGAATGTAGTCCTTTGTTTATGTCCAGGACTTGTGAGTCCTATACCCAGGCGCGCAACACCCATTGGGCTCACCGGGCTTCAGCCCCCCCCGTCGCCTCCTCTGCCCGGGCTAAGAGGACACGCACTGAAATGGTGCAAGAAGGCTGCGCATCCGATCCGAGGATGGGAATTTTTTATGCTTTCTGAGGCCCAGCAGCCCGAGCCAGACAGACAGACAGCCTCTAAACAGTTTCAGCGAGTGAACCCCCCTGCCCCCACCTCTTGTTTTCCTTTAGAGTGGCACTGAGGTGAAATCCTTGCCTGAAGGCAGGGATTTCACCTAAGCACTTGATGTATTATGAGCATGGGGTGTGAAGTGCACAGCAGGGAGGAAGGCATGGCCAGTGCAGGTGACACTTTTCCTTTGTAAAGGAATTCCTGCTGGCATCATAGCCCAGGGTTTTCTGTCTGTGCACTTGTATGGATGTGTATTCCATACAAGTGCACAGACAGCAAACCCTGGGGTTTGACGCCAGCAGGAATTAATTTACAATGGAAAAGCGTCACCTGCACTGCCATCCCTTTGCCCCTGCTGTCTGTGCACTGCTTTCCTTTGGTCTTATCCTGGTCGACACCTATTTAGGGTAGGCACGCATGCCTGCTGCGCTTGTCATGGTCCCAGCGCCATCTGATTGTGAGGGTAGTCCAGCATCTTTATTCATCTGTCATTTCAACAAAGGTATTTAGTAACAGTGGCTTCTTGCAAAGACAATGATACACTATTTTGAGATGGTGATATCAGCAAATGTATGTTGTAACTATGTATATCACACTTGCTTATCCTGGATTTTAAGAATCTTACTTGGAACACTCAACGAGATCAACCTGTATAGTGGCCTGTTTGGACAAAACAAGAGGTGTTCAAATTGAAGCTTTCGCAATGGCTAGACAAGGTGGTAGGATATAGGGATATGTTGCTTGAACCCATTTTTAAAGAGAGGTCAGGACATTATTAGGCCACTGCCTTGGCTCTTCACAGCTGACAGCTCTACGTCATGCATGAGGAACTGGCACAGACCTGAAGAGATGAAAGGTGGAAATGAGAGGGGACCTCGAACTCACTGCACTGCTCAATAGATGAATGGTGAACAGGGCCATGGATTTTTCGATTTGTGCATCCAAGGGCACCCACAAAGAAGCAGAGGAGGCCCTGGCAAGGAGAAACCAGGAAACTTTTGACCCACACCTATCTACTCTTTGAGTGCTTCGGGAGGGGCTGGATGCCAGGACCAGTGCTGCTGATCAGCCAGACTCCACAGTATAGTATCAGAAGAGCAGGCATCAGTTTTTTATGTAAGTTCCAGTAACTTTAATGCATTTTTCAGCACAGCATTACCTACTGCCTGCATATCTAGGTTACTGTGAATGTTGTTCTTGACTTACATAGATGGAAACGTCAAAGAGGACAGTCCCCTCTGAATATGCAAATGTAGTGTTCATTTTTTGGGGTGCTAGTGGGTAACTTTAGGGTTCAGGGTGGGTGTGGGTTTTGCGGTGTCAGGGGGCAATTTTAGGGTTCAGGGTGGGTATGGGTTATGAGGGTGCCAGGGGGAATTTATGGTTCAGGGTGGGTATGGGTTATGGGGTGCCAGAGGGGAAATTATGGTTCAGCTTGGGTATGGGTTTTGCGGTGCCAGGGGCAATTTTAGGGTTCAGGGTGGGTATGGGTTATGAGGGTGTCAGGGGGAATTTATGGTTCAGGGTGCGTATGGGTTATGGGGTGCCAGAGGGGAAATTATGGTTCAGCTTGGGTATGGGTTTTGCGGTGCCAGGGGTAATTTTAAGGTTCAGGGGGTGGGCATGGGTTATGGGGGTGCCAGGGGGAATTTATGGTTCAGGGTGGGTATGGGTTATGGGGTGCCAGAGGGGAAATTATGGTTCAGCATGGGTATGGGTTTTGGGGTGCCTGGGGTAATTTTAAGGTTCAGGTTGGTATGGGTTTTGGGGTGCCACAGGGTTAATTTTAGTGTTCAGCGTGGGTATGTGTTTGGTGTGCCAGGGGGAATTTTAGGGTTCAGGGCAGGTGTGGGTTTTGGGATGAGAGGGGGCTATTTTAGGGTTCAGGGTGTGTATGTGTTATGGGGTGCCAGGGGGGAATTTATGGTTCAGGGTGGGTATGGGTTATGGGGTGCCAGGGGGGAATTTATGGTTCCGGTTGGGTATGGGTTATGGGGTGCCAGAGGGGAATTTATGGTTCCGGTTGGGTATGGGTTATGGGGTGCCGGGGGTCATTTTAAGGTTCAGGGTGGGAGTGGGTTTTGGGGGGCAAGGGTGTAATTTTAGGGATCAGTGCAGGTATGGGGTTTGGGGTGCCAGGGGTAATTTTAGGGTTCAGGGTGGGTATGGGTTTTGGGGTGCCAGGGGTGATTTTAGAGTTCAGTGCGGATATGGGTTTTGGGGTGCCAGGGGGTTAATTTCCGAGTTCAGGCTGGTAATGGGTTTTTGGGTGCCGGGAGTAATTTTGGGGTTCAGTGTGGGTATGGGTTTTGGGTTAATTTGAGGGTTCAGGATGGGTATGGGCTTTGGGGTGCCAGGGGGGCAATTTTAGGGTTGGTATGGGTTGAAGGGTTGTAGGGTTTTAAGGAAATGTGGGTGGGTGTGTATATATATATATATATATATATATATATATATACACACTTTACTAAAAAAAATAAGCCATTTACAGGGATATATAAACCTATATATATATATATATATAGCGTTTATACTTACCTGTAAAATAGTTATATTTTAAAACGAAACTTTTACCACGCATATGCCTTTGTTGTAAAGGCATATGCATGATAAAAGTTTGCATTGTAATGGTAACGTGTTGTAACAGCACTTGAGTTGTTACAACCGTTGTAAAGGCATGCATTGTGATGGCATGTGTTGTAATGTCATACATGTGTGCGATGCTGAAGCTGCTATCCTTTCATCCATCAATCCAACCATCCATCCTTTCTGATTTCAATTTACTCTGCCAACCTTACACCCATTCTTTTAGCCATCATCTCAGATATTTATTTACTCTACCATCCCTTCACCAACGCTGCCATCCTCTCACATTTACATTTACTGTACTTTCACCCCTTGTATCCATCCATTCTGATTTTCTTTTACGCTGCCATCATTTTACCCATTTAATTGGGATTTACCTAATCCACACAAAGGCCACTTTGTGTGGTTTTCCGTGGTTTAGAAACTCCAGAGTGATGAGAGGCAGAGCATTGAGCTGCCTTGAGTTACCTTGCGTTGGGAAGTCGTTCCATGGAGCTAAGGCATTCCCACACACCTGTCTATGGATTTCACGAGCACATTGTCCTCCTATAGAAGCAATTGTTAATGAACTGGCGAAAAAGGGTCGTCGCCTTGAAATGGCATTGTGAAAATTGGTTATATTGTGTTCCTAAAGTACTTTGTAGTAAAATATATTAAATTGGCCTTTTAATTCAGTACATTCTGTTCCTTTTTCATAAGACAATAGCATATAAATGCATCAAATTAACAAAAATGTGTGCTCTAATTTTTGTCCAGTTTCATATGCAGAATTCACTATATTTTTTCTCAGCTTGACCTGACCATTAACCGATCCTGATTATCTGCCATTTTAGCTCCGCCCCATTGATTAACATTAGCCACGCCCCTTCATTTGCCATGTTAGCCCCCCCCGAAATTAAGATCTAGTTGCGCCCCTGCCTATACCTATGTTAAGTTGTAAAGGCTGTGATCCTCTCTCAGTTTTGTTGCACAGGTATAAAGGTCTTTGTTTGTGTCCATCACAAGAGAGGCCTATTTCTATGTTTAGTCTTTGGAGAGGCTATGCTCCTCTTTCAGTGTCATTAGAGTAAAGGGAATGCAAAGAAAACACCACAACAAGTGGCCATTTTACAACTAGGTAGATAGGTTGGGGAGACATCAGCCACCATATAAACACATAGGGCCATCTTGGTCGCCGAAGCCCGGAATAGCTTAGTTAGCTTGTAAATAAGCAAAAGTCCTGATAACATGAGAACGGTCAATATAAAATCTATGAAACATAAACGGGAGAACAATAGAGGGAGAGAAACGGAGAGTTAATCCCTACAGTTCAGGATCTATCTCAGAGAGGAAAAAAAGGCAGCGTAGGGGGAGGGGAGAGGGATTCACTTGCCTTTGCTAAAGTCGGAGACTCCTATGTTGTGTGGATGTGGAGACAGTACTACTGTGCACCAGGCCCAGAGCGTGAGCTTTGAGCTCATTAAGCCGTCAAGCGTTGTCCACAAAGGTCGGGCCAAACTGTGGCTCTGCCAAGAGTGTGTACTTCCTGGCCTCTCCCCTCATGTGAAGCTCGGCCGCCCTGCTCCTCGAGTCCAGCACTTAGGAACCGACTCCCCAAGGGCGCCATCCCTCCGGGGGTCCGCTAGGCAAACCTTCGGCACCGTCTCTCCGGGGGTCCGCGAGGCACAACTTCGGCAAAAACGGGCAGAAGGATATTCGGGCGCTCACAGCACTTCGTGCTCGTCGGTCAGCATAGACGCCGTCCCGAAGCCGCAGTCCCAGCCGAATGCGAGTCAAGAGCCGATTATGAAGATGTGTCCAGCAGTGCGGAGATTCATCGCAAAGAAAGGACCGCTGGGTAATCTGAACCGCCGTTGATGCTAGGTAAGCCGAGCTAGACCTGTAAAAAAATTTCAGGTTACTCCAGTTACTCTTAAGCCTTCTTTATCTGTTTCGTTGCGCTGGCAGGATACTCTTTACATTCCCTTTTTATGCCCTGTTTATGGTTAATTTACACTACGAGCCTCTATAAAACTGCCCTGTCTTTAAATCCAATGGGAGGTCCCCTCAGAGCCTGTGTCCTAGGCATGAAACAGACCTGCTGCCCCACGTGCCATCTCTCGGCCTGCCTGACCTCGCTAATCGAACATCTTTAGACCGGAATAGGTGGCTTGGGTTGTAATGAACCAACTTATTCTAAACGTGCACTTGTTGTACACCTGATGACACATATTACAAAAATTGATCTTTTGCTGAACTGGATTTCTCAAGTACCCTGAGGTCAGGCTGTGCGCGGGGCTTCGGGAGGACCCTTCCTGCGGCATTCTGAAGTTGCTGTCACCCTCGGATAGCAGTGGCGGTGCGTCCATTAGGGGCTCTAGGGCGTTGCCCCACAAGCCGCCGACGGCCGCAGCTCCCTCGGGTCTCTGAACTTAAGTAAACTCTCCGTTTACTTAAATTCAGAAAAGCGAGGGAGAACTGAACTGCAATCATGTCAGTCAACAACATGATGTCAGACCGCCCACCCCCGAGTCTGAAGGGGGTGGGCGGTCCAGCGTCATGTTGAGTGACAGGCATTGTCAGACAAGCCACTGAAGCCAGGGGCAGGCAACAGCACAACACAAGCGTGCATGAATAGGGACGGAGGGCAAACTTTTCACCGGGCCCAGTCATGCGCACTTGTGTTTTCCCTGCCTTGCGCATGCCCATTAGGAGCCCCTCGGTCTCCTAATGGGTGTGCGGCGGGCAAAGAGTAACGGTGCCCTAAACCAATCTTGGCGCTACTGGCAGCGCCAGGATTGGCTGCGAGAGTTTTCCAGCACTAGGCGCCAACGTGACCCCAGAGCAGAAGCGGTGCCGACCCGGTCAAGACCAGGTACGTTTTTTATTTTATTTATCCCCCCCCCCCCCCCCCGGCCCCCACTGTGAGCGAGCCGTGACTGTCTACCCGTACAGTTCACCAGGTAAGGCCCAGGCGGGCAGTTTTTATTAACGTATAGGCCCGCGTTACAGCTGAAGCCTGAGTGATCGGATTTGGATTGTTTATAATGACAGATTTCACCTGCTTGGGAGATTCGAAGGTCATGCATCTCTGCAGAGAGAAGGCCGTGCAGCATCTTAAACCGCTTTCCAATAGCTGTGCATCATATGAGAGCTCGCTGTTTAGCTGTGAAGGTGGTGCGAACTCATAAGGCTAGCCGGGAGCCATAACTGGATGCGTTCTCTAAAACAGGTGTCCTATCTTATTCACTGCACTGCACAATATAAGGATTTGTACAACAGATTCCAGGAAGTCGATTTCACTTTCATCCATGCACAAGTATTACACTAGATATTAAAATATTTCATTAAGTCCTCTTCTTTATGCTCCATACCTCTAACTGCACCCTTGTCTGATACCATTGATTTTGTAAAAAGACCTGCGGTAACGATAAGCCACAGCCGCAACAAGCTGAACAGAATTTTATTTTTACAGTGGCTGACAACACTACGAGGAGCGACGGAGTGAAAATGAGAGCACTGACGCAGAGAGAGGCGCCTGTTCACGTGTGTGTGTGTGTGTGTGTGTGTGTGTGTGTGTGTGTGTGTGTGTGTGTGTGTGTGTGTGTGTGTGTGTGTGTGTGTGTGTGTGTGTGTGTGTGTGTGTGTGTGTGTGTGTGTGTGTGTGTGTGTGTGTGTGTGTGTGTGTGTGTGTGTGTGTGTGTGTGTGTGTGTGTGTGTGTGTGTGTGTGTGTGTGTGTGTGTGTGTGTGTGTGTGTGTGTGTGTGTGTGTGTGTGTGTGTGTGTGTGTGTGTGTGTGTGTGTGTGTGTGTGTGTGTGTGTGTGTGTGTGTGTGTGTGTGTGTGTGTGTGTGTGTGTGTGTGTGTGTGTGTGTGTGTGTGTGTGTGTGTGTGTGTGTGTGTGTGTGTGTGTGTGTGTGTGTGTGTGTGTGTGTGTGTGTGTGTGTGTGTGTGTGTGTGTGTGTGTGTGTGTGTGTGTGTGTGTGTGTGTGTGTGTGTGTGTGTGTGTGTGTGTGTGTGTGTGTGTGTGTGTGTGTGTGTGTGTGTGTGTGTGTGTGTGTGTGTGTGTGTGTGTGTGTGTGTGTGTGTGTGTGTGTGTGTGTGTGTGTGTGTGTGTGTGTGTGTGTGTGTGTGTGTGTGTGTGTGTGTGTGTGTGTGTGTGTGTGTGTGTGTGTGTGTGTGTGTGTGTGTGTGTGTGTGTGTGTGTGTGTGTGTGTGTGTGGGTTTGTGTTACTATCCTTGTGGGGACTTGAGTATGATAACACACTCACGCTGTGGGGACTTGATTGCACTGTGGGGACCTGAACCCAAGTCCCCACAAGGTAAAGTCTTCTAAATGATTGGAAATGACTTCAAAAGCATATGTGCCGATTTTTACAACTTTTGTAAAAATTGCCTTGTGGGGACCTGTGTTTCACCAAGTGTGTGAATGTTCGTTGCTCGCTCTGCCCCTGTAGACAGGAGGTGGTACTGCAGCCTTAAACACACTTAGCATATTAAACACACTTCAGCAATTGAATCCTATCTAGCAACACAGAGGACTGTGATTTTAAAGAAGCATACCCATAAGAAAAATAATACCTGAATATAATGGCCTTTTTAATTGCATGGAACCTTTTTTCCATCTTTTTAGAAGCAAATGAAGCTACTGACATTGCACTTTTATTTTCTTTGGTGGCTATTTTCTTTGAAAACCATTGGCACAAATAATTAATTAAATCCAAATTTTTAACACTTTCAACACTTAACCTATTCACTATTTACGATCTTTCTTTACCTTAAAGCGCAATCATCACAGCATGCAATATGGGGCAACTGATCAGCCCACGTTAGACAATGACTCGTGCACAGGCAGTCTTTGTGCTTGTAAAACTGTATGTTCATGGCTGTAATAATTTTCAAAGCGTGTGAAGTTGAAATCCCTGATAAAATTGTCAGTGTTCCCAAAGAGTTAAACCTGGTATGCAAATTGTAAGTCACGATTTGAAAGTCTGATAGAAAGGAATATGTTTATAAACCACACAAATAGAAGCATGTGGGTCACTTTCCATTTTTTTCTTATTTATATCAATTGTACGTTTGAGGAGATCCGGATGGTTACATTAACCATGTATTTGCTGTGCAAAAATGTTCCCCAATCTAAGCTGCCCTTCATTTCATTATGTGTCTGCACGCTCAGCCAAGTAAAATGAGAGGCACTCTAAAATGTGAGGAAAGCATATTGCCATTTGTAGCTGTAAACGCATTAGAAAAGCTGAAAACGTTTTTCTTTTGTTTTGGGTTAGTATATTTGTTTTGTGTTAGTATAAATTAAACAGCGTGCAAAAGTGTAATTTCTGAGAACACATAAAACGGGCTTTCTCATCTTGTTAAAGCTTCAATCGGAATATATGAGAATTAATTCCTAGTGGCTTCCTGCGCACAAACTTAAATTCGTCAAACACACCGCCCACCAGGTCCATTCTCAGGAATGAAATGAAACCAGCTTGGGAAGTTAAAAACAGTGTTCGAGGCCAAGGTCAATTTGCATGTGAAAGCTTTGGAGCAGCTCGCTCAAGGTGCCTTAATTGCTCCTTTCAAAATGAATAGCCTGCCATGCCATCCCCTCCCCCCACGGCCTCAGGTTACAGGGCACACCATCACCTTCGACTGAATGGATACGATCAACTCCTTAACTCCCTGAAACTCGTCAGTCATGTCCTGCTTCTGAACCCAATAAATTGAGCTAGTCGGAAGTTATCTGCACACGTTCTCTTAGGGGAGTCAGTAAGATAGAGATAGTTGCATAATAATTTAGCACATTATTTTTCTTACTATTTTTCATTGTTATGGAGGGCAAACTTGACCCGTTGTTACTAGAGCGCTTTACATGAGCATCAGTCATATTACAGAAGGACACACTAGTTTTTAGGCACTGGGAGATTAAGTGATTTGCCCAGAATCACATCGCTGAGACACGAACCGGATTTCCCAGTTCCAAAGTGAGCAGCTTTGGTCATAACAGCAATTAAGCTCCCCATTAGGCTATTCATGTTATTAACAGAGTAAGCTCAATAAGTGCTAGACCTATTGCCTATACCAATGCTTGTTAAAGCTTCCAATCCAGGCTTATTGTGCAATGCACAATAGCAATATACATGCTTTCATATAAGGTGAGCGCCACTACAACAACCTTATTTACAAATGGATCTGCAGTGTTGATACCAGGTGCGCGGCAAAAGGGGCACCTCCAGGCAAGCTTCTCCAGAAATTGATTTGTAGCAACACAACCTGGCAATTTCTAGTGTTTATTATGTGAAAATAAAAATAGCAGAAAGACAATAACTCGGTTAATTTGCATTCTTCAGTCTTCATTTTTTCATAGTCTTTCTAAGCACAAAAAAGATAATGCAAAGAGTAGGATCCAGCTTGAGATCTGGAGCTCCTTGAACCTGCTGGTTGTTGCTTTTACAGATGAGAAACACTGGTGCTTTGCACATCATTGTGTGAACCATTTGGAGCATCGGTCTAAAAAGGTGCACACAATGTACACAAATGATGAGATCGTTCTTTATTTATTAGAGGGAAATTAGATTTGTTTTAAAACATGATACAGTACCAATTAGGAAAACATTCCACATTCAATTTTCATGGGAAAGGTTTGGTACAATATTTCTTGGAACGTTTCAGCATGTCCTTTTAATTTACCATTCAAACTTTCATGAATAGTGTTTACATGTGTACTCGGATGCAAGCTGCACACAAACTGTACTAAATCACATATACTACACAGAGTTGTGCTCCCTGATTCTTTTTCACAAAAGAGTGGTGGCAAACTATTACCTGCCTTTCCAAAGTCACACTCCTCACATCAATAAACAGCATGTCTGCAACAACAATCGTTCTTCATATATATATATATATCTATATCTATGTGTGTATATATATATATATATATATATATATATATATATATATATATATATATATATATTCACTGAAAAAACCATAGGTTAGAGACCATATATAGTTAGCTGGACATTTTATTGACATAAAACCAATGAAATTCCATATATAGTTAGTTGCACTAACTATATATCGCGCACCCGCAATCCACTGCTGATGATGTCACATATTACATCATTCATGACATGGTCAGTGACATCACTGATGACATCACTGATGACATCTCAAATGACATCACTGATGACATCACTGATGACATCTCGAATGACATCACTGATGACATCATCTAGTGTCTGTGTTTTTGTAAAGTTTAAATATGTTTTACATATTGAAGAATGAGTGGATGTATGGAAGACTGAGTGTGTGTGTGGCTGGTTGGGAGGTTAGTGACTCTGTGCATATCAATGTGTACTTGTATCAGTGATTGTATAAGAGAGTAAGTATGTGTTAGTATATGTGTGAAAAGTATGGTGTTCTGTGTTTAACTGTATAGATGAGGAAATCGAAGTGTGATTGATTCTTCACAGGACTGACTAGGTGTATGAGTGCATATGATAGTGTTGTAATAATGAGTGACTGTATGTATGAGTGATTGTATGGGTGAATGAGTGAATGTGTGTGTAGACGTAGGAATCAGTGAGTGCGTATGTAGTAACTGGTATTGGTGTGTCATGATGTCATCAGTGATGTCATTTGAGATGTCATCAGTGATGTCATTTGAGATGTCATCAGTGATGTCACTGAAGTATGGTGTTCTGTGTTTAACTGTATAGATGAGGAAATGGAAGTGTGATTGATTCTTTACAGGACTGACTAGGTGTGTGAGTAACTCCATGGATGAGTGGCAGTGTGTGAGTGTCTGCATAGGTGTATGAGTGCATATGATAGTGTTGTAATAATGAGTGACTGTATGTATGAGTGATTGTATGGGTGAATGAGTGAATGTGTGTGTAGACGTAGGAATCAGTGAGTGCGTATGTAGTAACTGGTATTGGTGTGTCATGATGTCATCAGTGATGTCATTTGAGATGTCATCAGTGATGTCATCAGTGATGTCATTTGAGATGTCATCAGTGATGTCATCAGTGATGTCACTGACCATGTCATGAATGATGTAATATGTGACATCATCAGCAGTGGATTGCGGGTGCGCGATATATAGTTAGTGCAACTAACTATATATGGAATTTCATTGGTTTTATGTTAATAAAATGTCCAGCTAACTATATATGGTCTCTAACCTATGGTTTTTTCAGTGAATTTTCAAGGTTTTGTAAATGCAAATTCCTAACTATATATGGTCTATAACCTATGGTTTTTTCAGTGAATTTCATTGGTTTTTTAAAAGCTTATATCTATAGCTGTAAAATATATTCTTTATTACGTGACGTATCACGTAGCCACGTGAGACGCCTCATGACGCGTCGCATAACCGTGACGTATCGGCTCTGCAGCGCAAACAAAACCCATAACGTAAGCGTGCCGGAGCACGCTTACAGATATATATATTTTTTTTAACCTTAATTAGACAAAATCCACATGTGCACATATCTTGAGGCCTTGCAAAGGCACATCAAACAAACAGTCCCAACAATTTTGCCAAGTTTGCTGGAAATCTATTCCCTTAATTTTTTTTTACTGTTTCTCTTGGTTTTCCCCTTGTTACGCTTACCGGGACGCTACCCGGTACGCGAACCGGACGCTCCAAAAACACAAGATGGCGGACTCCCGTTACGCTGCCGGTTAGCTGCCCGGTTCGCGTACCGGGAAGCGCCTCTACCGCGAAAAATCGCGGGGGACTTTAATATCCCCCTCATCAATCCTAGGGGGTCAGGAGTGGTCTACCTTGCCCCCTTTCCTTCATTTCCCCCTTCGTTTTTCACCACATCTTGTCTCTCGATCGTACCGAGAGACAAGATGGCGGCCGCTCCGGACTGTTTAGAATGTTGACAGACACCGGAGAGCCAATCAGCTTCGCTTCGCGAAGTTCCGTTACGCGTCAGGTACGCGAACCGGGGCGCTAACCGGAGCGCTGTCACAGATATATATATTTTTTTAAACGTTAATTTCTCAAAATCCACTGGAGCACATATATTGAGACATAGCAAAGGCACGTCGGGCAAACCATATCTACAATTTTGCCAAGTTTCATGTAAATCTATTCAGCCGTTCGAGCTAAAAGTGAGTCCAACCGCCCTATGGAAAAATGAATGGGAAAAACGTGTTTTGGGACCCCCCTTTTTTCTCGGCCCCCCCTTGACGAAATCCCCCCCAAATTTTCAGGGGCTGCTCAGAACCAAAATGTGCCATTTTCCTGAAAATTTCAGCCAATTCCGTCCACAAATGCCAAAGTTATTAGACATAGAATTTTCAGAAATCCCATAGAGAAAAAATCCTAACTATATATACCCACTGGCTATCGCCAGTAGGTAATATACATATATAAACATATATAATCTGCATATCTATATAAATATAAATGCATGCATACATATACATATATGCATACATATGCATGTTATTTACATGAAAGTTTTAAAAACACTAATAAAAGCAAAGCTAAAAAGCCACCTCATTACAAACAGAATGGCTTTAACTTAAACGAGGGCGAGATCTATTGCATTTTCAATGCTTGTTTACTTTGGTTCTATCAAGAAGGCATTCAGATGTGTCACACATTTGCCATGAATTCTGAATGTTAGCACTCTAGTTGCTCATTAGATCACTGTAGTAAAGCTAGTGCTCACCAGGGAAGTCTGCTGCTAATCATGGTTTGCAGCCATTTTCCCGCATTTTTTATCCCCGCAGACTTTCAGTCCGCATACCATTATCCCGCAAGGTCATTGACCTCGCATACCATTATCCCGCATTTTTTCAAAACGCATGTGCATTTATCGCGCATGCCTTTACAAAGAATTACGTTTTAAAGGCATGTATGGTAAATGCATTTGCGTTGTGAAAACCACGATGACGAGAGAGGTAAGTGGGTTTGTGTTAATTTTTTCGTGGGTTAGTGATTGTGTAGTGTAGTGTAGTGTTGTGTAGTGTAGTGTTGTGTTAGTGTAGTGTAGAGTTGTGGTGGTTGTTTAGTGTAGGGTCATGCTGGGGGTAGTGTTTTAGGGTTTAGGGTTGTGTTGTAGTGTTTGCGTAGTGTAGGGTCATGCTGGGGGTAGTGTTTTAGGGTTTAGGGTAGTGTTGTAGTGTTTGCGTAGTGTAGGGTCATGCTGGGGGTAGTGTTTTAGGGTTTAGGGTTGTGTTGTAGTGTTTGCGTAGTGAAGGGTCTTGCTGGGGCTAGTGTTTTAGGGTTTAGGGTAGTGTTGTAGTGTTTGCGTAGTGTAAGGTCATGCTGGGCGTAGTGTTTTAGGGTTTAGGATAGTGTTGTAGTGTTTGCGTAGTGTAGGGTCATGCTGGGGGTAGTGTTTTAGGGTGTTGGGTAGTGTTGTAGTGTTTGCGTAGTGTAGGGTCATGCTGGGGTGTAGTATTTTAGGGTTTAGGGTAGTGTTGTAGTGTTTGCTTAGTGTAGGGTCATGCTGGGGGTAGTGTTTTAGGGTTTTGGGTAGTGTTGTATTTTATTTTATTTATTTTATTTTTATTTTATTTTGAAAGTTTTATATAGCGCGAACAAGATCTTTGCAGATATCAGAGCGCTTTACATAGAGGGAGTACAAGATCCTAATCAAACAGCTAAGTCAGTAAAGCTAACAGCACAAATCGATGTAGATCAAAAATACAGATAATACAG
Organism: Lissotriton helveticus; assembly: GCF_964261635.1. Lineage (NCBI taxonomy): Eukaryota > Metazoa > Chordata > Amphibia > Caudata > Salamandridae > Lissotriton > Lissotriton helveticus. The sequence goes on along the minus strand of NC_136072.1, from coordinate 1,114,540,548 downwards.
ATAAACAAATAAACAAAGAGGTCGAGCAGGGAGTAAGGTCTGTGCATATTCTTTAAGAGTCCGAAGTAGTGGTTCAAGTGTAATTAGTACACTTGAACTACTTGGTGGGTTGGGTTGAGTTGGGTGAGAGTTGTATGGGGTTTGTGCAGAGAAGTTCTTTGATGATGTGCAGTTCTTCTTTGACCTGGATGAGGGTGGCCATGATCTTGTCCAGCGTGGGGTATGCGATGGCGGTGGGAGCGGGGATCAGAGGTGCATGACTGACCCGTGAATTAGCGAGCAGGAGGGGGGGTAGGCTGGTGTTCGTGCAGGGCTCCATTGTGTCAGTGTCCATGTACGGGCCGGAGTTAGGGAGGAGAGAGAGTTTGGGCGGGGGCGGTATGGATGAGGTAGAGAGGGGGTTGGTGGAGGGCGGAGAGAGCAGGGTGGAGGCTGGGTGTAAGTTAGTGGTGGTGGGGGTGCAGTAATGGTAGTGAGGACTGAGAGTGGGGGGGGGGAGTGGGATTGATGGTGGACCTGTTGAGAGGTGGGGGAGTTAAGTAGAGAGAGGAAGTGTGTTCTGCGTATTTAGTCATAGGGTAGTGGGGGCTGAGGATGGGAGGGGATAAAGGGTGGGAATTGTCGTTGTGTGTGTCGTTCCGGAGCTGAGCTAGGTTGTGGGTGGGAGCTGTGATGTCAGGGGAGAGAGGAGTGTGGGTGTGAGCTGTGATGTCAGGGGAGCGAGGAGTGTTTATGGAGTGTGTAGAGGTCCGAGGGTTGGTAGAGGCAGAGTTGAGGGTGCTGTCAGGGGAGAGAGGAGTGTGGGTGGGAGCTGTGATGTCAGGGGAGAGAGGAGTGTTAATGGTATGTGTGGAGGTCCGAGGGTTGGTCGAAGGGGAAGGGGTGGTGTTGAGGGTGATGTCAGGGGAGAGAGGAGAGTGGGTGAGAACTGTTGTGTCAGGGGACAGAGGGGTGTTAATGGTATGTGTGGAGGTCTGAGAGTTGGTAGGAGGGGAAGGGGTGGGGTTGTGGGTGAGAGCAGTGTGGGTGGGAGCTGTGATGTCAGGGGAGCGAGGAGTGTTTATGGAGTGTGTAGAGGTCCGAGGGTTGGTAGAGGCAGAGTTGAGGGTGCTGTCAGGGGAGAGAGGAGTGTGGGTGGGAGCTGTGATGTCAGGGGAGAGAGGAGTGTTAATGGTATGTGTGGAGGTCCGAGGGTTGGTCGAAGGGGAAGGGGTGGTGTTGAGGGTGATGTCAGGGGAGAGAGGAGAGTGGGTGAGAGCTGTTGTGTCAGGGGACAGAGGGGTGTTAATGGTATGTGTGGAGGTCTGAGAGTTGGTAGGAGGGGAAGGGGTGGGGTTGTGGGTGAGAGCAGTGTGGGTGGGAGCTGTGATGTCGGGAGAGAGATGAGTGTTAATGGTATGTGTGTAGTTCTGAGGATTGGTGCGTGGGGAGGGGGTGTGGTTGCGGGTGAGGGTAGTGGAGTCCAGGGTGAAGGGGATGGCGGTGAATTGAGTCATCGGTGCATTACAGGAGGTTAAGAATTAAAAGTTAAACGGGTGCAGTTTGCCTAAATGTACCGAATACAGGTAGCTGTATGGTGCTGTCAGTATACTGGAGCAAAATACAACAGCAACAGTAAGTCACATGAATCGCAAGTGACATTAGCGAGCAACCAAAAGATATATGCGGTAGCAAATGTTGCAGTACAGGAGTTAAATGTACCAGGTGATACTAGTGAGCACCCCTAAGTAAATATGAGGTAGCAGTCAGTGCATTACAGGTTATAATACCAATACATAAAAACAGATAGTTGTAGATTATGAGCACCTAAAAATATATGAGGTAGCAATCAGTGCGTTACAGGTAAAACAATTACATAAAAACAGGTTATAGGACCAATACGTAAAACCAAATAGTTGTACACTGTGAGCACCCAAGAATATATGAGGTAGCAGTCGGTGCGTTACAGGTAAAAACAATTACATGACAACAGGTTATAGGACCAATACATAAGAAACAAATCGTTGTACACTGTGAGCATCCAAGAATATATGTTGTAGCAGTCGGTGCATTACAGGTAAAAAACAATTGCATAAAAACAAAATAGATGTAAAAATGCTGCAATAGAAGGCAGACACTATCACAAGAGCGTGTCGATATAGGCTAAGTAAGGTGCGCGGTAGTGGAACTTAGTCTATGTGTCCGGTTCTCAGGTCATGCTCCAATAGTGAGATTGACTAGTCCATGATGGCCGCCACTGAGAAAGATCAGTCTAAAGTGGCCGCCAAGAAGGGGAGTCGGAGACAGTAGTCCTCTGTTTATTGTTCTTGCTTTGAGAGCAGGGAAGGGCCTTCTGGGAGGGAGTCTTATCTCTATTTTGATGAACCTGTGTGGAGGAGTTATGCCGAGGAGCCTCGTGGGCGTCTGGAGGTACAGGCAGAGATTTATGGTTTCAGTTAGTGACCCCTGCCCTTATGAACAATGGCGGTTTAAAAATGTGAGACGAGTGGAGTAAATAAAATACCTTATTGTTATTTTCAGCTCTGTGGCGCCTTAGAGTTGAGATTGCAGTGTTATTGCCGATATCACGCTTTGCAGGCATCCAGGGTCTAGGCAAGAGGTGAAGCAAGCAAGATGCGGTGAACTACTGGCAGGCTGCGTGCAAGACCCCATGCCCGATCCTCGGTCACCGCCCGCACCGCAAGAAGGCTGTAGGTCCGCAGGTCCGCTCCTATGGCCCTTGCAGCAGCATGAGAGGGGGGCCACCGGGAGTCACGTCTGCCGAAGGAACCTCGCTATTGCCCGCAAATCCAGAGCTCCTACGCTGCAACCCTTCCCGCCTCGCTAGGCGATGTCGTGTGTCTCCCGCTTTCCTCGCCTTTAGCCTCGGGACTCCACTCTTACCGCATGAGCCCGGGTAGAATCCGCCGAGCAATATGTGGACAGCTCCCTCGCAAATCCTCACAGCTCCCTCGCAGATCCTCACAGGGGGCGTCTCTGCTCCCAGTCAGCGGTCAGGCATCCCCTGCTGGCTCCGGTCAGCGCCCCATCAGCCGGTTCCCGCCGTCCGTTGTGGTTGGGGGCCAGCTCAGTCGACCCCACCGAGCCTGAGCGCCCACTCTCCAATGGGCGCCGCAAGAATCCGGGCAGAACCGCCGCGCAGCAAGAGGGCAGCTCTCTCGCAGTCCCTCACGAGGGGCGTCTCTGGTCACAGTCTGGTATCCCCTGCTGGCTCCGGTCAGCGCCCCAGCAGGCTCACAGCGGATGTCTCGATCCCAGTCTGGAATCCCCTGCCGGCTTCAGTCCGCGCCCCAGTAGGCTCACAGCGGGTGTCTCTGGTCCCAATCTGTTCTCCCCTGCAGGCTCCGGTCAGCACCCCTGCAAGCTCTAGGCAGTCAGCCATCCGTTCTAGGCGCCTGCGATGGACAGTAGCAGCCCGGTGTCGGTAAAGGCGGGGGCGATTAGGTCCTCTCCCGTGCCGATAAGAATATGTTCCAGTTACTTGAGTTACTGTTGTAGTTACATTCAGTTGCGTAACTACGGATACCCGGGATACTGAGTGCTAACAGGGATTAAATCCAAAATTGGAATCCCAAGCACTCGGAGCTCTGACGAGGAGCTCCTACCCGGCGGCCATCTTGCGGCCATGGCCATCTAGGCACACTTGCTGGCAGGACACCATCAGCCAGGAGACAAAAAAAGTGCAAAAAAGACAAGCATTTGCAATGCAATAGGTCTCGCATCCACGCGAGCCCGAGCCATCGGCATTGCAACTGACAAAGCCCCTTATCCATGTTTTCGTTTTTAAAACATAAATAAAAGGCATTGTCACCACAATGCCAATAGCTCAATGTCGCGCAAATGCGAGACCCATTGCATTGCAAATGCTTTTTTTTTTACAGAGGGCTAATTAATATGGACATGGCTTGCAAATTATACGTAATTCGAAAATATTATTGTGCAGAATTTGATCGGAATATTTCAGAACTACCAGATGGATCAAAAGCGCCTCAGTTCAGGGATGTGGGATCAGTGAGCTTTGCGACACAACCAACTGCACGAGCACGAAGACAACAGCAGAGCAAATCTGGCAGACTGGCTTTGGAGGTCTTTCCCCAGAGGTCAAGGGCTCGGAAAACCCAGAAGGGTTGGGGAAAGAGCCAGTCGACACTGACTACTCTGGCTCTCGCTGGCTGCCAGAAGCAAGCACAGAAGTGCTGGTGACCCGCCATTTCAGAACCCTGCTGCGTCACTGACTCTGCCCCAACCCTCCTGGCCCATCATAGATCCCCTCCCCATTCCGGTGAGCTCCACTTTCCTCCGGCTGCACCCTGTTGGTCCCGGGGGGCCGGCACAAACACTACTTTTTTCGTCCCCCTCTTCATCTGTTATTGCTCGATGAGTAATAGATCAGCAACATTGCACTATTATTAGTGCTTCTCACTTTCAAATTCCAGCTTGCGCAGGAGGCTCGTCATCATTCTGGGCATTCTTATTGGCAGGTATCCAGTTGCGGTCTGCTGCTGGTGGCTGGAGCAGGGATCGGCCCGCTGGCACTGCCTGCTGCTCTCTGCCCCGCTGGACCACTCATTAACTCCAGCACATCACAGATGCCTATATGGCACTGATTTCGCCGACAGGTACTAGCAGCTCTGCAGATATATCCGCATATATGGTATAAAACGAGAACTGCAACATGTTCCCATATTGACAGGACACAAGTAAATAGCCTTTCTACTCATGAGTTTAACATATTGGGGCATTCTGGGAGTTGTAGTCTTCGATTAAGAATTAGTCCACTATTATGGCTGAAAGCAGTCACTTGTAGAAGGGAAGCAGAGGCTGGGAGCATGCTGTCCACCCTTCAAGGCTCCAAACCCAGATATGGTTGTCCCTGAACTTTGTAACTTTAGTACTTAAGAATCCACAGCACACTTAGTGGTCTATCCGTACTCCCTCCAAATCAAAAAATATCTGCCGATCATAGGTCCCTTTAAATAACCGAACAGACTCTTTAAAATTGTGATTTTTGTTTGAACTGATGCACCTACCATGGTAGTTCCGATGCCAAAGTCCAACCACAGTGCAGCGACAGATGGCAAACAACAGCAGTAAGACCTGCTGGTCGTTACCGTGAGGGAACCGGAAGTTATTCCCAGGGAAACCGAAAGTGCCTGTATGTGTTTATTTGGTTATTTCAGAAACCCTTCCAATGGAAGGTGATATCTGGGAGGTGACCTGTGTGTGCCGGAGTCCGTGTGAACGAGCCTCCCGTGCTGACTGAGCCTTAAGCTTCGATAGTTGTGCCAGACAGGTGTATCCGCCGCAATTTGGAGTTTACCACCTGGCAGTCGTAGTACCAGCAGCTCTCCATTGTCCAAAGAACGGAGAAAGCCCGTGGTGTATATGCCATACTGAGATTAATCCAGCGCTTGTGTATTTCATTAAAATGCCTTTACATTCGCTGAATTGTAATAACGCGCAAGGCTTCCAGCTTCTGCCAGCCTCATGACATATCCGGAGCTTCGTTCGAAAGAGCAGATTAATTCATTTACTTGTAGACATAATGCAAATGAGTGTCTGGTGATTAAAGGGGGCGCGGGGTGGCAAACAAACCAGAGGTTGCTGCTTCATGAAACAAGAAACAGAGAAGAGACCAATAAAAACAAGCGGCCGCGAAAGTGAAAGCGATCGCGATGCTAATTAAAAGTGGGATTTTCGTTGCTATGGCAACAAAATATCGTGGGACTGTTCACAGTCCCACGGACACGTGCATGCTGTCTGCTATGGACAGATGGCGAGAGCAGCCATCTTTGTCCATACAGACGTGTGCATGTGCCCACGGGGAGAATTGATTCCAAAAGGTGCTCTCCATGGCGAAAGCAGCACATGCACTGCTTTGGCCAGGCGAGACCTAAAAAACCAAGGTGACGGGCCTTCTCCAGCTATGCAGCCAGTATCTGGAACAACATCCAAGTATCCACCAGGAAAGCCTTGGGTCTGCTAAAAATTGGCAAAAGAGGTGAATATACACCTCTTTATAGAAAAATACCTCATGACACAGTAACAAGCAACGAGCTACCGCTCCAATCAGCTGGCAACTTTATCAATGCCTTTCACCCTGTACAGCGCGCTCCCTTTCATCTAAGTGTGTGTTACACAAATACCACATAAAAGCACCCATATGCCAACATTAGCAATCAGTACTACAACTGACAAACTTTCAATACTTCAAAGTGTTTAAATAGTAATTAAACTTGAAAGATTAGATCCATACTGCCACCCACCTCTAAGCAACATCATGGAACCCTTTTTTCACAATATTTGTCAAAGAGCCACGGTAAGCCATTACCATCGTCTTTAGTTCTCCTGCTGGCCTCATCCTTGAATCTCTTGTTGTAGTGTTTGCGTAGTGTAGGGTCATGCTGGGGGTAGTGTTTTAGGGTTTTGGGTAGTGTTGTAGTGTTTGCGTAGTGTAGGGTCATGCTGGGGTGTAGTGTTTTAGGGTTTTGGGTAGTGTTGTAGTGTTTGCGTAAGGTAGGGTCATGCTGGGGGTAGTGTTTTAGGGTTTTGGGTAGTGTTGTAGTGTTTGCGTAGTGTAGGGTCATGCTGGGGGTAGTGTTTTAGGGTTTTGGGTAGTGTTGTAGTGTTTGCGTAGTGTAGGGTCATGCTGGGGGGTAGTGTTTTAGGGTTTTGGGTAGTGTTGTAGTGTTTGCGTAGTGTAGGGTCATGCTGGGGGTAGTGTTTTAGGGTTTTGGGTAGTGTTGTAGTGTTTGCGTAGTGTAGGGTCATGCTGGGGGTAGTGTTTTAGGGTTTAGGGTAGTGTTGTAGTGTTTGCGTAGTGTAGGGTCATGCTGGGGGTAGTGTTTTAGGGTTTAGGGTAGTGTTGTAGTGTTTGCGTAGTGTAGGGTCATGCTGGGGGTAGTGTTTTAGGGTTTAGGGTAGTGTTGTAGTGTTTGCGTAGTGTAGGGTCATGCTGGGAGTAGTGTTTTAGGGTTTAGGGTAGTGTTGTAGTGTTTGCGTAGTGTAGGGTCATGCTGGGGTGTAGTGTTTTAGGGTTTTGGGTAGTGTAGTGTTTGCGTAGTGTAGGGTCATGCTGGGGGTAGTGTTTTAGGGTTTAGGGTAGTGTTGTAGTGTTTGCGTAGTGTAGGGTCATGCTGGGGTGTAGTGTTTTAGGGTTTTGGGTAGTGTTGTAGTGTTTGCGTAGTGTAGGGTCATGCTGGGGGTAGTGTTTTAGGGTTTAGGGTAGTGTTGTAGTGTTTGCGTAGTGTAGGGTCATGCTGGGGGTAGTGTTTTAGGGTTTAGGGTTGTGTTGTAGTGTTTGCGTAGTGTAGGGTCATGCTGGGGGTAGTGTTTTAGGGTTTAGGGTTGTGTTGTAGTGTTTGTGTAGTGTAGGGTCATGCTGGGGGTAGTGTTTTAGGGTTTAGGGTAGTGTTTGCGTAGTGTAGGGTCATGCTGGGGTGTAGTGTTTTAGGGTTTTGGGTAGTGTTGTAGTGTTTGCGTAGTGTAGGGTCATGCTGGGGGTAGTGTTTTAGGGTTTAGGGTAGTGTTGTAGTGTTTGTGTAGTGTAGGGTCATGCTGGGGGTAGTGTTTTAGGGTTTAGGGTAGTGTTGTACTGTTTGTGTAGTGTAGGGTCATGCTGGGGGTAGTGTTTTAGGGTTTAGGGTAGTTTAGTTGTTTAGTGTATGCTAAGGGCATTTTCGGTCTAAAAGTTTTCGTTATTTTAATTTGCGGCCTAATAGTACATGCGGGATTTTTTTTGCGGGCTGATGGTATGCGGGATTTCGTCATATATTCGCTAATCATACTTTCTATGGCAAAATGAACCCCCTCATTTTGTTCCTTTTTAAATTAAATGTTTTAAGAGTTACCACTTTATTCCAATCAAGATGGCTTCAGGTGTGCCATACCTTTGTAATAAGTAGGACTGTTAGCACTCTAGTTGTTCTTTAGAACACTCTGAGACATTCTGTCATTGGGCTATAGTTGGGCTACATCTGGCTGATATTTGGGCTACATTTGTTTTTTTTTGTCTCTGGTGGCCATCTTTGGGCTACATTGGGCTACATTGGGCTACATTGGGCTACATTTGGGCTCCAACATATATATAGCCCAATGTAGCCCAATATATATTTTTCAAAGTTAATTTTCGTAAAAACCACTGGAGCCTATATCTTGAGACATAGCAAAGGCACATCGGGCTACCAGTCCCTACAATTTTGCCAAGTTTGGTGTAAATCCATTCAGCCGTTCAGGCTAAAAGTGAGGCCAACCGCCCTATGGAAAATTGCATGGGAAAAACACGTTTTGGGACCCCCCTTTTTTCTCGGCCCCCCCTTGACGAAACCCCCCCAAATTTTCAGGGGCTGCTCAGAAACAAAATGTTCCATTTTCCTGAAAATTTCAGCCAATTCTGTCCTCAAACGCCAAAGTTATTCGACATAGAATTTTCAAAAATCCCATAGGAAAAAAATCCTAACTATATATACCTACTGGCTATCGCCAGTAGGTAATATATATATATATTTATATATGGCCGACTGAGTAGCAGCTAATAAACCAACGATTTTTCTACTAACCTGGGTCTGTGCTCCATGTGTCTCTTCGGGAGAAGAGAGCGCCTGCGTCTTTGCTTGCGAAGTGGAGTGGCGGTAATATATATATATATATATATAAATATAGATATATAAATATAGATATATAGATAGATATATCTGTCTATGTGTATATATATATATATTCACTGAAAAAACCATAGGTTATAGACCATATATAGTTAGGAATTAGCATTTACAAAACCTTGAAAATTCACTGAAAAAACCATAGGTTATAGACCATATATAGTTAGGAATTAGCATTTAGAAAACCTTATTTTACTCACACAAAACCATTGAAATTCCATATATAGTTAGTTGCACTAACTATATATCGCGCACCCGCAATCCACTGCTGATGATGTCACATATTACATCATTCATGACATGGTCAGTGACATCACTGATAACATCACTGATGACATCATCTAGTGTCTGTGTGTTTTTGTAAAGTTTAAATATGTTTTACATATTGAAGAATGACTGGATGGATGGAAGACTGAGTGTGTGTGTGGCTGGCTGGGAGGTGTGTGACGCTGTGCATATCAATGTGTACTTGTATCAGTGATTGTATAAGAGAGTAAGTATGTGTTAGTATATGTGTGAAAAGTATGGTGTTCTGTGTTTAACTATAGATGAGGAAATCGAAGTGTGATTGATTCTTCACAGGACTGACTAGGTGTATGAGTGCATATGATAGTGTTCTAATAATAACTGACTGTATGTATGAGTAATTGTATGGGTGAATGAGTGAATGTGTGTGTAGACGTACGAATCAGTGAGTGCGTATGTAGTAACTGGTATTGGTGTGTCATGATGTCATCAGTGATGTCATTTGAGATGTCATCAGTGATGTCATTTCAGATGTCATTAGTGATGTCATCAGTGATGTCACTGAAGTATGGTGTTCTGTGTTTAACTGTATAGATGAAGAAATGGAAGTGTGATTGATTCTTTACAGGACTGACTTGGTGTGTGAGTAACTCCATGGATGAGTGGCAGTGTGTGACTGTCTGCATAGGTGTATGAGTGCATATGATAGTGTTGTAATAATGAGTGACTGTATGTATGAGTGATTGTATGGGTGAATGAGTGAATGTGTGTGTAGACGTAGGAATCAGTGAGTGCGTATGTAGTAACTGGTATTGGTGTGTCATGATGTCATCAGTGATGTCATTTGAGATGTCGTCAGTGATGTCATCAGTGATGTCATTTGAGATGGCATCAGTGATGTCATCAGTGATGTCACTGACCATGTCATGAATGATGTAATATGTGACATCATCAGCAGTGGATTGCGGGTGCGCGATATATAGTTAGTGCAACTAACTATATATGGAATTTCAATGGTTTTGTGTGAGTAAAATAAGGTTTTCTAAATGCTAATTCCTAACTATATATGGTCTATAACCTATGGTTTTTTCAGTGAATTTTCAAGGTTTTGTAAATGCTAATTCCTAACTATATATGGTCTATAACCTATGGTTTTTTCAGTGAATTTCATTGGTTTTTTAACAGCTAATATCTGTAGCTGTAAAATGTATTCTTCTTTAAATCCAAAAATATATTTTATATGTTTATTAATAAATTTTTTTTAAAATATTTTTTTTTCTTCGTTCCCGCTTCGCGAATCGGGAAGCTTCCCGTTAGCTGACCTTGATGCCGCGAAATAGACCGCGAGCCGGTAAACGTTTCTTTACCGCAACTGCCGCGTTAGAAAACAACATCGTGACGCCTCCCGTCCGCATGACGTTTCGCGTTGTCGCGTGATACGTCATATGACGTGCTACGTTAGCGAACTGGTACGCTTACCGAGTCGCAAAGCACAGGTTTCTGGAAGCAAACCGGGAGGCCCTGCAAAGCGCTTAACGTAAACACAGCAGGTCATGTGACTTGGTAATAACACTTTTCATTGGTTCATTTCACTTTTGGTTTCCTAATGATGTAAGACTAGGTCATATAATCTAAAATGAACACTTTTCATTGGTTGAGAACTATTGTTTTTCCCAAATGATGAAAATCCCTCCTTCTTTCCTCACTCTGACTTTCATCATTGTGAGAGAAAGACCCTTTGTTACCAGTGAGCAATGGCTTCTTTAGTAGCTTCAGCTGGTGCTTCCCCACCACCTCCACCACATCCAAGGAAGAGTGGACCACCTGCTCAAGTTATAATGCAGCAAGAAGAGGAAGAAGAGGAACAGGACGACGAGCACGAAGAGAGGCACTTTTTGCCTGAGGAGCCCAGGACGTCTCACCGGAAAGAAAACTTCATTTGGCAATTTTTTAAAATTCCCAAAGGTCAGAAAAAAGTAAATGCAAGATACGTAACTTGCCTTATATGTCAAGATAGACTGTCCAGAGGGACCGACAAAAAATACAGTTTCGGAAACTACACAATGCATCGCCATATGACTAGGTGGCATCCTAACAACTACAGTGCTGCACAGTTTCGTAACGACCTAGATAATCTCCCTATTATGGCCAGAAGATCTGTTGTACCGGAAGTAACGGGACTAGAGGGCAGGGAGATGGTGCCAAATATACAAACGAGATTTCATGAAGTAAAACAAGTCTGCGTATATTGCAGTGGATTCATTTGCTACGGAGAAAGAAGCATCACTCTGATCAACAGAGCTATTGACTATCATATGCAAGTTTGTACGAAACGCCCCAAATAATAAATACTTTTTTTTTGTTTTGTTGCTCCTGTTGAGCCCTTTACAATGAATCGTTTTCATTGCCCCCTGGAACTCCTATTGTGGAGAAATATGTCAGCCTCCCTTGGCCCCAGCAATGGACGATCCCCCGTCACCCTAGACCTTCCATCACGTATGAATGTATCTTGTAGAATCAGGTACTGTACCATTGGTGCTTACTGAGTGACTCCCTCTGAACTGTTATGCTATTGCTGATGTTTGTTTTGTTCTTTCTAAATAAAAAATGTTTAAAAAAAAAAACTTGTTTTGTGCTGGAAAATCATTTCTACGTTCCCATGCAACACCCAAGGTTTCTGCCATTAAGCCATATTTACTTAAAACAGTAGACAAGGTTAAGTGTCAGAAAATAAAGATAATTTCACATAGGCACTATGAAGGAGAAACAAACACTTCTTTCCTCCTTTATTTTCTGACTTTGCTTGTGTGCTGCACTGTACAGCACACATACAAAGTGGGAAAATGTTTAAAGTTAGTCTAAGATTAGTATCTTGTTCTGAAAGGCTATCCTTCCAGTACAAAACCTATGCTAGACTCACATAGACACCCTTGCACTATAGTGCAAAGGTGTATCCGTGGCACACAGCAGCACATTTCTGCGCCGGTGTTAGGGTGAGGGGAGGAGAGGAGAGGACCATATTTCTGTAAATATGGTGCTCTCCTGTGCTCTCCTTCTCACGCAGCACAGCATTTGCGGCTGCTGCACTGCTCTGCATGACTAAATGGTAAATCTAGCCCCCAGTTAGTATGCAGCTCTTAACATCCACAATGTTGGCAGACTGGAGGCACCCATTTAGAGAAGAGCGGGAATGCAGGAGTGTATAAATCCATCATTGGAGGATTATCATTTGGTGCAACATTTTGTTGTGAGATTACTATGCCATGCTTTCCTTAAGCCAGATGTAATTTCACTGGCAGGTTTTGATTTTTTTTGTTTTACTGGTCCACAATTATCTGGCAAAGGACTAGGGATGTGTGAAATTTGCTTAATGGGCTTTTCCATAACCTGCTTTTCTGTATCTATGCAAACTTTTTAAAAATTACACAAAATTATGCAGAGTTAAGATAAATGCAAATTTGACATTTAGCACTATATTTTAGCACGAAATGCATCCCCATGTTAATTTTTGACTCAAGGACGCATTTCACTAAAAAACACAACACACTACAGCAGTCATTAGCCTTCTGTTGTTCCTGGGTGTTTGAGGTACATTTTTACCACAAAAGTCATGCTCACTGTAATACTTTACTTTGAATGGTGAATATTTGCACGCAGTAGCATGATGGTATAATTATTTCATTTCAGACATTTTGCAAAACAGGAACACCACAGAATTCCCGAGATTATTTGAATATTGCAAACATAATTTAAATTGATACCCTTGGCACACTGTAGCACACATAGCAAGAAACACCAAGTAGGCCCCCGTCCACATTGTGCACAAAGGGGCCCCCCTCCCCATCACCAATCCCACAACCTACCCATGCACATGTGCTGAATCCAGCAAAGCTTCGGCTCTGTGAGCCACGCTGACAATGCAAGTGACACTGTATGACCGATAGTATGGCCTACAGCCAAAATACATGACATGGTTCACGACACTACACTGAGGTGGCCCAGTGTGGATCACATCCTCAAAGTAGCAGGTCACACTCTGACACATCCACATGCACATACAACCCCTGACGTCAACAACAAACCTGCAGACAAACAATGCACAAGAGTACAAAAACCCTCCAAGAGCACAAATGACCCAAGTCGGCCACACCTCAGCACCCGAAAAGTACACAAGTCAAAAGCACACCGCCTCAAAGGGATAATCAACCGCTAAATCAGAGCTGCAGGGGCGACTCTCCCATAATGCATCACACACATAGCAATCACAGCACATCAACATTGACGACAATGCAGTACAAAGTGCAACATTTACACACCAGGATAGAGGACACAACTGGAGCCGCTTGTGCATAGAATCTGGCCAATCATATCTGGCATTGCATGAAACTGTGAGATGATAATGTACGAGTACAACCGCATATCCGACATGCAGTCGAAATCTCCACTGTCTCCAAAAAAATAGCCAGCTGCTCCAAAACAGTCACAATGTACATTGTAATGTGTTTTTAAAACATATTTTAGAATTTTGTCAAGCCGGGGGTGACAAGTGTCATCACTGAAGGGGGTGACAAAATGGTAAAAATATATTTTAAACACATATTTTTGCCATTTTGTCAAGCCAGGGGTGACAAGAAATTTTTCGCACTGGGTACCACCTGACCTTGCTACGTCACAGCTGCGAGGCCTGCCCATCCCATAAGATAACATTAGAATTACCATATTACATTTAAAAAACTGTAACTTCCAAAAGGGAACAGGCAACCCGTTCATGTTTGGTCTCTTTGAAATTGCAATGAAAAGTCCTCTCTTATGGTGAAGTTAGATTTATGATTACAATTTTAAAAATGCCACTTTTAGAAAATCACACATCTCCCTGCCCTGTAATCACAAACCATCTCAGTGGGGATTTAAATAACACTGTAATCATACACTATATTTGTGGGGACCTAAGCAACACTGTAATTACACACCAGCTTTGTGGGGACTTAAACAACATTGCACACACAGTATCTCTGTGGGGACTTGAAATATAGTGTAATCACACACTATCTCTGTGGGGACTTAAACAACTCTGTATGTGTGCACTATCTATGCAGTTTCTGAACAACACTTTAATCACACACTATCTCTGCGGGAACTTCAATGTCCTTATAATCGAATACTATCTCTGTAGGCAAGTGTACAATGATATCGTACACTATCTCTGCACAGTGAGTACTACACTACTACTGTCAACACAAACATTTATATAGCCATTGTGCAGTGAGTACTAAGCCACTACTGTCAACACAAACAACATTAATATATAGACATGAGCATTACATGCTCTTCCTAAAGAGATATATTGTGATTTGTTCGGGCTCCTGGTAAAACATACTGCAGCATGCAGGATTCCCTTGAAAAATAGTGTAATAACACACTATCTCTGTAAGAACTTGAACACAGTAATCACACAGTATCTCTCTGCCCTTTAATCACATATCATCTCAGTGGGGATTTAAATACCACTGTACTCACACACTATCTGTGTGGGGACCTAGGCAACACTGTAAACACACACCAACTTTGTGGGGACTTAAACAACATTAGACACACACACTATCTCTGTGGGGACTTGAAATATAGTGTAATCACACACTATCTGTGGGGACTTGAACAACAATGTAAGCACACACTGTCTATGCATTTTCTGAACAACACTGTAATCACAAACTATCTGTGAGGGAACTTCAAAATCCTTATAATTAAACACCATCTCTGTGGGAAAGTGAACATTTCTATCAGACACTATCTCTGTGCTCTGAGTACTAAGCCACTGCTATCAACACACAAAAATTACATAAGCATTACATGCTCTTCCTAAGGGGGAGATGTGGTGTGATGGTCATGTGTCTGTCTATAGCACCAGTCAATCTAAACATAATTTGGGTTTTTCTACATGACCACATTGTGTGATTCAGAGTAAATCACTCAATTTCCTTATGTGTTCATCACCCTTATCCCTTCCAATTTTCAGCACATTATACTCTATATCTGTGAGTACTTGAACATTGCTATAGTCACACACCAATGTTGTGAGGGAATTGAACATCCCAGTAACCACACAATTTCTCTGTGGGGAATGGAATATTGCTATAACCACACACCATCCTTATGGGGACTTGAACATCCCAGTAACCCCACACCATCTCTGTGGGGACTTGAACATCACTATAATCACACACTATCTCTGTTGGGACTTGAACATCATTATCTTCACATGCTACCTCTTGTGGGGCTTTCTTTATGGTTGTAGACAGCATCTCTGAAGAGACTATGATACTATAATGATCACATTCCACCTTTGCAGACATCATCCAACATCATCTTTAGGCAGACAATAACATTGAATGTCATTCTGAGGGAGATGTGGTCTAATAGTTAATTTGTCCACCACTAAAATTAATTTATTATTTCACTATACTAATTCACCACTAATCCTTTACAGGTTCCGGAGTACGGTGCTACTCGACGAAAAAGTACTTTAACATCTCATCAGGGTTAGCAAGCGCTATATAAATGCAAACCTTTTTCCCTCTTCTATCCCTTCACTATCCTTCTCAATCCAAATAACTGGCTGACATATCCACCACTCAAAAACTGTCATATTTCACTACACTAATTCACCACTAAGACTTAATGGGTTCCAGAGTAGCTCGCCGAAAAAAGTGCTTCAACACCCCATCAAGGGTAGCAAGCACAATATAAATACAAACCTTTTTTCCTCTTCTATCCCTCCAATATCCTTCTCAATCCAAATACCTGATTAACATATCCACCACTCAAATCACTTTCATATTTCACTATGCTAATTCATCACTAATCCTTTATGGGTTCGGGAGTAGCGTGTTACTCACCGATAAAGCTCTTCGACTCCTCATCAGGGATAGTAAAATCTATATAAATGAAATTACAATACAATACAATCAAACTTTCGTTTGTTGAGGAAGTAAAATAGAATGTAGGTTGCAAACATTTATTGTTCTGTACTTGCTCTAAAATAATATATTAGCTGGTTAAACATGCTTTCATTGAACAGCTGGGATTTGATTTATTGTTTTGCTTTACTAATACAACTGATGTGGAAGAGTCTCCTGTGTCACTTTTCATGTCCAGAAAGGAACTCATCCACCAGTGCAGTATTAGGCTGAATTAATGACCACGATGGAAAGAGCATGCACTCAGGGCCACTGCAGAAAAATTGCAGTGGAGAAAAAGATTGTAAGAGTTCAATAAATGAACAAAAAAAAACGGACACATTTAAAATTAAGGCAAACTTGCAATATTTACTTGCAATTTTGCCTATGGGAAATGTTAGAATACTTATAGAAAATGCGCAGGTTGTTTAAGAAATGTTAATCAAATTCTGTTCAGCATATTACTTTTACCTCCAAGAGTAAAAGTTTGAAAAAAACAACAATATTGTACTCTATAGAAAACATGAATGTGCTTCTATTAAATTGTGCGCTTATGTTATTCTACACATCCGATTTCTGTTTCAAAACGTGTGTTCATTGTTGGGCTTAACCTATGTTCACGCCTAGAGCCTCTGGGCCCCCTGTTTCCATTAAGAAACATTTTCTATTTTATCACAAGCTTTAAATAGGAGGAACCTTGACACTGAAGTCGTGAATCTTCAAAAGTGGATATGATATGTATAGTATTATTTTAAAATGTGAGTCCCATCTTAAGCTAATGACTGATTTCAGAAGCGTCTGTATATAAATCCTTGCATTTATAATAGGTCATATAAAATAAACGTGAAGGCATACCGATATGAAACTTAGAATTTTCTATTTAAAGGAGGAATCTTTCTTCTCACTGCATTTGAAAGGTAGTTAAAGCATGTGATCCGTTATTTTGCTCTCCGAGTACACAAAGCGCTGCCCTCAGTCCATTGAAGATGGTAATCTTCTCTGCCTTGAGAGGAAGTTCAAGGTTTGACTTGGGGATGGGCAGCGACCCCCATGCAAACAAACACCTGTGCATAACAAAAGGGCCATTAGCATGTCAAGAGGCCCGTGCGCCGGAATCTCCTGAAGTCAGTTTACGCTGCAGACTGGGGGAAGGGCCCTGTGCACAGAAAACACCTTTGAGAACCAAGGAGCATCAGGTGTCACTGATCTGAGACCCTGGCTGCAGCAAATATGGGGCTGGTGTCCAAAAAGAGGCTGACTCATTGTAACCTCCAGCTCACAGCGATTTACATGAAAGGCAATAAAGCAACATGTGTAAGTTTAAGGCGCATAGTAAAGTTAAATGTGTCCGTGTTCGTCTCTAGAACATGTACATTCACAAAGAGAATTCCTTATGTCCATGTCCACAGCTGCCTCGGGTGTATGCACTCAGTAAAAGAGACAAATGTCTCTCTGGTCCTTTACAAAAGCAGAACATCGAGATATTTTGTAGCCTGTAAGGTGATCACACTGAAGGTAATGTGCACTACAAATAGAGAGATGCAGGAAAGGGCTGGGGACTGGGATGTTTACGGGTCAGAAGGGGAGAAGGAAGAGTCTTTAAAAAGAGAGCATTGAAGGCTTGGAGAGTGTAATATGAGGATGTAAAACATAGGGAGCCTGTCAAATGAAGGAAGACGAAGGAGAAAATGGAACGAGCTGAGGTGGGGGGAATTAGAGGTCTAGAATATGGAATATGTGAGGAAGTAGAAATACTGAGATCTAGCGTGGTAAAGGAGGCAAGAGGATGATTTGAATACATCATTTATAAATGCAGAAAAGCATATTTGAGATGTAAGAGGGTGACGTGTCTACAATTCCTGTCGATGCAGGACAGAAGGCAGTATTACAACAACAAAAAAGATTCCTCTGCAGATACGGACTACACTTGACACAGCAACCATTATTTAAAAGGCAAACCCTAATCAATGATTTTCACAGCTGAAGCATTTCATTTTAAAAATAGGCTGCAAAAATAATGTGCAAAGCGCTAAAATATTTGGAATTTGTCCATTATAATAAGAACGGCCTATGAAAGGGAGGAACGGAGAGCACGAGAAAGAAAGAGACATGGAGGGAGAGACACAAGACAAAGAGAGAGACATATAAAGTTAGAAAAGCAGAAGGAGGGGTGGGGAGAGAGACAGCAAGAAGTAGAGAGAAAAGTCATGGGGAGTGTGAGAGCAACCAGCATAAAAAGACAGGAAAGACAGAAAAAGACACAAGGAAGGCGACACAGATGAGAGAGACGTGGAAGAGACAGAGAGAAAGACTTGGGCAGACATGCAGAGACCGAGAATGCTATGAAGAGGGGCAGAAAGACATGGATAGATAGCCAGAGAGACAGGGAGAAAAAATAATGACAGATCCGTAAATGCATAGAAAGTATAGAACAATAAAGAGAGATATGGATATGAACAGAAAGACCAAGCAAGCCAGCAAGAGATGCTGAAAGAAAGATGGAAAAAGTCAGGCAGAGATAACGACATGGAGAGATAGTAGGAGAAAAAAACAGAGAAAAACCTGCAAAGGAGTGACATAGAGGGTGAGAAACAGTGAGGGAAAGCCTGAGAAAGACAGGCAAATACAGAATGATAACCACAGGGGATGTAAAGGGAGATAGTTAGGGAAAGGAAAAAACAGAGAGAGAAAGACAGAGAAAGGGGGAGAAGAGAAAAACACAAAGAGGGGCAGAGACACAGAGAGATGATAGGGATACACAAAAAAGACAGGATGCCAGGGAAAGAAAAGGCGCGGTAGGCATCATCTGAACTCACTATATCCACCATTCATTCAATCTGACTGTCCTGTTCATGGTTATCTGTCTATTTATTGCTACAACTCTGTAGTGTAGGGTCATGCTGGGGGTAGTGTTTTAGGGTTTAGGGTAGTTTAGTTGTTTAGTGTATGCTAAGGGCATTTTCGTTCTAAAAGTTTTCGTTATTTTAATTTGCGGCCTAATAGTACATGCGGGATTTTTTTTGCGGGCTGATGGTATGCGGGATTTCGTCATATATTCGCTAATCATACTTTCTATGGCAAAATGAACCCCCTCATTTTGTTCCTTTTTAAATTAAATGTTTTAAGAGTTACCACTTTATTCCAATCAAGATGGCTTCAGGTGTGCCATACCTTTGTAATAAGTAGGACTGTTAGCACTCTAGTTGTTCTTTAGAACACTCTGAGACATTCTGTCATTGGGCTATAGTTGGGCTACATCTGGCTGATATTTGGGCTACATTTGTTTTTTTTTGTCTCTGGTGGCCATCTTTGGGCTACATTGGGCTACATTGGGCTACATTGGGCTACATTTGGGCTCCAACATATATATAGCCCAATGTAGCCCAATATATATTTTTCAAAGTTAATTTTCGTAAAAACCACTGGAGCCTATATCTTGAGACATAGCAAAGGCACATCGGGCTACCAGTCCCTACAATTTTGCCAAGTTTGGTGTAAATCCATTCAGCCGTTCAGGCTAAAAGTGAGGCCAACCGCCCTATGGAAAATTGCATGGGAAAAACACGTTTTGGGACCCCCCTTTTTTCTCGGCCCCCCCTTGACGAAACCCCCCCAAATTTTCAGGGGCTGCTCAGAAACAAAATGTTCCATTTTCCTGAAAATTTCAGCCAATTCTGTCCTCAAACGCCAAAGTTATTCGACATAGAATTTTCAAAAATCCCATAGGAAAAAAATCCTAACTATATATACCTACTGGCTATCGCCAGTAGGTAATATATATATATATATATATATATATATATATAAATATAGATATATAAATATAGATGAACTCCACTATTGCTGGTAGAAGGGGTCAGCTGTCACGGGCGGTCCTGCATGAAGCTACCAGCCAGCCACATTAAATTCTTCAAAAAAGCTCCACCAATTATGGAAAGATGCAGGACACGGCTTGATCACGCTCGTATTGGCGAAACGCGTCGTAACTTTTCATCTGCGGAATAAATCTTATACCACTGAACTACGAGTGTCCTGCATCTTTCCATAATTGGTGGAGCTTTTTTGAAGAATATAAATATAGATATATAGATAGATATATCTGTCTATGTGTATATATATATATATTCACTGAAAAAACCATAGGTTATAGACCATATATAGTTAGGAATTAGCATTTACAAAACCTTGAAAATTCACTGAAAAAACCATAGGTTATAGACCATATATAGTTAGGAATTAGCATTTAGAAAACCTTATTTTACTCACACAAAACCATTGAAATTCCATATATAGTTAGTTGCACTAACTATATATCGCGCACCCGCAATCCACTGCTGATGATGTCACATATTACATCATTCATGACATGGTCAGTGACATCACTGATAACATCACTGATGACATCATCTAGTGTCTGTGTGTTTTTGTAAAGTTTAAATATGTTTTACATATTGAAGAATGACTGGATGGATGGAAGACTGAGTGTGTGTGTGGCTGGCTGGGAGGTGTGTGACGCTGTGCATATCAATGTGTACTTGTATCAGTGATTGTATAAGAGAGTAAGTATGTGTTAGTATATGTGTGAAAAGTATGGTGTTCTGTGTTTAACTATAGATGAGGAAATCGAAGTGTGATTGATTCTTCACAGGACTGACTAGGTGTATGAGTGCATATGATAGTGTTCTAATAATAACTGACTGTATGTATGAGTAATTGTATGGGTGAATGAGTGAATGTGTGTGTAGACGTACGAATCAGTGAGTGCGTATGTAGTAACTGGTATTGGTGTGTCATGATGTCATCAGTGATGTCATTTGAGATGTCATCAGTGATGTCATTTCAGATGTCATTAGTGATGTCATCAGTGATGTCACTGAAGTATGGTGTTCTGTGTTTAACTGTATAGATGAAGAAATGGAAGTGTGATTGATTCTTTACAGGACTGACTTGGTGTGTGAGTAACTCCATGGATGAGTGGCAGTGTGTGACTGTCTGCATAGGTGTATGAGTGCATACGATAGTGTTGTAATAATGAGTGACTGTATGTATGAGTGATTGTATGGGTGAATGAGTGAATGTGTGTGTAGACGTAGGAATCAGTGAGTGCGTATGTAGTAACTGGTATTGGTGTGTCATGATGTCATCAGTGATGTCATTTGAGATGTCGTCAGTGATGTCATCAGTGATGTCATTTGAGATGGCATCAGTGATGTCATCAGTGATGTCACTGACCATGTCATGAATGATGTAATATGTGACATCATCAGCAGTGGATTGCGGGTGCGCGATATATAGTTAGTGCAACTAACTATATATGGAATTTCAATGGTTTTGTGTGAGTAAAATAAGGTTTTCTAAATGCTAATTCCTAACTATATATGGTCTATAACCTATGGTTTTTTCAGTGAATTTTCAAGGTTTTGTAAATGCTAATTCCTAACTATATATGGTCTATAACCTATGGTTTTTTCAGTGAATTTCATTGGTTTTTTAACAGCTAATATCTGTAGCTGTAAAATGTATTCTTCTTTAAATCCAAAAATATATTTTATATGTTTATTAATAATTTTTTTTTTAAATATTTTTTTTTCTTCGTTCCCGCTTCGCGAATCGGGAAGCTTCCCGTTAGCTGACCTTGATGCCGCGAAATAGACCGCGAGCCGGTAAACGTTTCTTTACCGCAACTGCCGCGTTAGAAAACAACATCGTGACGCCTCCCGTCCGCATGACGTTTCGCGTTGTCGCGTGATACGTCATATGACGTGCTACGTTAGCGAACTGGTACGCTTACCGAGTCGCAAAGCACAGGTTTCTGGAAGCAAACCGGGAGGCCCTGCAAAGCGCTTAACGTAAACACAGCAGGTCATGTGACTTGGTAATAACACTTTTCATTGGTTCATTTCACTTTTGGTTTCCTAATGATGTAAGACTAGGTCATATAATCTAAAATGAACACTTTTCATTGGTTGAGAACTATTGTTTTTCCCAAATGATGAAAATCCCTCCTTCTTTCCTCACTCTGACTTTCATCATTGTGAGAGAAAGACCCTTTGTTACCAGTGAGCAATGGCTTCTTTAGTAGCTTCAGCTGGTGCTTCCCCACCACCTCCACCACATCCAAGGAAGAGTGGACCACCTGCTCAAGTTATAATGCAGCAAGAAGAGGAAGAAGAGGAACAGGACGACGAGCACGAAGAGAGGCACTTTTTGCCTGAGGAGCCCAGGACGTCTCACCGGAAAGAAAACTTCATTTGGCAATTTTTTAAAATTCCCAAAGGTCAGAAAAAAGTAAATGCAAGATACGTAACTTGCCTTATATGTCAAGATAGACTGTCCAGAGGGACCGACAAAAAATACAGTTTCGGAAACTACACAATGCATCGCCATATGACTAGGTGGCATCCTAACAACTACAGTGCTGCACAGTTTCGTAACGACCTAGATAATCTCCCTATTATGGCCAGAAGATCTGTTGTACCGGAAGTAACGGGACTAGAGGGCAGGGAGATGGTGCCAAATATACAAACGAGATTTCATGAAGTAAAACAAGTCTGCGTATATTGCAGTGGATTCATTTGCTACGGAGAAAGAAGCATCACTCTGATCAACAGAGCTATTGACTATCATATGCAAGTTTGTACGAAACGCCCCAAATAATAAATACTTTTTTTTTGTTTTGTTGCTCCTGTTGAGCCCTTTACAATGAATCGTTTTCATTGCCCCCTGGAACTCCTATTGTGGAGAAATATGTCAGCCTCCCTTGGCCCCAGCAATGGACGATCCCCCGTCACCCTAGACCTTCCATCACGTATGAATGTATCTTGTAGAATCAGGTACTGTACCATTGGTGCTTACTGAGTGACTCCCTCTGAACTGTTATGCTATTGCTGATGTTTGTTTTGTTCTTTCTAAATAAAAAATGTTTTAAAAAAAAAAACTTGTTTTGTGCTGGAAAATCATTTCTACGTTCCCATGCAACACCCAAGGTTTCTGCCATTAAGCCATATTTACTTAAAACAGTAGACAAGGTTAAGTGTCAGAAAATAAAGATAATTTCACATAGGCACTATGAAGGAGAAACAAACACTTCTTTCCTCCTTTATTTTCTGACTTTGCTTGTGTGCTGCACTGTACAGCACACATACAAAGTGGGAAAATGTTTAAAGTTAGTCTAAGATTAGTATCTTGTTCTGAAAGGCTATCCTTCCAGTACAAAACCTATGCTAGACTCACATAGACACCCTTGCACTATAGTGCAAAGGTCTATCCGTGGCACACAGCAGCACATTTCTGCGCCGGTGTTAGGGTGAGGGGAGGAGAGGAGAGGACCATATTTCTGTAAATATGGTGCTCTCCTGTGCTCTCCTTCTCACGCAGCACAGCATTTGCGGCTGCTGCACTGCTCTGCATGACTAAATGGTAAATCTAGCCCCCAGTTAGTATGCAGCTCTTAACATCCACAATGTTGGCAGACTGGAGGCACCCATTTAGAGAAGAGCGGGAATGCAGGAGTGTATAAATCCATCATTGGAGGATTATCATTTGGTGCAACATTTTGTTGTGAGATTACTATGCCATGCTTTCCTTAAGCCAGATGTAATTTCACTGGCAGGTTTTGATTTTTTTTGTTTTACTGGTCCACAATTATCTGGCAAAGGACTAGGGATGTGTGAAATTTGCTTAATGGGCTTTTCCATAACCTGCTTTTCTGTATCTATGCAAACTTTTTAAAAATTACACAAAATTATGCAGAGTTAAGATAAATGCAAATTTGACATTTAGCACTATATTTTAGCACGAAATGCATCCCCATGTTAATTTTTGACTCAAGGACGCATTTCACTAAAAAACACAACACACTACAGCAGTCATTAGCCTTCTGTTGTTCCTGGGTGTTTGAGGTACATTTTTACCACAAAAGTCATGCTCACTGTAATACTTTACTTTGAATGGTGAATATTTGCACGCAGTAGCATGATGGTATAATTATTTCATTTCAGACATTTTGCAAAACAGGAACACCACAGAATTCCCGAGATTATTTGAATATTGCAAACATAATTTAAATTGATACCCTTGGCACACTGTAGCACACATAGCAAGAAACACCAAGTAGGCCCCCGTCCACATTGTGCACAAAGGGGCCCCCCTCCCCATCACCAATCCCACAACCTACCCATGCACATGTGCTGAATCCAGCAAAGCTTCGGCTCTGTGAGCCACGCTGACAATGCAAGTGACACTGTATGACCGATAGTATGGCCTACAGCCAAAATACATGACATGGTTCACGACACTACACTGAGGTGGCCCAGTGTGGATCACATCCTCAAAGTAGCAGGTCACACTCTGACACATCCACATGCACATACAACCCCTGACGTCAACAACAAACCTGCAGACAAACAATGCACAAGAGTACAAAAACCCTCCAAGAGCACAAATGACCCAAGTCGGCCACACCTCAGCACCCGAAAAGTACACAAGTCAAAAGCACACCGCCTCAAAGGGATAATCAACCGCTAAATCAGAGCTGCAGGGGCGACTCTCCCATAATGCATCACACACATAGCAATCACAGCACATCAACATTGACGACAATGCAGTACAAAGTGCAACATTTACACACCAGGATAGAGGACACAACTGGAGCCGCTTGTGCATAGAATCTGGCCAATCATATCTGGCATTGCATGAAACTGTGAGATGATAATGTACGAGTACAACCGCATATCCGACATGCAGTCGAAATCTCCACTGTCTCCAAAAAAATAGCCAGCTGCTCCAAAACAGTCACAATGTACATTGTAATGTGTTTTTAAAACATATTTTAGAATTTTGTCAAGCCGGGGGTGACAAGTGTCATCACTGAAGGGGGTGACAAAATGGTAAAAATATATTTTAAACACATATTTTTACCATTTTGTCAAGCCAGGGGTGACAAGAAATTTTTCGCACTGGGTACCACCTGACCTTGCTACGTCACAGCTGCGAGGCCTGCCCATCCCATAAGATAACATTAGAATTACCATATTACATTTAAAAAACTGTAACTTCCAAAAGGGAACAGGCAACCCGTTCATGTTTGGTCTCTTTGAAATTGCAATGAAAAGTCCTCTCTTATGGTGAAGTTAGATTTATGATTACAATTTTAAAAATGCCACTTTTAGAAAATCACACATCTCCCTGCCCTGTAATCACAAACCATCTCAGTGGGGATTTAAATAACACTGTAATCATACACTATATTTGTGGGGACCTAAGCAACACTGTAATTACACACCAGCTTTGTGGGGACTTAAACAACATTGCACACACAGTATCTCTGTGGGGACTTGAAATATAGTGTAATCACACACTATCTCTGTGGGGACTTAAACAACTCTGTATGTGTGCACTATCTATGCAGTTTCTGAACAACACTTTAATCACACACTATCTCTGCGGGAACTTCAATGTCCTTATAATCGAATACTATCTCTGTAGGCAAGTGTACAATGATATCGTACACTATCTCTGCACAGTGAGTACTACACTACTACTGTCAACACAAACATTTATATAGCCATTGTGCAGTGAGTACTAAGCCACTACTGTCAACACAAACAACATTAATATATAGACATGAGCATTACATGCTCTTCCTAAAGAGATATATTGTGATTTGTTCGGGCTCCTGGTAAAACATACTGCAGCATGCAGGATTCCCTTGAAAAATAGTGTAATAACACACTATCTCTGTAAGAACTTGAACACAGTAATCACACAGTATCTCTCTGCCCTTTAATCACATATCATCTCAGTGGGGATTTAAATACCACTGTACTCACACACTATCTGTGTGGGGACCTAGGCAACACTGTAAACACACACCAACTTTGTGGGGACTTAAACAACATTAGACACACACACTATCTCTGTGGGGACTTGAAATATAGTGTAATCACACACTATCTGTGGGGACTTGAACAACAATGTAAGCACACACTGTCTATGCATTTTCTGAACAACACTGTAATCACAAACTATCTGTGAGGGAACTTCAAAATCCTTATAATTAAACACCATCTCTGTGGGAAAGTGAACATTTCTATCAGACACTATCTCTGTGCTCTGAGTACTAAGCCACTGCTATCAACACACAAAAATTACATAAGCATTACATGCTCTTCCTAAGGGGGAGATGTGGTGTGATGGTCATGTGTCTGTCTATAGCACCAGTCAATCTAAACATAATTTGGGTTTTTCTACATGACCACATTGTGTGATTCAGAGTAAATCACTCAATTTCCTTATGTGTTCATCACCCTTATCCCTTCCAATTTTCAGCACATTATACTCTATATCTGTGAGTACTTGAACATTGCTATAGTCACACACCAATGTTGTGAGGGAATTGAACATCCCAGTAACCACACAATTTCTCTGTGGGGAATGGAATATTGCTATAACCACACACCATCCTTATGGGGACTTGAACATCCCAGTAACCCCACACCATCTCTGTGGGGACTTGAACATCACTATAATCACACACTATCTCTGTTGGGACTTGAACATCATTATCTTCACATGCTACCTCTTGTGGGGCTTTCTTTATGGTTGTAGACAGCATCTCTGAAGAGACTATGATACTATAATGATCACATTCCACCTTTGCAGACATCATCCAACATCATCTTTAGGCAGACAATAACATTGAATGTCATTCTGAGGGAGATGTGGTCTAATAGTTAATTTGTCCACCACTAAAATTAATTTATTATTTCACTATACTAATTCACCACTAATCCTTTACAGGTTCCGGAGTACGGTGCTACTCGACGAAAAAGTACTTTAACATCTCATCAGGGTTAGCAAGCGCTATATAAATGCAAACCTTTTTCCCTCTTCTATCCCTTCACTATCCTTCTCAATCCAAATAACTGGCTGACATATCCACCACTCAAAAACTGTCATATTTCACTACACTAATTCACCACTAAGACTTAATGGGTTCCAGAGTAGCTCGCCGAAAAAAGTGCTTCAACACCCCATCAAGGGTAGCAAGCACAATATAAATACAAACCTTTTTTCCTCTTCTATCCCTCCAATATCCTTCTCAATCCAAATACCTGATTAACATATCCACCACTCAAATCACTTTCATATTTCACTATGCTAATTCATCACTAATCCTTTATGGGTTCGGGAGTAGCGTGTTACTCACCGATAAAGCTCTTCGACTCCTCATCAGGGATAGTAAAATCTATATAAATGAAATTACAATACAATACAATCAAACTTTCGTTTGTTGAGGAAGTAAAATAGAATGTAGGTTGCAAACATTTATTGTTCTGTACTTGCTCTAAAATAATATATTAGCTGGTTAAACATGCTTTCATTGAACAGCTGGGATTTGATTTATTGTTTTGCTTTACTAATACAACTGATGTGGAAGAGTCTCCTGTGTCACTTTTCATGTCCAGAAAGGAACTCATCCACCAGTGCAGTATTAGGCTGAATTAATGACCACGATGGAAAGAGCATGCACTCAGGGCCACTGCAGAAAAATTGCAGTGGAGAAAAAGATTGTAAGAGTTCAATAAATGAACAAAAAAAACGGACACATTTAAAATTAAGGCAAACTTGCAATATTTACTTGCAATTTTGCCTATGGGAAATGTTAGAATACTTATAGAAAATGCGCAGGTTGTTTAAGAAATGTTAATCAAATTCTGTTCAGCATATTACTTTTACCTCCAAGAGTAAAAGTTTGAAAAAAACAACAATATTGTACTCTATAGAAAACATGAATGTGCTTCTATTAAATTGTGCGCTTATGTTATTCTACACATCCGATTTCTGTTTCAAAACGTGTGTTCATTGTTGGGCTTAACCTATGTTCACGCCTAGAGCCTCTGGGCCCCCTGTTTCCATTAAGAAACATTTTCTATTTTATCACAAGCTTTAAATAGGAGGAACCTTGACACTGAAGTCGTGAATCTTCAAAAGTGGATATGATATGTATAGTATTATTTTAAAATGTGAGTCCCATCTTAAACTAATGACTGATTTCAGAAGCGTCTGTATATAAATCCTTGCATTTATAATAGGTCATATAAAATAAACGTGAAGGCATACCGATATGAAACTTAGAATTTTCTATTTAAAGGAGGAATCTTTCTTCTCACTGCATTTGAAAGGTAGTTAAAGCATGTGATCCGTTATTTTGCTCTCCGAGTACACAAAGCGCTGCCCTCAGTCCATTGAAGATGGTAATCTTCTCTGCCTTGAGAGGAAGTTCAAGGTTTGACTTGGGGATGGGCAGCGACCCCCATGCAAACAAACACCTGTGCATAACAAAAGGGCCATTAGCATGTCAAGAGGCCCGTGCGCCGGAATCTCCTGAAGTCAGTTTACGCTGCAGCCTGGGGGAAGGGCCCTGTGCACAGAAAACACCTTTGAGAACCAAGGAGCATCAGGTGTCACTGATCTGAGACCCTGGCTGCAGCAAATATGGGGCTGGTGTCCAAAAAGAGGCTGACTCATTGTAACCTCCAGCTCACAGCGATTTACATGAAAGGCAATAAAGCAACATGTGTAAGTTTAAGGCGCATAGTAAAGTTAAATGTGTCCGTGTTCGTCTCTAGAACATGTACATTCACAAAGAGAATTCCTTATGTCCATGTCCACAGCTGCCTCGGGTGTATGCACTCAGTAAAAGAGACAAATGTCTCTCTGGTCCTTTACAAAAGCAGAACATCGAGATATTTTGTAGCCTGTAAGGTGATCACACTGAAGGTAATGTGCACTACAAATAGAGAGATGCAGGAAAGGGCTGGGGACTGGGATGTTTACGGGTCAGAAGGGGAGAAGGAAGAGTCTTTAAAAAGAGAGCATTGAAGGCTTGGAGAGTGTAATATGAGGATGTAAAACATAGGGAGCCTGTCAAATGAAGGAAGACGAAGGAGAAAATGGAACGAGCTGAGGTGGGGGGAATTAGAGGTCTAGAATATGGAATATGTGAGGAAGTAGAAATACTGAGATCTAGCGTGGTAAAGGAGGCAAGAGGATGATTTGAATACATCATTTATAAATGCAGAAAAGCATATTTGAGATGTAAGAGGGTGACGTGTCTACAATTCCTGTCGATGCAGGACAGAAGGCAGTATTACAACAACAAAAAAGATTCCTCTGCAGATACGGACTACACTTGACACAGCAACCATTATTTAAAAGGCAAACCCTAATCAATGATTTTCACAGCTGAAGCATTTCATTTTAAAAATAGGCTGCAAAAATAATGTGCAAAGCGCTAAAATATTTGGAATTTGTCCATTATAATAAGAACGGCCTATGAAAGGGAGGAACGGAGAGCACGAGAAAGAAAGAGACATGGAGGGAGAGACACAAGACAAAGAGAGAGACATATAAAGTTAGAAAAGCAGAAGGAGGGGTGGGGAGAGAGACAGCAAGAAGTAGAGAGAAAAGTCATGGGGAGTGTGAGAGCAACCAGCATAAAAAGACAGGAAAGACAGAAAAAGACACAAGGAAGGCGACACACATGAGAGAGACGTGGAAGAGACAGAGAGAAAGACTTGGGCAGACATGCAGAGACCGAGAATGCTATGAAGAGGGGCAGAAAGACATGGATAGATAGCCAGAGAGACAGGGAGAAAAAATAATGACAGATCCGTAAATGCATAGAAAGTATAGAACAATAAAGAGAGATATGGATATGAACAGAAAGACCAAGCAAGCCAGCAAGAGATGCTGAAAGAAAGATGGAAAAAGACAGGCAGAGATAACGACATGGAGAGATAGTAGGAGAAAAAAACAGAGAAAAACCTGCAAAGGAGTGACATAGAGGGTGAGAAACAGTGAGGGAAAGCCTGAGAAAGACAGGCAAATACAGAATGATAACCACAGGGGGATGTAAAGGGAGATAGTTAGGGAAAGGAAAAAACAGAGAGAGAAAGACAGAGAAAGGGGGAGAAGAGAAAAACACAAAGAGGGGCAGAGACACAGAGAGATGATAGGGATACACAAAAAAGACAGGATGCCAGGGAAAGAAAAGGCGCGGTAGGCATCCTCTGAACTCACTATATCCACCATTCATTCAATCTGACTGTCCTGTTCATGGTTATCTGTCTATTTATTGCTACAACTCTATCTCTTTTTATCTCTATCTGTCTCTTCATCTCTAGCTGCCTCTCGCCATGTTTGTGTCTCTCTCTTTGTCTCTGCTTCCCTCCTACTACCCAAGCTCTGTCTCTAAATCTTAGGGGCTGTTTTGAAGTTTGGAGAAGAGGGTACTCTGTCTAAATGGTGACAAAGTACCCTCTCTGCCAAACTGCACATCCGTCTGCCTCATTTTGAGTCAGGTGGAACTTCAGTATGCCAGTGACAGAGACTTCTTTGTCTCCATTGATGTCATACTCCTCCAATGGCGACAAAACCAACTGCGTATGGTCCTTATAGCTGCATCATGTGGAGTATAAGAGAAAGACTCTGACACATGTTTGTGGTTCTTTTGATTATAAATACTGTGCTGATAATGTTGTTTATGAATGCTACAATTATTCCGATGACTACATTTGAATGTCTTTATTGTCCTTATTGCTTTTAATGTAATGGTGACATCATGACATTTGGCTTAAATCATTAAGCTTTTTCTCAACGGCTTAATCGAGGACCTTTTCGCTGTTAGGGACACAGATTCCCCAAAACTTGCTAACCGTAAAATACCTGCACTAATGTTTGCGGATTACACGCTATTGCTATCGAAAACACCCATGGGGATGCAGCGTGTCCTTGTGGAATTTAGCTTGTTTTGTAAAAAAAGGAATCTGGATGTAAACATAAAGAAAACTAAGTACATGGTCGTCCATGCTGACTGAACTAACTGCCCGCAACCTTAATTGGATCTCAAGTCCTTAGAGAGGGTCCCGGTTTTCGATTATATGGGCCTTACCCTAAACAAGAAAATGGAATGGGGTCCACAGATTAATAAGGCAAACCTAAAACTTATCCAGGCAAGTGGGGGGATTCTAAAGTTCATGGGAGCTGCAGTATAAAACTTATCGGCCCCCCTGCAGAAATCTACAAGGTCCAAGCAAGGGGAGCCACGATGTATGGTGCTGAACTTTGGGGCCACCGTCCTAGTAACATTCTGACAGCAACTGAAAATAATTTATTAAGGCAACTCTTGGGTCACCCACAAAGTACCCCCCTAATTCCACTAAGGGTGGACCTGGGTATTGCTCCTATTGCTGATTTGATAGCTTCTCGCCCGCTCCATTATTGGCTTCGGATATGGAGCACCCCAGAGTTGGAAAATTATAAAGAGAAATTAAAATCAGTATTGTCTATTAGGGTGGGGGAAGATTCCCTGGTTGTCTTTTATACATGACGCATTTTGCAAAATAGGGAGAAATGATCTGTGGGCTGCACCTGAAGAGTATTGCCCTACTATATCTAAACAATTTTTAACATCCGCCTTGAGAGAACAGAGACTGGCAAGTTTCTCCCGGACAATAGCCTCATCTAGTCTTACTTCCAGGTTTCTAGACATTAAGCAGCACTATAGCTTGGAGCCTGTGTTAGATATTATTCAACCCCTTCAAGCCAAGAAACTGTTTCTCCAATCCAGGCACGGGACGCTACCCCTCTATGCATTTACAAACAATTGGGTGGGTGCAAAAAAGTTGCTTTGTCCCGGGTGCAAGGTTGTGGAAGAAACAGAGATCATGTGATTTTTTTTGTCACGCTTATAGTGCTGCTAGATCTAAATGGGTTCTTCAACTCTGTAGGAATCTGGGTATAAGAAACTACAGAGAGGTCTATAGGATACTAAAATATGATAACCATCCGGTCTTTGCTGTTGCAATTGCTAAATTTATATTTGCAATGTGGTGCAAACGAAGACACCTTGTGATCAGTTAGAGTAGTGACTCCAGTTGTTGTCGCACCACTTAAAGTCTAATTTCCCTGATTTTAAATGGTATTAATTGAAGTGTATTTCTTTTTAACCTCTACTTTCGTTTATTTATATTTTTAAATAGTAAGTGCCATAGGTTGACGCTGAGTAATATGTCACCAATGTTGCTCTCAAATTAGATATTTGTCTATGTTCAATGCACTTTATGGGTTATTTCCTCGAGGGGGTGGGACCCTCTTCTCTTTGCTACCTCTTTGATTTTGAGGACATTATCGTATAACACCCAAATTGTTAGAGTTGTTTTCTTTTATACTTTTTTTTTCTTTTATTTATATTCTGTGATTTTACGATAATGAGTATATAAATGTTATATTATTGTACTTTTATGGCAGAAATTGCCGAAATAAAGTTTAAAATAAATAAATAAATCATTAATGTAGAGACACCCTGACAAAGCCAGGAGGTCTGCCTTATTTAAAATGACATCCTATATTGTGATACTGCATCTGGTATAGTTTGGGGTATTGCGATAATGAGGTTCAGGACCCACTAGGGGTGTAACATGAAATGAGGATGTCATCAAAAGTCTTTCCATCCAACTTATTTATGTGTTTGTAACTTAATGCATAGTATTTTGTAGTGATTGTGATATATGTATAATGAAGAATACTAGCCTTCACCACCTTCCTTGAGTAGGTCTTGGACTGCTCTGCTGCGCTACCCTGAGTGAGCCAAGTGGTACAATGGGGTACTTGGTTCCCAGTTAACAGATATTTGTGGACTTATGACTTGCGTTAGGCCCATATCCTTCACAACTAAGAACCCAAAGTCTTACATTGAATGGAACCAACTGCCACTTCCCTACCACCCTGATCACCTCTTTCAACATAGTTTTCCCTGAAATGGCTGACTGGATTTATACCAAACAATGAAAAGCAAGCTTTCAGAGGAAAGTTCAAACTTTTTGCCGAATTCAATTCAGCCATTTCTTCTGTATCACTTCCTAAAATTTCTTTTACAAATTAACATGTTTTAGGACACCACGTTTCTTGGCCAAATTGTTGTGAAGATTTGTCAACCAAAGCCAAAGTTAATAGCAAAATAAATAAGCATTAGCAAAGCCAATAGAACACAAGCCTTTTGGCTTTTGCACTTCATGCTCGGTTCTGTCATGTTCTGTGCAAAACATTATTGTTGTGGAAGCAGCAGGGCTCTCATCAATCTAAAGCCATTATTGGCTAAAGGCAATAATATTTTTTTAGTTTAAAAATGTCAGACTTTTCCATACCAGCCTCTGACACAGAAGGAGACTGTGTTCATGTGCTCCTTGTGAAAGGCCAGCATGATGTCTAGTCAGCCCAGCTAGTGGCTGAAGTGTGCTGGCCAATTGCCACCTGATGCATGTTGTAGTAGCTGGATGAAAAATGCAAATGAGACAACAAAAGACTAATGCATGAAGTCCGGCTGAAAACCCCTATAAGTGACTATGTTATACATAACACTTAAGAAAAATCAAAAGGTTTAGTAAAATGTTCTTTAAATAGAGAGGCTTCCAAAGGTAGACAGATAGGGAAGCTTGTGAAC
The DNA here is from genome assembly GCF_964261635.1 of Lissotriton helveticus. Taxonomy (NCBI): domain Eukaryota; kingdom Metazoa; phylum Chordata; class Amphibia; order Caudata; family Salamandridae; genus Lissotriton; species Lissotriton helveticus. The sequence goes on along the minus strand of NC_136072.1, from coordinate 1,114,507,180 downwards.
ACAGATGCATAGGGTTTGATAGACAGAGCCGTAAAGAACTGTACAGATGGCTTGATTTGTATAGATAGATAGAGCTGTGATAGAGTTGTGTCGATAGAGTTGTATAGGTAGTTTTATAGATAAAGACTTCTATAGATCAACTTGTATAGATAAAGCTGTATAAAAATATAGGGCCAGATGTACTAACATCTTTTGCGACTGCAAAACATGTGTGGCCCATGTACTAATCTTATTTTGCGAGACGCAAATTAATTTGCGACTCGCAAAATAGGATTAGCGACTCACTAATAGTAAGGGGCATTCCAAGGGCGTCCCTTACTAATAGCGACTCCTGAAGTTATGTATGATTATTTTGCTACCGTTTTGTGACTGCAATTGCGGTCTAAAAACAGTCACAGTTTAGCACCCTTCACAGAAGTGTGGTATACCACTCGCAAACGGGAAGGGGTCCCCAGGGTAGCGCTTACCTTTTGTGAGTGGCTCTAAAATATTTTTTAATAAGGACCACTGCCTGCCCTTAAAAAACGAAACTGAAATGTTTAATTTTAATTTTTGAAATGCATCCCGTTTTCCTTTAAGGCAGTGCGGTCCCAGACATGGTGGTTTGCTGTCCACAGCAGGCCACCATCTCTGGGAGTGCCAGCCCATTCGCAATGGAGTCGCAAATTGGGACAGCCTCATTAATATGCATGAGGCATGCAATTTGCGACCTCATTGGGGACCGCAAACAGTGTCGCAGACACTGTTGTCCATCCCAATTTACAAGTCGCAAATGCGACGCAATTTGCCACTCATAAATTGGTGGGTCGTACATCTGGAAATATAGAAAGAATTTTATAGGAATCTTTATTTGTATTTAAGTGCTTAGTTAATGAAAACCTTTGCACTAAAATTATTGACTAGACACATTCATTAAACCATTTAACTAAAATGCTGGTAGGGAGTATCTCAAAACTCGGCACTCTGGGTCTCCAGTACGGCAGTCACATAGCGATAGTTCTACCTAAGTGGGCGGTGACTGCCTTTACTCCCCAAATGTGCCTGGATCTTACTTGTGGAAAAGCGGCTGGCCTGGACCTTTACCCCCCCCCAACATAGCGCAGCCGCAACCTCGGCTCATCCCAACAGTGCAAGATGTTCCCTCGTGCAGTCACGGTCCAGCCAATGGTAGGCTGCTTCTACGAAATGTGGTGGTCCAGTGTTTCCCCAGTCCAATAAGTAATCCAAAAAAGCTCTTGCCACTGCTGGTTTCCAAGTATGTCATATCTTCCAATTCCAATCGCAAACTCTCGATTGATTCAATCCCTGATAGATCATTGCCAGTCAATGCATCAGTGCCTGTTATTCTTGTTTCCACTGTTTTTGTATCTTTAACCCCTTCCATGCTGCCACGATTCTGCTCCTGTGCTGAAGATTTCAGCGCGGGTGCGGTCATGACGGCCCCCAGCCGTCATCAGCACACGAGCACTGTAGTGCAAGACGGCTGGGGGCCGTCATCAGCATGCAAGGGGTTAATTTGTGGCCTCAGTTTAAAATACTTATGCAATTTTCATTTTCTGATGAAACAAAAGAAATCGATTCGGGTCTGCGTGTACTCTTGGCCTTTACTTGGACAAAACGTTAGTCCCAGACTTAATATTTTATGATTGTATCAGTTAAAATGTTGAGAATTGTGGATATATATAGATATATAGATATATATACATACATATATATATATATATATATCTATATATATCCACAATTCTCAACACATATACCTCCTTGATGAGAAGAATGAGTGCAGACTACAGTGAAGTGAGTAAGTTGTCTTTTTAATGAGTTTCGTCTGCCATAACGCATTGCAGCGGTTACAGGCCTTGATCACGTTACAATATATATTTATATTTTAATATTTTTTAAATTGAAAAACGCAAGTTTAATGGGACATTATATTTATGAATTGTAATGATATCTTACTTTACATTAGAAAAGTAAAACCGTAGAAATTTACTGAATAAACCTTAGATTAAAAGTACATTATATTTCGGTGAAAATGTCAGTTAAAACATGCCCTTTAAAATTTTTTTAAAACACTGCAATTCATCAGTTATAGTTATCTCAAGCTATTATAACTTGAGCTGAATGGAATAACCAGGATTCAAATGTGTGAGTGGGAGGTCAAACACAGATCCCTCAAGTGAATACATTAGTTTACAAATCCACCAGACTAATATGATCTGTTTGGTATCTTTAACATAACTATTGTCAAACACATCACTTTGGAGACTTGAATATGACTATAATCTCACACATTCAGGGTGGGGACCTTGGGATCCCTATAATCACACACTATATTTCTGCAGACCTGGGCATCCATATAATCACACACTATCTCTGGAGCGGACCTGATCATCAGCATAATCATACAATATCTTTGTGGGGTCTTCGAAACCCCTATGATTACACACTATCGCTGCGGGAACTGGACATCCCTATAATTACACAATATCTCTGTGGGGACATGGACATCCCTATATTCTCACACCATTTCTCTGAGGACATGGGCCTCCCTATAATAACACTCTATTTCTGTGGGGACCTGGCCACCTGTATAATGACACTATCTCTGTGGGGACCCGGACCTCCCTATAATTACACACTATCTCTTTGGGGACCTGGCCATCAGTATAGTCACACACTATCTCTGTGGGGACTTGAACTTCACTGTAATTACACACTATCTCTCTGGAGACTTGAACATTACTACAGTCACACACTATCTCTATGGGGACCTAGCATCCCTGTAATCACACACTATCTCTCTGGGGACTTCAACATGACTATGATCACACACTATCTCTGTGGGGACCTGGCATACCTATAATCATACATTATCTCTGTGGGGACCTGGCCATCACAATAATCACACACTATCTTTGTTTGGACCTGGGCATCAATATAACCAATCACATGCTAGCTTTGGGGGGGCAGTGAACTTGACTATATTCACGCACTATATCTGTGTGGACAGTGGCAATACTATACTCGCACACATCTCTCTGAGAACTTAGACATCCCTATCATCACACACTATCTCTGTGGGGAACTGGGCATCCCTATAATTATACCCTATCTCTGTGGGAATCTGGTCATCAATATAATTCATTACACAATATAATTTTGAGGAATTAAACATGACTATCATCACACACTATACCACTGGTGACCTTGGCATGTCTATAATCACACACTATTTCTTTTGGGATGTGGACCTCAATTTAATCACACTATTGCTTTGTGAGGACTTGAACATAACTATCATCACACTTTATATATGCAGGGACATGAGCCTGTCTATTATAAAAGATCTTTTCCGTAGAGAGACTTGAGCTTGACAATTATCATGCACTTTCTCTGCAGGTTTACAATCACTATCTCGTAGAAATGTTGGCATCCATATTATCACACACTATCTCTTTGGGGGCCTAGTCTTCACTATAATCATATAACATCCATGTAGGACTTGAGCTTGACTTTAATCACACCCTATCTGTGCAGGCAACTGGACATCACTATAATAACATATTATCACTATAGGTACATAAGCATATCTATAATTAAATACTATATTTGTGGGGGCCTGGACATTAATGTAATGGCACTCTATTTCTACATGAACATCAGTATGACAATCATCATACAATATTTCTACTGGGACTTGAATATGACTATCATAACACTTTCTATGTGGGGACTTGAATATAAATATAATGACACACTCTCTGCGGGGGACTTGAATATAACAATAATCACACATCATCCTAGCGGGAACTTGTTTGTTTAGGTTTTGTGATTTTTTTTAACATGACTATTCATGCAACATCATTGTGGGGACTTGAGCATGAATATAATCACACACCATCACTGTGGGGACTTAAGAATGGCAATAATCACACACTATCTCTGTGGGGACCTGGACCTCCCTATATTTACACACTATCTCTTTGGGGACCTGACCATCAGTATACTCACATACTATCTCTGTTGGGACTTGAACTTCACTGTAGTTACACACTATCTCTCTGGTGACTTGAACATTACTACAGTCACACACTATCTCTATGGGGACCTAGAATCCCTGTAATCACACACTATCTCTCTGGGGACTTCAACATGACTATGATCACACACTATCTCTGTGGGGACCTGGTATGCCTATAATCACACATTATCTCTGTGGGGACCTGGCCATCACAATAATCACACACTATCTTTGTTTGGACCTGGGTATCAATATAACCAATCACATGCTAGCTTTGCGGGGCAGTGAACTTGACTATATTCACGCACTATATCTGTGTGGACAGGGGCAATACTATACTCGCACACATCTCTCTGAGAACTTAGACATCCCTATCATCACACATTATCTCTGTGGGGAACTGGGCATCCCTATAATTATACCCTATCTCTGTGGGAATCTAGTCATCAATATAATTCAGTACACAATATAATTTTGAGGCATTAAACATGACTATCATCACACACTATACCACTAGTGACCTTGGCATGTCTATAATCACACACTATTTCTTTTGGGATGTGGACCTCAATTTAATCACACTATTGCTTTGTGAGGACTTGAACATAACTATCATCACACTTTATATATGCAGGGACATGAGCCTGTCTATTATAAAAGATCTTTTCCGTAGAGAGACTTGAGCTTGACAGTTATCATGCACTTTCTCTGCAGGTTTACAATCACTATCTCGTAGAAATGTGGGCATCCATATTATCACACACTATCTCTTTGGGGCCTAGTCTTCACTATAATCATATAACATCCATGTAGGACTTGAGCTTGACTTTAATCACACCCTATCTGTGTAGGCAACTGGACATCACTATAATAACATATTATCACTACAGGTACGTAAGCATATCTATAATTATACATCATCTCTCTGGGAACTTGACTATCATAACATTCTCTGTGTGAGGACTTGAACATAACTATGATCACTAACTATCTATGTGGGGATTTGAACATAACTGATCATACGATTTCTCTGAGGGGACTTTAACATGAATATAATCACACACTATCTCAATCAGAACTTCAGAGTAACTATAATTAAATACTATATTTGTGGGGACCTGGGCATTAATGTAATGGCACTCTATTTCTACATGAACATCCGTATGACAATCATCATACTATATTTCTACTGGGACTTGAATATGACTATCATAACACACTCTCTGCGGGGGACTTGAATATAACAATAATCACACATCATCTCAGCGGGAACTTGTTTGTTTATATTTTGTGATTTGTTTAACATGACTATTCATGCAACATCATTGTGGGGACTTGAGCATGAATATAATCACACACCATCACTGTGGGGACTTAAGCATGACAATAATCACACACTATCTCTGTGGGGACCTGGACATCCCTGTAATTACACACTATCTCTGTGGGGACCTGGACATCCCTATAATTACACACTATCTCTGTGGGGACTTGAACATTACAATAATCACAAACTATCTCTGTGGGGACATAGGCCCTTCCATAATAACACACTATATTAGCAGGATCTGCAGAATGACTGTAATGGGCCACTATCTGTAGGGGGACATCAGAAAGAATATAACCAAACATAATTATAATCAGATGCTGTTTTGAAGGATTTAGGCATGTCTAACATCACACTCTATCTATGTGAGAACCCGATCATCCCTCTAATAACAAACTATCTCATGTGACTAAAACATAACTAGCATCAAACACCACATTTGTGGGGCTTAAGTATAAGTATAACCACACCTTGTCTATGCGGGGACTTGAACATAAATATAATCACACACTATGCGTATAGGAACTTGAGAGTGACTATATTTAAACAAAATTTCAATATAATCACACATTATCTCTGCAGTGGCTTAAAAATGACTATCACCACAGACTCTCTCTCTCAGTTGCAGAACATAACTATACTATCATACCATATCTAAGGGAATTATTATTGCACCAACATACAACAAAATTATGCCTAGTAATGAGATTGATGAAAAGGAACTAGGTAATCTCAACTTGGCTTTCCTATCAGACCACATTGCAGGATCTTTGGCCTATAAATTAACTCAATGTTGTGTTGTTTCCTTATTCCTAAACGTTTTTTAGCACTCAGTAACAAGCCAAATAACTGTAAATTCCTTTATAGGGACTTCATATGTTATAAGCTTCTGCTTAAAAATGAATTATCATCACAATCTATTTTCTGTCCACTCGTAGGACACGAGCTATTCACATATGACTAAACTATAATGTAATTTAAGTACAGCATTGAAAAATTACATTTAGCCATTTCTTTATGAAGACATGCAATCACAAATAATAATATTTGAGTAAGTCCCCACAAGGATGGTAACACATGTTCAAGTCCCCACAAAGATGGTTCTGTGCGCGCGATTAAAAAACAATATATTTGCAAATTTGAAGCAGGATCCCGTATTAGCAATTTTTTCTTAACATTTTTCTGTTATTGGTATATTTTTAAACAAATGGGAAAGGTTAGTCCCCACAATGCAGGTGTTCACACATAGTCCCCACAAGGATGGTAACACGTGTATGTGTGTGTGTGTGTGTGTGTGTGTGTGTGTGTGTGTGTGTGTGTGTGTGTGTGTGTGTGTGTGTGTGTGTGTGTGTGTGTGTGTGTGTGTGTGTGTGTGTGTGTGTGTGTGTGTGTGTGTGTGTGTGTGTGTGTGTGTGTGTCTGTCTGTCTGTCTGTCTGTCTGTCTGTCTGTCTGTCTGTCTGTCTGTCTGTCTGTCTGTCTGTCTGTCTGTCTGTCTGTCTGTCTGTCTGTCTGTGTCTGTGTCTGTCTCACGGGGGGAAAGCAGGCACAATTAGCCATTCAGCATGTCCGGACTGACTGGGGCATGTAAGTTAAGAGTGTTTCGTAACATCCAAAGCTCTTACCATTGTTTGTTTTCCTCGTGTAAACAGTATTTAATATTTTAAACATCCAATTTTCCTTTCTTTCTTGTCTTCTAGTTACAGGGTTTTGGTTTATTTTGCTTATTAATGAGACAGTTCTCTCGATTTCATATTTAGTCCGCTTGTACAGATTATTTTCTGAGGTTTTCTATACCTTAACTAGACCTGGCTGTGAAGGGCACACAGGCTGCACACACCAGGCAGGAGACACTTTTATTTGTTTCTTAAGGTATTTTGTTAAATTCCCAACCTTCTCTCGGTTCGAAAGAGTTTCATTCCTTCCACAAAATGTTTATTTTGTAGTAGCAGCTCGTCTCTCAATGCAAATAAAAGAAATGAGCCCCTGTACAGATTTTGCACACCCTACTGATGGTGGCAAGACTGGGCCAAGGCCTGCACGCCTGATTAATGTTTCCTGATTGTATAAATTCATTTGTATTGACAAATTAGCCACTCTCAATTGGATGTGCTTTTAAACAGAACAGCTTATCAACATTTGTTGACAAATGCATAATTTTGTCATCATGAATCCCTCAAATGGCAATAGGACTGGGTTGTTTGCTTCAATCCTTTGACAGCCACTTTTACGCCTCGACACTTTTACGCCTCACCACTTTCAAAAGTCACCATCCGCCACTGTCGGATAGTTTCCTAAGGGAGTCCTGGGTAACACGCATGGCAATAACCAATCCGGGATGATATTACTCTTTTCTGGGACTCTCTGGTAGCAGCATTAGAATGTTCTGAAGCATCCTCAAAAACAAAAACTTGAGGATTTCATAGCATTAACCTCTTGTTTGGTCGTCAATGCCTCATCCGCACTGGCTCCTAGGTATTCGCAAATTAAATGTTAATAAACTGAGATTTTTGCAGTAGAAGAAAACACTGAGCAATGGAAAAATAACCTATGGCCCAGGACCATGGGAGAAGCCGAGTCCCCAGCACCGACACTTACATCCTTAGGAGTCTTATGTATGCACATTTTTACCCTAAATTCCAGGTTAATGCAGTCTTTTTGGCATGCTTTTAGTCACAAAGACTTCTGGGAAAAGTCCTTCTATATTTCCCAATATTCATGCTCAGTGCTTTTGGAATGTGTTCCTTTGAGAACTGATTATTGTAACATTCTCAATGTTCCATAGCGCCAAGACGCCTTAGTTGGTGAACGAAAACTCATAAAGATAAATAAAATCACGCTTCTGCTTCTATGACCAAAAGTGCTGGATACAAACTACCACTTTTTAGGTCGAGCCTGGGCAGCACATGCGCTGCTCTGCAAGGCATACTATATTGAATTAGGGATTTGAAGCTCTGCCCACTCTCCACCCATATTTTTCGTTGGCTTGTGTCACTGTCCATTGTAAATACTGGCTTCTGATTCCTTAATCGCCTTGTTAATCCCTCTTTAGTACCGCCTTGTCTTTATTTGAAACCTCCCTTGAGGACTGGCCGTTTTACTTCTGTTGCTGCATGGTTTGTTTTATTTCCTCTATAAGCACTATTTTCTTTAATGGTTTTTGCCCTACTGCAGTCACAACGTGCTTTCCTTACATTCAGCACGCCATGCGCGCTTTCACTTTCCAAGCAGCCAGGACACCAGCGGCCGTTGCTTTGCAATGTCATAGATGTCCAATTTAGGAGAGTTTGAGCTATTGGCATTATAAATGCCAATCGCTTGAACTCTCGCACTTGCCAGACCTATTGCATTGCAAATATTTTTTTTTTTGCCAAAGCCCCCATGCCGCACTTTCACGTGCATCAAGGCAGCGCCCCTTCCTTTAAAAGAGCCATGTCTAAGGAAAGGTGCGTGGCCGCTATTTAAGTGAAAGCGTGGCATTGGGCTTTTACAAAAATAAGCATTTGTTTAACAAACAGATGCTTTTATTTTGTAAATGCGAGGCCTATTGCATTGCAAATGCTTGTTACCTACGTATGCATCCCTGCGTTTGTATAATTGTACTCTGATTGTCGGCAATCCATGTTATAGACCTCTACGCATGTATTTATTCCGTTTCATCAACATACTATGTATGCCCTAGTATTAATGATCCTAAATAGTATTCCTCTGCTGACCTTTGACCTTTGCTCTGTGCCCACCAGTCCAGTGCACCATTGCTCACCTGCAAGCTTTTTGTACTGCAATCCTCCGCAGATCTCCAACACACGCTGTACTCTACACCTTGTTTGCTTTGCTATGCACAGAACTCAACCCGTTGTTCCCTCCCGCCTGATGTTTACACACCCCTCTTCTTCGGTACAGCGCTATGAAGCCCTGCCGGATTTATTCTCAGCTCTATAAAATAAATAAATGTAGAAGCATGTCCATGCGTTGAAACCAAAGTCCCTTAGGGCTGTCGTGGAACCAAGAAGCACAAGCCAACACCAGCCCTGCAGACACTTTCCACCCTGAGCCCGGGGCTGCGTGCGTCCGTCCCCATCACCCCCATGGCTGCCGCAGTGAAGGTCTGGCCTCTTCTGTGGAGTCCCCGCGCATTCTTCGCGATCCGTTCCCCGTTGCTGGGAAATGAGCCTGTTAAACACAGGCCGGCTGGGGCAGCGCCCTCCCCTGTCTCCCGGGGCCTAATTACAGCCCTTTCCGGGCCGGCTTTGCCAGCTCCGGCTCGCTCTGGAGGTAAAACCCGTCGGGTGAGAAGGAGAGCAGGCTGCAGGCTGTTGGTGTGGAAACGGGTGCCGGGGAACGGGTCCGCCCTGCGGCCGGATGCTGATGGGAGGCAGGGGAGGTCTGGGCCGCGCACCGCCGAGGAGCACAGAGCGCCCTCCAAGGCTGAAGCGCAGCCAGGCCCCGCTCGAGATCAAGGCTCGCCCCCGGAGGAGACAGGATGTTTCTAACGGTGAAGTTTGGAGGTGAGTTGGAAGGGTGGGTGAAACTGGGGAAGGGCAGTGAATCTCCCTCGACAGCGCTTCTAAACCCGTGGCATGCCTGGTGCCATCCTCCGTGCTGCAAGCGGCGCAGTGCAGCATACCTCGAAGTCCATATTCAGATTAAAATAGACCTGGCGGTAATGCGCAGGTTGCAGGGACGAGACCTGTGTGTAATCTGAGGTTAATGCATTCGCTGTCGAGTCAACCTTTCATCCTTCCGCAGCTGATAAAAAAGAAGCCCCTTTTAATTGAGTTTATTTATTTATTTTTTATTTTTATGTAATGTGATTTTATTTAGCGCGAACTTTACCCGAAGGTGTCAGAGCGCTTTACATAAGAACGAGTTTCAATACATAAGGACTTTGGATTACATGCATTACATAAAAGATACAAGCAGAAAAAATTGCAAATGTACAAGTTGTTAAGTCACACAAGGAAGAGAGTCACTCAAGGAAGTGATACAAATGGATAAACTCTAAGCGTCACATAGGAATGGTAGAGAGTACAATGGTCTACAGCATATACTAGTGACTAGAGTTATCTCTATATACATATATATATATATACAAATAGTAGAATTGGGTGGGAGTAGGGAGGGTGGGAGGGATACTGGGGTCTGGAAAAAAAGGCAAATCAGAAACATTTGAGCATCGTCAAGTGGGAAACGAGGGAGAAGGGTAAAGGCAGAGGGAACGGACAAGATGGTGGGCCAGGGTGGGGAGAAAGAAGCGGCTTAGAGCAGCAGCAAACTGGCGATCAGGACAAAAGAAAAAATAATAATAATAATAATAAAGAAGTCCATGAATAGAGGAGCAGAGCAAAGGGGGGCAGCCACAGGAGCAAGGAGGGAAAGGGATTGGGGCACCACCGAAACCAAAATGAGTCAATTAGATGGGCAAACGCTCAGGGGCCACTGGGCAGCAGAGTTACCGAGGATGTTCAAAGGCACAGTCTCTGGGTCGCACGGGCAGCAGTGCCCCTCAGGCTGCACGCAGCACGCCAAATGTCTGTGGAAGTCTGCGTGGGTGCCAGAGACGCAGTCCAGGAAGGCCCCCCCAGGTTAAGACAGCAAAGAAAAGCCCGGGGGCGTCACGCAGTAGTGTCGAGATTCTCCCCGAAACTGCACCCCTGTACCTGGCAATACGGAAAGGCAACAGCAGCGGTGTGGCTGTAAGATGAAGCATCCTCATAACGCCTCTTGGTTATTTGGCATCCCTATGCTGAGGGCGAGACGGCTGGAAGGGAAAGTAGTAGAAGGGTGAACGCTGCAATACAGGGCCCACCAGTTGATGCAGAGGTTCAGCAGTGCGCAGATCGATCTGGCAGAGTCGGTGGTACCGGTGGTCTGTAGTCGCCGCCATCTTGGAACCAGGCAAGTCACGAGTTAGCACCATATGGTGAGTTCTGCAGAAGAGAACAGGGGTGCGCATTGTTACTCGCGCTGGTGCCCCCGGATCCCACCATACACCGGAAGATTCCAGGAGTTCACCATGCGAACAGCGGGAGTCAGCGGCCCAATGTCGCAACGGCGCCGCCATCTTAGGGTCAGGTGACGGATCGCATGGTGTCCCTGCCAGGTAAGCCTCTCGCCGAAGAGCAGGGATCACTTCTCTACACCTGCACTGGAAACCGGCTCACCTTGGGTGCGAGAGTCGGCGAGGAGAAACCCAGGTCCCGGAAGTGCCGTCCTCATCCGATCCAATGCTCGGGGTCGATCGGCAGCCGTCATTTTAGCCCACGGCCCTGAGTGATAACAACATCTAGTTACAGCGTTGTGTGGGGACTCGCAGCGCTGTATGTGTGTCTGAACAGGCCTGCTTCGGTGTGCTGGTCGCCCGGAGTGTACCTGCATCTGTGGTCCGTGCTCCGATGCCCAGTGCGCGGGCCCAGTGCTGCAAAAAGACGTCTGCTGGTACAGGCACATCCATGTACCTGCGTGCTTTGCTTTCTGACTGTAAGTTACAAGCAAGTCACTTGCGACACGCACCCGCAGGAGCAGAGGAGCCCCACATGGCATCATCTCAGCCCCTCCAGTGCATGCAGGCAGTCTCCGGAGCAGAGACACTCTTACTCTATACACAGACGTCCGGCACCCTCACAGACTCACTCACAGCAGAATTCACAACATACCTCAAAGTGGGGGTTCGAGCCTGGCATGTTAGCCAGTGCTAGGCGTCTCTGTATCTCTACAATAATTTGAAAAGGAGGGTGGCCTGCCCAGGCCCGGTTCCAGGAATTTTTATATGGGTGGGCCCAGGGTGCATTCGGGTGGGCCACTGCAGGCTCGATTTGTCGCATATATGTCTAGGCAGGCCTGCTTCAGGGCCCTCCTTTATCTCTTCTTAGTCTTACAAGCCCAGTAAAACGCACTCTTTCCCAAATCTCTTTCTAAATGTGATCACTCTCAAAAAGTGTTTTTTCCATGTAATGTCCCTTTGATGGGAAGAGGAGGTTTCTGACGCAGGAGTATCAGGCAAGTGACACTTCTCGGGCTCCCTCTGCGTGCCTTCAGGGAGAATTCCTCTTCATTACTACCTCCACCTGACCCCGGACTCTGAAACGCACTCCCTTACAGGCTTGATTACCCACTACTCCTCTCCAGTGCACCTTATCTCACAGCTGACCTTGGGCCCCAGCCCCATATCAGGCAACATCAGGCTCCACTTTCATTTTTCCCAGTAAAAAGATTAGTAAAATCACCTTCAAACTTAACCACATGAGCGCTAGCGAAATTCCCCTCCTGTGCTCTTCTTTACAAAAACCCATTATTCATGACGAGCTGGGCTCGTCATGAGCGTAGCAGGAGGCTACCTCATGACGAGCCCAGCTCGTCATGAGCATCGAAGGGGTTAAAACATTAAATATAGCAGTAAATATAATTAGCACGCACTTTAAAGTATGTCCCACAGTAGCCCTTATGACCCGACTCCTAATTAAATAAACAAAAACAGAAAGGCCGGCTTCAGCGCTGATGCGAAAGTCTTATTTGGCACCGCACCAATAACCTCTTTCTCCGTAAATACCTTTACCCCCACCTTCCAACAGTGCCCCTCATCTCCCAATGGCCCCCTCTATTGACCTCCTCCTTGTATTCCCTTAAAGCCACACGCCACACGTGCCCCTCATCTCCCCATAGCCCCTCCCCCTATTGACCTCCTCCTCAGATTCCCTCAATGCCACCCTCCACCAGTGCCCCTCATCTCTCCCTGACCCCCCTCCACCCCACGACCTCTTCCTCAGATTCCCTCACTGCCACCCTCCACCAGTGCCCCTCATCGCTCCATAGCCCCTTCTACTACCTCCTCCTCGGATTCCCTCACTGCCACCCTCCAACAGTGCCCCTTATCTTTACATAGCCCCTCTCTCATATGCATTTCATTTTTTGCATAGTGCTACTCATATCAGTGTAGTGTGTCAGTACTTTACACCACACACACATTATACAGAGACAATGAATCATACAAGTATGTAAATCAGTCTATAGGGAATGTCACATAAGCCCATGAGGATTACAAGGTGTATGAATCACATATCATCCATACTGGTGGGTGGGATATTTTAAGAGGGGTTGGTCTGGGGAAACACAACCTTAGGATTTAAAGAGCATTCCATGGGGTTCAGCTTTACTGATAAAAATGTATATCTGCCCTAACATACTCAATTTAGCAACATTAGAATAATGAAAGACTGGGAAAGTTCTAACTATATCACAAAACAAAAAAAGCTAAGTTCTAACTATACCATCTATGTTTGTATGCAGCTCTTTGATGACAGTTCATTGGTTACTGTCCTATGTTAGGATTGTAACTTCTGAACTGCAAGTAACACAAGGATCTCTGTGACAAAGGCACTAACCCACTGAGCTATCCAGGGCTTTAAGTAGGCCGGGTCTCACTGGGTCTGAGCTCCGGCAACTTTTTTAAGGGGGCCTCGAAACGGGTCTCTATCGGGCTCTGTTTTGTGCGCTGGTCACAGATAGTCCGTTTTTTTCCGAACTGCAGTGACAGCAGTCTGCTGTCACTGCTAACTGGAGAAAAGTGCCAGGGCACAAAACAGAGCCCGATAGAGCCCCGTTTCGAGACAGCAGGCACATCGGTGTACCCTGCTCACACTACTCAGAAGTGGAAAGTTACGGCATGACGACATGCCAGGTGAGCGTTGTAGGGGGAAGGGAAATCCTTTAAAGAGAGTCATTTTCTCTCTGGATTTCCCTTCTCTTTTTGAAACTCAGGAACAGCAACACTGTCGTGATGTCACCAGTGCTTTAAGTGGAAGCTTTTCCAATATTATATACAAGTCATAGTTGCTGTTATTTATCTTATGCAACTAACAACCATTGATAAGGAGCGCTAGGTGGCGCTCTGGTGAATGGCCACCTGACTGTGAGGCTCTCGCCGCCCAGCGAACGAAATCCGTAATATAATCCTTAAATTTGGCATCTAGGAGGCCCAGACCACCAACACCACACCCGGCAGACTTGCGGAGCCTCCAGGGCAATTTGCAGCCTCAGCGGAGCTGTGGAACGCCGTATCTCGACCTGACGTTCTGAAGCGGGGCGAACCTTCGGAGCCTGGGCTGTGCGGGTGCCGGATCGGCCATTTACGCCACTCCGAGGCGTAGGAGAAGCCGCTGGGCCGCGAGCAGGCCGATAGTGCGCCCAAGATACTTTGGCGGAATAGCACCGACATTTCGGCTCCCTGCGACCTCCGGTGGGCTGCCCACACCCCCCCCCCCTCGAATCGGAGCGGGACCGGGGAGAGCGGACTGCCATTGGACTATGGCGGTAAGATGAGGATTCCAATTGCCGCCGCCCCCGCCCCCTCCGGCGCTCCCTGCGGCATTGCTGACTGTTGTGGGCCCTGGGCCTGTCGCTCATGGCAGTGGCGAACCTGGGGGTGCTCTAGGACTGCCTTGCTGCGGAATTTAAGTGGCCCCCTCCCTCCGCCACCGGGGGTGAGTGCGAAATTGCTAGCACCCAGTGCCCGGCGCATCGCGATCACGACGCCAGGCTCCCCACTGACCGGCACAAACTTGGGGCGCCTGGAGGACTTTCCACAGCAACCCATTTCTGCTGCATAAGGCCCCCCTCTGCTTGTACCATTGCAAAGCGGACCCCGCAGAGGCCTAAAATCACCAACACCAGGTCCCAAAAACAGGCTAGGAAAAAGCAAAAAGTTTCGGGGTGAACCTGCCAAAAGGTTATCTCATTCTTGTCCTGGCGTCGGGCTAATTGTCTGGACTTTTCCACATTACTTGCTTTGCCAGTTCAAGTTCTCTGTCTCTCTTTTCTAGTTCATTTGCAGCTAAACTCATAATCTTTAATGCTTTACAAGGCAATTGCACAATTGACCCTCCTAAACATTTTATTACGGCTGATCTACACGTCCTTATCTGTTCTTTTTTCATTAACGCTCGCAAAAGTTCTT
Organism: Lissotriton helveticus; assembly: GCF_964261635.1. Lineage (NCBI taxonomy): Eukaryota > Metazoa > Chordata > Amphibia > Caudata > Salamandridae > Lissotriton > Lissotriton helveticus. The sequence continues at coordinate 1,114,491,879 of NC_136072.1, read as the reverse complement.
TCCGTTTAGATGATAATGCTGGGCAACTGCAGAGTAAGTGGAGCACTGATTCATCTCCTTGTCCGCAGAGGCAGCAGTCAGTTGAGAGCCAGGTGTGTTTCCATTTTGGGATTAGATCTTTAGTTGGGTACACTCCCAGTCTCAGTAAAATCAGTTGCTGCTTCATTCGATTTGAAAAATGTTCCGAAAGGTATGGTTGAGTCTTTAACATTTTGTAGGTTGGCAACACGATCCATGCATTGATTTTCATCGTCAATGAAGCTTTGTCCTGTTCATGAGACATTTGATATATTGTTTTGTTAACTATTTGTTTAAACTCCGAATAGGAAGGTGTTGTGTTGTGTGCCAAGCTTCCTCTAACTTCAAGGCCTCAATCGATTGCTTTAAGAATGAATAAACTGAATTACTCGATTTGGATTGCTTTTCGACTTCCAGCCAACAACAATGTGCCAGGGAGTCTTCCTCAGCTGCCCGCATTCTCCAATAATAATTAGCCAGCGCTCCTTGTCTTGGCATGATCTGGTTTTTAAACCCAAATTCTAGTCTGACCCGGGCTTGAGAAATTTGGCACGGGATTTAAAAAGGTTTTTAAAGAGAATGGCTTGGGCGATGTTCAGAGATGTTGCGTCCTTTGTGTTTAGGAGTTCTGAACCGTAAGTAATTGAAGGTAAACATGTGGCTGCCACAACCTTTAAAAAGTGGGTCGTTTTTTGCAAGGATTTGAATGCAAATAATAGCTGTTTGGCTTTTGTTTTCCGCTGTTCTTGGTGTTGCTTCTAATTAAGGTGGCGATCCAAAATGAATCCCAGATATTTATATGTTCCCTCCTGGTCCAAACGATTGCTTTTGATCGTCCAAATAAAATTTTGTTTTTATGCAGACTCGAAAAACACCTGACCTTTGTTTTATTAAAGTTCATGTGTAGTTGGTTTGAGGCTGTGTATTCTACTAGTTTGTTTATCAGACGTTGGAGGCCACAAGGTGTTTGGGATAGCAGCACAATGTCATCGGCGTATTGCAAACTTGCTATTCTCACATTCCCCAGTTTTGGGGGTCACCTAATGTCAAACGTAAGTTGTTGTCTAGATCGGCTGTATATATATTAAATAAACAGGGGGCTAGAACACACCCCTGTTTTAGGCCATTGGGGGTGGTGATTTTGTTTGTTAAGGTTCAACCATCTCCCATTTTTATTTGAACCCATGTTTTTGTGCAGAGATGGACTATTGCATTCAATAAGTTTGTGGGTGCTCCCCAGGATTTCATTTTTGCCCTCAAGACTAGTCTGGGGACCTTGTCGTAGGCTACCTTGAGATCCATGAAACATGCATACAGAACTTTTGAGTTGGCAATGGATTGGTTGGCCAGAAGTGTAACAGCGGATATGTTTGTTAGAGTGCCCATTCTGGCTCACATGCCTGTCTGAATGTTGGGGATCAATTTGATGTTGTCTACCCAATCCTCTAGGTCTTTCAGCAAGTTTGCAGCGTAGAGTTTTGCTTCAACATCAATGAGGGCTATTAGCCTATAATTTGAGGGATTTGCACGAGCCCCTGATTTGAAAATTGGATGTAATATTCTTCCTCGCCAAGAATCACGGATGGTGTGAGATTCCAAAATATGCGCAAACAGTGTTGCTAGGTGGTTAGACCAAAATGCTAAGTCTTTTTTAAATAGGGTATTGGGCAAACCGTTTGGTCCCGGCACCCCATCGGATCTCTGTTTTTTTTTTATAGCATTCAGTACTTGTTTTTGTGTGATCTGAATGTTGGCGATTGATTGATCTGACCCTGGTGTTTCAGGAGGGGGTCACTGAGATTTACCTTCCGTTTGTTTGAGTTTTGAATTATATCACTATTACTTTCATCGCTTTTATCTTGACTTTCCTGGGTGGATGTCAGTAATATTTGTGGAATGACTTTTTTTGATTTACCGTTCCTTGCTTTCCTCAAGCGTTTTCGTTCCCTTTTTGAGAGGGGTGTTTTCAAGCTTTTTTGTTCCTTGCTTTGTGCAACTTCCTTCGGTAAGTTACTTTGACTATCAATTGATGATGAGCCTTCCAAATTCAGCTCTTCCTCTGGTCGTTCAGACTCTTTCTCGATGGCTGGTAAGTTTCTGCATTTACCTTCTTGAAAGTTAATTTCCTCTTTTGAAGGTGTAATATTAATGTTAGGGGTATCCTCATTAATTCTATCTACTTCCTTGGGGTCTCTTTCCGTGGGTGTTGTGGAGTTGAATTGTGTTTCCCTAACTGCCCCCAACAGCTCTGACATTATGGTTGGAACAGTTGCAAGCTTATCGATTATTTGGTAGCAATGGCACATGTGGTATGTGATGTTCTGCGCTTGTTGTACCTTTGTTATCATAGCGTTTAAGTCGTGCAAATTTTGATCTATCCCCTGCACATATAAAGCTACTACATTTAGTAGCTCGACTTGAGTATCCAACTTGTCAGCATAGTAGGTTGTGGCTGAGCCAATCGTTTTCATAGTGCCTAATAGCTGGTCCCAAAATGGTCCTGTGGATGGGCCTTCTTGTTGTTCCGTGAAGTGTTGTCCCTCTGGTTTCTTGATGCTTCGTCGTTGTGCAGCTGATTTTTGTACTTCTATGTGGCTGATTGGACTGAGTTGTTCAGTCTCGTGGGAGTTTTTGAACGGGGATCCATTTCTCTTTTGTTGAGATGGCACCTGGTTCAGCTGATGTGCGATTTGAGCTTGCTTAGTTGGTGATTTCAAATTAATGAAGGTTTGTTCTTGTACATGGATTGTTTGACCCCCAAATTGGTCAAGTGGTTGGTCGAGTTGTGGATCTGCCGATGAGTTTAGTATTGTGCAAGGGCTATCAATACTATCCTGCCAGTGCACCAGGTTATCCTCCGGGCTCTGCTCTTCACAATACTGCTGAGCGATTTGTTGGGCTGTTTGGTGTTGCTGGTTTTGTTGACTAACTTGGTTTGATTGAGCCTGACAGGCCCATTGTTTTGACGTAGACTTGGATGCAGACTCCCAGTTTAATCCCGGGTCTTTGTGGACTACAGCCTGGATGGACTGTTGATGGGATCCATGATGATCGATTGGAGGGCTCTGAAGGGGACTGACACGACTTGCATCTTTTGATGCAGAAAATGTAAAGACCATTTGTTCTGTGCCTTCCTTATTTGCTGTTCTGCTGGCACTATCCTTGTGTGTCTCATTGCACACACTGCCCCCTTGTATTTATACTTGACTTATTTTGCCTCCTTTGCTTCCTTTACTTCCTTGGCTGCTTTGTGGGCCTTTTGCTTCCCCGGGGATAAACTGCAACATACTTTTAAAAAGTCAGTAATGAGTGCCTGTGAGAAGTTGGCCTGATATGTGATGTCCACTATTCTAGTGGGTACCCTGTATCAGTCCAAACAACCCTTATGGTGATGGTTGTAAAGTCAACCTTATAGACCAGCTATCCTAGTGGTAGCATGGACAAAGCAGTCTTAGGCTAAAACTTCAGAGAGCATGTGAAGCCAGCTGTTTTACCATATGTATCCCCTTGAATACCAAATGAAAGGATACCACACAGGTTATAAATAAAATATATATGTATTTATTATAAACACAACCCCTCTGAACTCTTTATGAGGTCAGAGGCTAAAGCACATAACAAGTTACTCAATTATCATACAATTAAGTTGCACAAAATACAGTCGAGCCCTGGGGCGTTGTAAACCATATACTAAAATAGTGGTATAAGAACCACGTCACAAACAGAGGATAGGCCTAGGGCCTAGGGAATCGCTGGGGCTACGCTGAGCTAATGAGAGTTAGGAAGCAGGAGGCCTACGGGATGCGTGTGCAGTGTCTAAACACACATGCGAGTTACCATAGGGATACAATGGGAACGTAAGAGTCATAAACTAGTTGATTTAGGACACTTCCGGATGGACTAAGAGAAAGCTACTGAAAACTAGGACACTAGGATAGTCAATACTCACAGGAGCACCGGAGTGCCCGCGTTACCTCACCCACAGGAGCTCGGTGCCTAGGTGTCAAGTTGTGTTGGGTTTCGTCGCTGAATCCTATGGAGACCTGTAAAAAGATGCTGCAGGCGACCAGGAGAGAAGTGTCCAGTTGGATCCAAGGGCGGATCGAGGATCGAGGATGAAGAGAACCTGAAAGCAGAGGGGACAGAGTCTGGGTCACTAGCCAGTGACCAGGAAGGTACCAGGCGATGTCGCGAAGCAATCAGGTGATGTAGTGAAGCTTGACTCTGCAGCAACGTGGACCAGGAGGCGTCCACGACAGCTGGATACAAACTGTCCCATGAAGGATCTCGCTGTTGGGGGTGTCGGCTTCCAGATTGGAGTCAACAGGCCTTGGCAAATACAACCCACGCAGGATTCGAATATTCGCTCCGAGTCAGACCAGCAAGGTCTGGGGGGCTTCTCTTTTTCAGGGAAGCAGGGGCCCACCTGGAGCACTCAGGCAGGTGGTTCAAATTCAAAGGTTCGTCATCACAGGGGCCACTATCCAACGAGCAAGTGACCGGACAGAGGCGTCAAGCACAAAAGTACTAGCAGGCTCCACGCGGCACTCAGTGAGTGTGGGGGGCTGTGCGTCGGTGCAAAAGGTGCTCGGGGCTGGGGCTTCTTAATCCCCAATGCACAACTTCGAGGGTGCCTCAGAAGCTGCACGAGTAGCAAGGAGCAGGTTTTTCAAGATGTCTGGTCCCACGTCTTTCGTCGCCTCCACGGGTCTCAGCTTTGCTCTGGCTGTGGATCGGGCTCAAGGAAGTCTGGAAGTCCAGTTCTTGTCAGGCTCTGTGCTCGGGCTCCGTCGGGAGCGTCGACAAAGCAAACCGCAGATCGCTGGATGGTGCCAGTTTGCATAGGGTGGTCACTCCTTGACCACAAGGGAGATTCTTCAATCTTCTAGTTGCAGTAAAATGTCGAAGGTCCAGAGTTTCATTTCAAGTTTCAGTTCAGGATAAATCTAAAGTCTCTTGACTCAGCTCCTACCTTTATACTAATCAAAGGGGCTGGATTACCTGCTAGGTCCCTCCTATGGGTGGGACCAGGGAAGGGGGTGGTTACACCACTTTCCATTTGTCCAGTTTCGCGCCAGAGCTGGGGCTGGAGTGCCCCAGCAACTGGTTTGAACCGGACTATGCATGGAGCACCTTGTGTGCCCCAGGCAGTGTCTCATTTCATTCAGCCCTCCCTGCCCCAATACACTAAGGCCTGTCTGGGGTGGTGCTAGCACCTCCCAAGGCAGGAAATCTATTGTCCAAGCCTCCCTCGCTGGAATGACTCCCAGCAGCAGGAGGCCAGACGTGTGTATGTGGCAGCAGCATCCATTTTGTGATTCTGAGGCTCTGGTTAACTTTAACCGGGATTAACAGGAACAACATGTCTTCTCCCTCTCGAAGGGTGGAATGCTACCCCCGTCACCAGAACTGGCGAGGGAATAGTATTCCAAAGCGTATGACACCTTACACAACATGTTTTGATAAAGCCAAACCAGAGTTAGCGTTTATCCGCGAGGATTAAAATGCACTTAAGAGTATATGGTATGGCTATATCATAGAACAGCTATAAGGACATGGTTCCGAAAGCTGCAGACAGGCTCAGCTCATGCTAGAGCCTCATCTCACATAAAACCAAGCACTCTTCCTTTAGGATTGTTAAGGCCTGCCATAGGAGTGACTTATAGGTGTATATGTGTCTATATATAAGGGTAGGTATAGGAATACTATACCTAAGCAAGGGGTGATTACACAACCTTGCCCCAGCTGAGTGATCAGCCAGTGGTGTCATTTTGGATGGCCAGCCAGGTGTGGCATAATTCATGCTGCAGCCCCTGGTAGGCCTTGGATGCACCTATGCCCTGGGTACCTATGATACACTATACAGGGGCTCACGAGGTGACCCAACATCCAATTGGAGATGTACCTAAAGTACATGGAGTCCATTTTACAGTGAGAGCAGATAACCTGGGGCCCTGATTAGCAAGATCTCAGGCCAGCTAAGTCGAAAACCAGCTAAACACTAGGCAAAAAGTTGAAGGTAACCATAGTCAGATATCCATCCTCCTACAGTGCCCGCTTATTGGTTTTGGTGTTAATTTTGGTGGGGGAGCAAGTGGCCATACTAAGGGTGTAGTTGTCTTCTTGGGTGTTGTCTATTTCCATTTTGCTTTCCCTGTCTTTCTCTTGATCATAGTCTAGTTCCGAATCCTGTTCCTGCTCCATGTCCCCAAACTTACTGAAGTTTCCCAATTCTGTTTGGTCCTCTCCCTCCTCTTTGAGTTTCTGTTACTGGTCGCCCGGTGCCCCCTGACTTTCCCTGATCTCATGGTGGGTTATTTGCGCGGATGGCATGAATTTTATGCAATTCTATTCACTTTTTTTTTTACTGAGCAGAATAACTTGCTTGGATGTGATTGCCTTGCTTTTGTTACTCTTATTAAGTTACTTTGTGGGTTGCTTGCTTGCTGCCCAAGCACCTAGGCACCCACCTAGGCACCTATGACCCCCGGGGTAAGGTATTCTTGGAGTGTTGGGTGTTGCTGTTACCGCCCCTTGAATACGTAAATCTTTAATACTTCCCAAGTGCTCCTGGTTTTAATCTTTTGTACACCACAGGGTAAAGAACCGGTGTACTTTGACTTCTTACTTATTTATCTGCTGGCGTTCTTGCGTTCTTTCTGGGTAGGAGAGCTACAGAGGAATGGAGGTGGAATGGGGCGAGAGTAGAGGAATAGCTGGAATGGCTGGAATAGCTCAAGTGACAGGAGCGAAGGCAGGCGGCGGCCCACGGGACGAGGTAGATCGTGCCTCCACCTCTACCGTGAGCTCACACTTGCTGCGAATGCCTACTTTGGCGGCCGCGCTTGCCACTTACCGCTGACACCCCAACGAAGAACTCCTGTCCTTGTCCCGACTTCCCGATTTCTTCCTGGCTTCCCTGGCTGCAGCTCCCGCTCTCTTGGGACTGCAGAGCCACAGGGGGAGACAAGGACGCTGTGGCGTTTTGCAGCGGCAGTTGTTGTAGCTGATGTAACAGATAGGCGGCAGGTTTGGCAGCAGGTTTGGTGAGGTGATCTTTCCGCCTCCAGGGCCCTATTACACATAGGGTACACTTACCTTGTTACTGCCACAGCGCATCTTAAACAAGCAGTGGCATAGCCAATAGGTCTCGTCTTTGGGACCTTAAAAGTGTTTAGCCAGAGCTATTGGTTTTGCCAATGCTTTTAAGCTATGTTGTAGAACAATATGGTTGCTATGCAGCATGTTGAAAAGTGTTTTAAGCAATTTTGTTACTTTATATATAACCAAGAAGACATTATGTACAACTGAACAACCCTATTAAAAATAATGAACTGAATAAATATCTTCTTGTTTATTTGCCCTTGCAATTCTGGCAACTTCTTCCTGCCTGTTCTAATGCAGACTTGTATAGTTTTTTTTCTTATGGGGGGGGGGGGGGGGGGGGACATAAACAACTGTAGGATGGAAGTTGGGAAATCGTACCTGAATTACAACACTAGCAGTGGACGGACAATAGGGGAGAAGCAACAGAGGCCAGATTCTGAAGGCAGGCTGAGGTGGTGCTGAGGTGGTGGTGTGCTGGTTCGGAGGTGAAGCTGAGGTGGTGCTGCACTGATGCTGAAGTGGTGCTTCATTGGTGCTGAACTGCTGCTGAGGTGGGGCTGTGCTGGTGCTGAGGTGGGGCTGCACTGGTGATTGTGCACTAATGCAGAGGTGGTGCTGTGCTGAAGCTGAGATGGTGCTGTGCTCATGTTGAAGTGGTGCTGCACTAGTGATGAGGGGGTTCTGCACTAGTGGGGGTACACTGATGAGGAGGTGGTGCTGTGCTAATGCTCAGATGGTGCTGTGCTGATGGTGAGGTGTGCTGAATGATGCTATGGGGGTACCAAGTCATGCTGAGGTTGTGGTGCTGCGCTGGTGCTGAGGTGGTGCTGGTGAGGTGGTTCTGAGCTGGTGCTTAGGTGGTGCTGTGCTGAGGTGATGGCTGATGCTGAAGTGGTGCTGCGTAGTGCTGAGTTGGAGTTGCACTGGTACTGAGGTGGGGCTGTGCTGGTGGTGGTGCACTGAGGTGGAGGTGGTGCTGTGCTGATGTTGAGGTGGTGCTGCACTGGTGCTGAGGTGGTGCTGCTGTGGTGGTGGTACACTGATCAGGGCATGGTGCTATGCTGAGTTGTGCTGTGGTGCTGCACTGCCGCTCGGGTAGTGCTGAGTTGGTGTTCATGTGGTGGGGAGTTATTCTGAGTTGGGGCTGTGCTGATGCAGAGGAAGTGCTGCACTGATGCTGAAGTGGTGCTGAGTTACTGCTGATGTGTGGCAGCGCTGATGGCGGTGCACTGATGTGACGGTGGTGTTGTGCTGATGTTGAGGTGGTTTCTGCGCTGGTGCTGAGGTGGTGCTAAGTTGTTGCTGCACTGGTGGTGGTGCGCTGATGAGGTAGTGCTGTGTTGATGAGATTGTGCTGTGCTGTGGTGGTGCTCAGGTAGTGCTGTGCTGATGCTGAGTGAACTAAAAGAGATCTAAAGTGCTCTGATAATTATAGCTTTGCAAGTGTATCCACATTTTCAAGTATTTACAAACATGTAAAAGTAAGTGGGGAACTGCTACACTTGCCAAACTAGCTATAAAATGTGTATTTGCACTTGCAAAATTTTTTCACTTTTTCCAAGGGAAAAAAGAAATCCATTCTCCGACACCCCCAGTAATTTTGACAGTGTTGCCACCACATTTCCACATTAAAAAGAGTGGTTATTGCCGAGTTTGTTAAGAACCGGATTATTTACTGGTTTGTGTACAACCCAGATAACTGGGACTATTTTATATCAAAATATACATTTTGAGCTTCGAGACCGAATAATAAACAATAGGGGGCAACCATAAGGACATTAATCAGGTGATAAATCCTTCTCTTGTTAGTCGACTGTCTAGAAAGGCAAGCTGCAGGATGTGAGAAGTTGGCCTGGCATATGATGTCCACTATTCTAGTGGGCATCTTGCACCAGTCCAAACGACCCTTATTTATGGTAGGTTTAGACAACCTTTATAAAAAGCTATCCTAGTGGTAGCTGTGGAGAGCAGTGTTCAGGCTAAGTCTTGAAGGAATGTAAAGCAGCTTGTTTTACCAGTCTATAATCTCTTGAATGATCAAATGAAAGTACACCACACAAGGTATATATATATATATCAAATATATGTATTTATTCTAAACACAACCCCGCTAGTCTCTTTATGAGGCTAGAGGCCAAAGTACAATACAAGAACTTAAATAGCACACAGTAAACTAGCACAGTAAACGTTATAATCTAGGGGCCTCACAAACCATATACTAAAATACTGGTATAAGAACCACGTGAGGGATAGAAGTGAGGCCTAGGGCCTAGAAGAACCGCTGGGGCAACCAGGAACCACCCAAGGTAGGGACGCAGGAGACCCACGGGGGACACGTGCAGTGCCTAAACACAGCCGCGAATCACCATTGACTTCTATGGAAGAAATACAAGTTACAATTTTAAAGATTAAGGACACTTGGGAGTGAACTACGATGGAACCCTTTTAGACTTAGTCACTCGAGAGTCGAGACCCACGGGAGCACCGGAGTACTCGTGTTACCTCACCCAGGGAAGCCGGGTGCATAGGTGTCTTTTGGTGTCCGGCTTCGTTGTTCATTCCAATGGAGAGCTGCGAAGAAGTGCTGCAGGCGACCAGAGGAAAAGTGTCCGGGTGGATCCAAGGGTGGATCGGAGATCTGAAGAACCTGAAAGCAGAGGTGACAGAGTCTGGGTCATTAGCCAGTGACCAGGATGGCGACAGGAAGATGCCAGCCAATTTCGGGTGCTTTAAGGTGAAGTAGGTGAAGCTTGACTCTTCAGCCACGAGGACCAGGAGGCGTCAACGATGACAAGGAGCTGGATTCAAGCTGTCCCACGTCGGATGTCGATTGCTGCAGTGTCAGTATCTGAATTGAACCCAGCAAGCCTAGGCAACAGCAACCCATGCAAGAAGACAAGATTGGCTTTGGTGCAGACCTGCAAGGTCTGAGAGACTCACCCTTTGGAGGGGAGTCAGGGCACGTCTGGAGCAACCAGGAGCCCAAGAAACAAAGGATTGTCCTTCGTGGGGACCCACTAGCCAACGGACTAGAGATCGTGAAGGAGGCTCGAGCTGTGGTGAAGAAAGGGGACTCACAGAACACTCAGTGCAGGCCTCTCAGCTTCGGTGCAAAAGGTGCTCAGGGCATGGGCAACAAATTGCCCAATGCACAACTTCAGGAAGTAGGTGCACTTGCAAACTTGCAAGATGTCCAGGAGTTCCGGTCCCATGTCTCTCGTGATAGCTACAGATCTCAGCTCTGCTGGGGACTCGTGTCAGCCTCGGAGATGTCTGGAAGTCCATGTCCTGTGTCACAGATTCTTCGGGATCTGGCGGGAGCCTCGAAAATGCAGATCGGCAAGATGCTCTTCAGTGCCTGTTTGAACTGGGAGGTCACTCCTTGACCCCAAGGGAGATTACTTCCGTCTTCCAGTTGATATGGAATGTCGAAGGTCCAACATTCATGTTTCAGAGTTTCATCCAGGGTAATCTAAAGTCCTAGGGACTGGGTTCCTATACTTATACTAGGTTTATGGGTTGGACTAACTCTTAAGGTCCCACCTATGGGAGGACCTGGGGAGGGGGTGGTTACACCCCTTCTCCTTTGTCCAGTTTCGCACCAGAGCTGGGGAAGGGTGCCCCAGCAACCCGTTTGAACTGGGAAATGCATGGAGCACCTTTTGTGCCCCAGCCTGTGTCTGAAAAGCATTAACTGAATGCAACCCACCCTGCCCCAATACACTAAAGCCAGTCTAGGGAGGTGCTGGCACCTCCCGGGACAGGAAACCTATAGTCCAAGCCTCCCCTGCCAGAGTTTCGTCCAGCAGCAGGAGGTCAGGCTCGTGTCTGTGGCAGCAGCATCCATTTTGTGATGCTGAGGCTCTTTAAAACTATTACCGGGTGTACCCGTGTGTACATGTCTTCTCCCTCTAGAAGGGTGGAATGCTACCCTCACCGCCAAAACTGCGTAGTATATGGTATGGCTATATCATAGAACAGCTATAAGGAAGGATTTCTGAAAGCTGCAAAGGGGCTCAGCTCAGGCCAGGGCTCCCTCTCACACAAAACAAAGCACTCTGCCTTCAGGATTGTCAAGGCCTGCCATAGGAGTGACTTATAGGTTAATATGTGTCTATATGCGTAGGTAGATATAGGTATACTATATCTAAGTAAGAGGTGCTTACACCACCTTACCCAGGATGCAAGTGCAGACCTGTGTTGCCATTTTGGAAGGCTTACCAGGGGTGGCATAATACATGCTTCAGCTCCTGGTAGGCCTCTGGGGTACTTATGCCCTTGGTACCAAGGGTGCCATATACTAGGGGCTCCCAAGGTAACTCAGTAACCAATCTGGTATGTTCCTAAAGAACATGATATCCATTTAGTGAGAGAACAACTAGGCTGTGGTCCTGATTAGCAGGGCCACAGCCATACTAAAATCGAAAAACCAGTGAAACACAGCAAAAAGTGGGGGTAACCATAGGAAGCAGACCCTACTCTCCTACACAGGATCATGTTCATCTTCCAGAAATCAAAGAACTTTGAAATGAAGCAGGCGGATATAAAGCACGCAGAGTTGAGCATAGGGACGTGTTCTATAACGTTTAGAGTACGACCACTGATATCCAAATTACAAACGCATTTCTCCTTTCTTGGTCACTTCACAAAAATCAGCATTAGTTCAAAGGGAAACAAAAACAAATGCGGAGATCTTAATGGGTCATTAAAGTGAAGAAAATTAAAAGGTTATGATGCCGCCGTAAATGTAGACCTCAAGTAAGATAACATTGGGATCAATGAAAGCCCTCGTAAAACACCAGGATGGACAGTCTAGACTCAAAAGAGTAGGGTTGGATTGGGATCAAATATAGGCCCGGGCACTAAAAAAGAAATTAACATGAACATAAACGGGTTGCTATCATTAGAAGAAAGAGCGAGGGGGTAGGTTGTGTAGATTGAAAATGCCCTTGAGTGGGGGGTTGGTGTGTTTGGGGTCGTTAAGCATTTACAGGATTGCTAAATGTAAGAAGCTGCCTGCAGTGATGGGACACACAGCACGCAGGGGGAGAAGAGATGAAAAAGGGGAGGGTGCTGTAGAGGCGTTGGAGCACCAATGTATGGGCTAAAAGAACTGAGGGCAAGTACAGAGAGAGGGGAGGAGCGTTACAGTGACTTATTCTGCCTGTTCGTGTGAGATTACAAATAACATAACACCTTTCTGTATCTAACAGTGTCCTATGGCGACTATGAAATGTTAAATAATCTTAAAAAAACTGTCACCAAATACAAAACAACACATACATGTTTCCGAAGGTCGCGAGGTATGTCTGTGTGAGTGCACCACAAGTGGCATGCCTGTGTTAGTGAGGAGCGAGGCATGTGCCAATGTGACTGCGAGATAAAACATGTGCTCTTGTGAATGCAACACAAGCTGTGTCAGTGTGAGTGCAGGCAGAGCTTTGTGTTTTTGTGAGTGCATAATGGGCAACGTGGCTGTGCGAGAGGAGAGTGAGTTGTTTGCCTATGTCAGGGAAGGATGAGAGGTGTGCCTGTCTGAGTGTAGGATGAGCTCTGTGCTTGTGTCAGCATTGGAGGAGCGGTGTGTCTCTGGCAATGCAGAGTGAGTTGTGTTCTTGTGTGAATGAATGAATGAAATGAATGAAAGTGGATTTATAACAGCGCGATTGCTGCCCTGAGGCGTCCAAGCGCTAAAAAAGGAAACCAAGTGGAGGGTAAAAGAGGATGAGAGCCAGAAAAAGGTGGAGAAACTGAGTTAAATTAAACGGAGTTGAATAGGTGTGTTTTTAATTGTTTTCGGAAGGAAACGAGATCAGGATTGGATCTCAAGTGAGACGGGAGGGAGTTCCAGATCTTGGCGGCGTTGAAGGCAAACGTCCTTCCGCCAGATCTAGACCTTTTGACTCTGGGGACTGTTGCCATGAAGGCCTGACTAGAGCGCAGATTTCTGCCTGGATGATACTGGCTTACTAGATCACGGATGATTAGGGGACCCGAATCCCAGAAAGCCTGGTGAGCAATACACATTGCTTTGAAAGTGACTCTCTTACGCACTGGGAGCCAGTGAAGATTAATCAGAGCCGCCTTTACTGATAATCTACGAGGAATCTCCAGCAGAGTACGCGCGGCACAGTTTTGCACCAGCTGTAATCTCTTTAAGGTGTACTCTGGTGCACCCAGATATAGGACGTTGTTGGAGTCCAGCCGTGATTGTATCAGGCCCTGTATGGCTATCTGCTTTGCCTCCATTGGGAGCAAAGGAAGAACTTTTTTCAGTGTCCTGAGTATTCCAAAGCAGGTGGCTGAGAGCTTTGTGGCCTGGGTGTTGAGTGAGAGGCTCCTGTCCAGCCATACCCCTAGGCTTTTGATGTTATCCTTCGGGGCCGGAGGGGGACCCAGACAGGGGGGCCACAATGAGTTGAAGAATGTGGGGTCGGCAGGGCCTAGGAGCATAAGCTCCGTTTTGTCACCATTAAGTTTTAATGATGACCGAGTCATCCAGGTCTTCACCTCCTCCAGACATTCGGCAAGTCCCCCTGAACATGGTTGGAGAGCCTCCTGCGCTAATGAGACCACCAGCTGGGTATCGTCCGCATAGGATATGATCTTAACTCCATACGGACGAACTACCTCAGCCAGTGGCCTCATATAGATGTTGAAAAGCGCGGGGCTTAAAGAGGAGCCCTGCGGGACTCCGCACTTCAGGGGAATGCTAGAGGACACTGTCTGTCCATCGAACACCTGGAATGACCTGTTGCTCAGAAAAGATTTTAACCAGAGCCACGCCTTGTCCACAATGCCGACATTCGCGAGACGGTTCAGTAGGGTGGCATGACTGACCGTATCGAACGCCGCACTGAGATCAAGGAGGATCACTGCCACTGATCCTCCCTGATCTAGGATCTTCCTGGACTCCTCGATGACCATAAGGAGGGCGGATTCTGTTCCATGCTTAGGCCTGAACCCTGTCTGGGTGGTGTCTAGCAGCTGGTTATCTTCAAGGAAGCTAACCAGCTGGAGATTGACATATCTCTCCACGATCTTACTCACCCAGGGATTCAGGGAAATCTGGTGTTAGCGACAGCTAGGTAATAGGGAGATAATTTTATCTCCGCTTTCTTGGCTTTTAAAGCCAAAAAAGCGGAGATAAACCCCCTTGATAATATGCCCTAAAGTGTGGTGTCTGCCTTAGGAAATCCGGTCCACACGACCTCCTAATTCTGTCTTTGTTGGAAATGGGATCCCTGGCTGGCCAGGGCTTTCGCCAAAGTCAGTCAGAGACCACCACTCCCAAGTCCGGGCAAGGGAGTTACACGCCAAGATAACCCCTGCTCACCCTCTAGGTAACGTGGCGCGAGCAGCAAGGCTAAACTTGGAGGCGGTGTAAGTTAAGTATTTGCGCACGCACCCCAGCAACAACACCCAGGACCCACCACAAAGGAAACTCCACACAAGGTTATATAAAAATAGCCTTTGTATTACACCAAAACACATTAGATAAAACACACACTTTACAATGTGCCAGAGGCACGGGCAGAATTTACAGGGGATATGTACAAGACAGGGCCACCTGGACCACTGTCAGGAATCAGAAGTAACACTTTCAGAAATAGCACTTAGAATATGAAATTACTTTAGCACAAAATAGCACACAACCAGTAACTACTGGTAACCAGGGTCTCACTAGCACCACCTGTACTAGGGAAAAACAACCACCTAAGTATTACAATACAAGTAGGGGCATAGACCTGGGGACAAAACACATGATGCAGAACCTACATTCAGCGGTGTAAGGAACACATGACGCATCAACAACACATTCAGAGGTGCAGCAAAGAGCACTTTGCAGAAATCACATTAACATGAACTTACATCAAAGTCCAGGGTCCAGGTTGCGCCACAAAGTGCTGGGCAGCTGAGGGACAGAACAGGGGGCCTAAACGCTGCAGCTGGCACTAAATGCTGCGCAGCTGGGGAAAGGCCAGGGATGAAGGAGTGCGCCTCACTCCTAAAGTCCACAGTACATGTCCCTAGGGAAAGAAATACCTACACGGTGCAGCTGCCCACTACTTGCTGGGCAGCTGGAAACACATCTGCGCCAGGGGCCCTCACTGGCCCCTCAGGAACAAAAACTGCATCAACTGTGGGAGCCCTCTGGGCTCTAGAACATCACTTGCCCATCGTTGGAGCGCTCTAGGCTCTCAAACTAAGCAATGCCCCTGAGCCTCTCTGGGCTCGAGCAAATGTGGTGCCAACGTTGGAGTCCCCCCTCCGGGGACTCACAATCAATAAATGCCCTCCAGAGCCTCTGTGGCTCTGCAAACAACTGTGGCGCCTTCTTGAGCCTCTCTGGGCTCGGAAACAAATACGGGCGGTGAGCCTCTCAGCACTCGAGCCTCTCCGGGCTCTCAACATAACGGGAGGGGGGGGGGCGCCTCTAGAGCCATCCTGCTCCTCAAGCCAACAAATGCCCCCATCGTTGAGCAGCCCCACTGTCAAGCGGGGGCTGCTTAGGGACACAGGGCCTCCAGCGCCTGGGGCCTTCAGTAGGTGCTCTCTCCTCCCCCGCCCTCCTCCCAGGCAGCTCTACTCACCGGCTGCTTCTCTGGGCGGGGGGGGGGGTGCACCACGCTTCTCCCGGTCCCCCATCTCGGGACCAGGACTGCGGGAAGCGGAGCTCTCGTGGCTCCGGGCGGACACCTCGGCCGGGGCTCCCTCCATGCCCCGCAACACCGGCGCTACACTTTTCTGGCTGCCCCGGGGCTCTCTCCACATCATGGGAGCCCCGGGCGGCCATTGCTCAGCCCCATCCTCCTTCCTTTTTCCCCGGTGGCAGAGGCAGCCAATCGGGGCGCGGCGGCAGGCGGGACTTCCCTCCAAAACCGGAAGTCCCGCCCCAGGCACCGCAGTGCCTGGCTTCCTGTTTTGCGGCGCTCGGGCCGCGGCGGTGAAAACTGGGGGTCAAAAGAGGGGTGGGCACCCTCAAAATCAATAATAAGGAAATGAGCGAGGTAGGCACTCGCTGGGGGTCCAGGACCCCTTCACCAAACGGAGAAATGCCGGGTGGGCACCGGCTCGAATGAACAGCGCTCCCAAGCGCTGTGGGCATGAAAACAGCGCTCCCAAGCGCTATAAGCAGGATAAAGCGCTCCCAAGCGCTAGGCAAGAAATACAGCGCTCCCAGCGCTATGAAGGCACAAAAAGCAACAAGTCCTTCAGTATTCCAGCATCTCAGCAGTCCAGGGGCTGGGCAGGGCCCAGGGAGGCAAGCCTTCCCCTGAGCCCAAGCAGCAGCACGCCCCTGGCAAGATTCAAGTTGGGAACAAGAACATTTTCATGGGGTCACAGCCCCTCTTTTATACACCTTTTCCCTTTGTCTTTAGGTGCAGGGTGGGGGCAGAACCAGTCGCAGCTGGTCTGGGAGTACTGTTGATGGCTCAACCACCCTCTCTATTTACTGGCAGGGCTTGGGTCATTAGACGAACCACAGGGGGGCGGAGCCAGCATTGTCAGGGGAAAACCCAGCCTCATTCAGGACACAGATACACTCCTCCCCAGCCATCAGCATGCTAATCTCCCACTCACCACCGGGCAGTCCCATCCAGACTTCCTGGAGCCTGGCATGCCAGCCAGCTCCAGCCAATTACACGCCAGCACCCTCACAGCACATGTACAGCCATGTCTAGGAATAGCACTTCCCCACTAGACACATACATGCCGCATACACCATCTCGCAGCATTCATTCTCACGAGTTCACACATACCAAACTCGGGCCTGCACTCCCCACTCATCAGGAACTACCAGGGACACACACATTCCCCATGCATTCCTATGGGAGGGCAGGCCTATCTCACTCCACGCACTCAGAGTGCGCACGCACTTTCCACTGGGACACAGTGAAAGTGCGCAGAAACCAAGACATCACTATTAATTATTTAATAACACCAGGCAAAAAGTTCAGGGGTGAACCTGCCAAATGGGCCAAGTCCAACACAACCCCCTTCCAGCCAAAATGCAGGGTAGGCCAATCACCACTGTGATGGACTTCCCTGCTTGGGGCGATAGAACACGGACGCGGGCCCGCACTGCAGGGACACCCTCCTGGTTGTACGCCACGTTGATCCATAAGCCAAGCACATCCTTAAAAAAACAGGCCCAACTAGGCTACCCCACTGATACTCCTTAGTTGTCCACGGCTAGGACCAGGCCCTAGGCCACCCAGATACCACTGGTCCTTGCCAATCCACAGAGTGGGGGGTAGTAACCTCTGGCCTACAATAGCCATTCTCCACTCCCTTTCTCAGTGTAGTTCCAAACTACCACTGATCCTTCAACCTAGGGTCCGCACCCTCAGGCTGACCAGAGGTCACGGGCAAGATTGCCCCACCCTACCTCTACTTCTGAAGCACCCTCCAGAACACAACTCTCCCACCAGTTTAGGACCTTACTTCCTCAGCAGCAGTGACCACGGTCAGACCACCAGAACGGTGTAGCGAGGCGTTGCACGTTGCGGTGCCCCCCAGTTGCGGTGCAGCCTATGGCTCGTTGACGGCGTCGAGACGACGTCGGTGAGCGCAGAGGCGGCGTTGCTCGAGGGGGACGTTGCTCAGTGCTGTGCCTACAGGACACCAGGGTGATCATGACGGAGTCACAGCTCCCTTAACTGGTTTACCACCTGGGATTCAAATTCACCGGATGCACAGGGGTCAGTCTCCCTCTGACCCCCTTCCAGAGTTCTGCACCCTCCCACTGTAGAACAGGGTCCCTCCACTTAAGGTAGGCCCCACCTGCTCTCAGGGTAGTACCACAACACTCAGCCAAGAACCCTAAAGATCCCTGCTAGGCCTGTACCACCCCTTCTGGGAAACACAGGGTCTCTTCACTTAAGATGAGCCCCACCTGTGTTCACAGGGGTACCCCTAGAAGACAAACCGGCCAGGACACTGGCTACAGTCGCCCTGCCGTCCAGGACAGGCAACCACCTGAATCTGGCTCCCTAACCTAGGGACGCTACCCTTTGGTTAGATGCCTGGCACACCAGGACTTCCTTGAGGGTGACACAACTAATGGGTCGTGTACAAGTCTGCCTGACACTCAGGACAGAAGTGGCATCACCATGGTCACTCCCTGGCGACACAACCCTTCTGGTTGGCCCCTGACCCACTGGCTCTTCTACTGGGGAACCTATCCCCCTCGCACCCCTCCACCTGGACTTCTGCACCCTCCCAACTGGAGCGGTACTGCCAGACACCAGAACTACTGGAACCCTGGTTACAGAGGTTCCACGTTCTCCAGACACTCTGGAAGATCCTCCTCAAATGACCTATTGGTACAGCCTAGGCCCCCGACCTGATGTTCCCTTCAGAAACATTCCAGGCCCTGACACTGGGTTTTGGGAACCTGGAGACATGCAGTCCCACCCACTCCTTCTCCTCTTGAGACAGGAAGAGCCCCTACACCGAGACCTAGCTGGGCTACACTGAACCTCTTCCACCACGCTGGTCTGGAAGACACCTCAGACACTCCTTTTGGAATCACTCCATCCCCTATGCCTCTCTCCTCCCAGAACATTACCAACTCCAAAATTCTGTCTCTCAACAGACCACAGAAATCAAAAAGTAGGCTCCACTGTCTGCAGACGTTCTTGGGAAAAGTTGATCACACAGGACTTAGGTATCTGAGCAAAACAAGAGTACACAAGCATTCAGCAAGCTCCCCATCCAGAGAACTCACAAACACGTCCAGTGCCACACACCATTCATCCACACACACCCCTCCCCAGACTGGTAAGGCAGTTTCTACCACCCCTGACTTCTCAACCTGACCACACTTGACACAGGTACCATTACTCCAGGACAGGGACGGGGGACACATGCACTGGACACACTTATGCTGCCACCACTGGATCCCACCCTTCTGGTGAATCCAGAAAACACACTGCACTTAGGGGGATGATCTACCCTCCCGAGCTAGGGACACCTAACTCAAAGTGCACAAGAAACACATTTCAACATAAATGACATTTTCAGCAAACTTAAAGCAATAATCCCCAAAAATGTGGTCATCTATAATGCAGAGTTTTGTAGTGCGGCCAGTTGCCACTTTGGTACAACGCAAACACAAATCCTTATCCCACCGCTGCCACCAATGTTGGAAATGGGATCCCTGGCTGGCCAGCGCTTTCGCCAAAGTCAGTCAGAGACCACCACTCCCAAGTCAGGGCAAGGGAGTTACACGCCAAGATAACCCCTGCTCACCCTCTAGGTAACGTGGCACGAGCAGCAAGGCTAAACTTGGAGGCGATGTAAGTTAAGTATTTGCGCACGCACCCCAGCAACAACACCCAGGACCCACCACAAAGGAAACTCCACACAAGGTTATATAAAAATAGCCTTTGTATTACACCAAAACACATTAGATAAAACACACACTTTACAATGTGCCAGAGGCACGGGCAGAATTTACAGGGGATATGTACAAGACAGGGCCACCTGGACCACTGTCAGGAATCAGAAGTAACACTTTCAGAAATAGCACTTAGAATATGAAATTACTTTACCACAAAATAGCACACAACCAGTAACTACTGGTAACCAGGGTCTCACTAGTACCACCTGTACTAGGGAAAAACAACCACCTAAGCATTACAATACAAGTAGGGGCATAGACCTGGGGACAAAACACATGATGCAGAACCTACATTCAGCGGTGTAAGGAACACATGACGCATCAACAACACATTCAGAGGTGCAGCAAAGAGCACTTTGCAGAAATCACATTAACATGAACTTACATCAAAGTCCAGGGTCCAGGTTGCGCCACTGCGCCAAGACCTAAACGTAGCAGCTGCCCACAAAGTGCTGGGCAGCTGAGGGACAGAACAGGGGGCCTAAACGCTGCAGCTGGCACTAAATGCTGCGCAGCTGGGGAAAGGCCAGGGATGAAGGAGTGCGCCTCACTCCTAAAGTCCACAGTACATGTCCCTAGGGAAAGAAATACCTACACGGTGCAGCTGCCCACTACTTGCTGGGCAGCTGGAAACACATCTGCGCCAGGGGCCCACACTGGCCCCTCAGGAACAAAAACTGCATCAACTGTGGGAGCCCTCTGGGCTCTAGAACATCATTTGCCCATCGTTGGAGCGCTCTAGGCTCTCAAACTAAGCAATGCCCCTGAGCCTCTCTGGGCTCGAGCAAATGTGGTGCCAACGTTGGAGTCCCCCCTCCGGGGACTCAAAATCAATAAATGCCCTCCAGAGCCTCTGTGGCTCTGCAAACAACTGTGGCGCCTTCTTGAGCCTCTCTGGGCTCGGAAACAAATACGGGCGGTGAGCCTCTCAGCACTCGAGCCTCTCCGGGCTCTCAACATAACGTGAGGGGGGGGTGCCTCTGGAGCCATCCTGCTCCTCAAGCCAACAAATGCCCCCATCGTTGAGCAGCCCCACTGTCAAGCGGGGGCTGCTTAGGGACACAGGGCCTCCAGCGCCTGGGGCCTTCAGTAGGTGCTCTCTCCTCCCCCGCCCTCCTCCCAGGCAGCTCTACTCACCGGCTGCTTCTCTGGGCGGGGGGAGGCTTGCACCACGCTTCCCCCGGTCCCCATCTCGGGACCGGGACTGCGGGAGGCGGAGCTCTCGTGGCTCCGGGCGGACACCTCGGCCGGGGCTCCCTCCATGCCCCGCAACACCGGCGCTACACTTTTCTGGCTGCCCCGGGGCTCTCTCCACATCATGGGAGCCCCGGGCGGCTATTGCTCAGCCCCATCTCCTTCCTTTTTCCCCGGTGGCAGAGGCAGCCAATCGGGGCGCGGCGGCAGGCGGGACTTCCCTCCAAAACCGGAAGTCCCGCCCCACGTCAGGCACCGCAGTGCCTGGCTTCCTGTTTTGCGGCGCTCGGGCCGCGGCGGTGAAAACTGGGGGTCAAGAGGGGTGGGCACCCTCAAAATCAATAATAAGGAAATGAGCGAGGTAGGCACTCGCTGGGGGTCCAGGACCCCTTCACCAAACGGGGAAATGCCGGGTGGGCACCGGCTCGAATGAACAGCGCTCCCAAGCGCTGTGGGCATGAAAACAGCGCTCCCAAGCGCTATAAGCAGGATAAAGCGCTCCCAAGCGCTAGGCAAGAAATACAGCGCTCCCAGCGCTATGAAGGCACAAAAAGCAACAAGTCCTTCAGTATTCCAGCATCTCAGCAGTCCAGGGGCTGGGCAGGGCCCAGGGAGGCAAGCCTTCCCCTGAGCCCAAGCAGCAGCACGCCCCTGGCAAGATTCAAGTTGGGAACAAGAACATTTTGATGGGGTCACAGCCCCTCTTTTATACACCTTTTCCCTTTGTCTTTAGGTGCAGGGTGGGGGCAGAACCAGTCGCAGCTGGTCTGGGAGTACTGTTGATGGCTCAACCACCCTCTCTATTCACTGGCAGGGCTTGGGTCATTAGACGAACCACAGGGGGGCGGAGCCAGCATTGTCAGGGGAAAACCCAGCCTCATTCAGGACACAGGTACACTCCTCCCCAGCCATCAGCATGCTAATCTACCACTCACCACCGGGCAGTCCCATCCAGACTTCCTGGAGCCTGGCATGCCAGCCAGCTCCAGCCAATCACACGCCAGCACCCTCACAGCACATGTACAGCCATGTCTAGGAATAGCACTTCCCCACTAGACACATACATGCCGCATACACCATCTCGCAGCATTCATTCTCACGAGTTCACACATACCAAACTCGGGCCTGCACTCCACACATCAGGAACTACCAGGGACACACACATTCCCCATGCATTCCTATGGGAGGGCAGGCCTATCTCACTCCACGCACTCAGAGTGCGCACGCACTTTCCACTGGGACACAGTGAAAGTGCGCAGAAACCAAGACATCACTATTAATTATTTAATAACACCAGGCAAAAAGTTCAGGGGTGAGCCTGCCAAACGGGCCAAGTCCAACACAACAATACCAATTTTTGGACACCAGACTGGTGGCCACCAGATATGGGACCTCTCCCGTCACCAGCGGAGAAGGTTAGACACCTGGGGGCCATGTTTGACAGAAAGCTCTCCTTTGAGAATAAGATTAACCAAATAGCCTCCTCAGTTTTCCTTCGCTTGAAGATTTTGCGGAAAATTCTACGATTCATCTCCTTCAACCTTCAAAAATTGATCATGTCCGCATTCATTTTGTTCAAACTGGACTATTGCAATGGATTGTATATCGGCCTAGCAAAAAATTATATAAAAACTTCAGTCACTACAAAATGCAGCAGCCCTTTGCATTCAAATCTCCCCAAATTTCATTCAGCTTCTATGGCATTGAATTAATTGCATTGGCTACCTGTGCAAAAAGAGATTTGCTTTAAGGCCTTGAGCACCACTACACAATATTGCTCCAGTTACTCTTAAGCAATGCTTTAACTGGTATACACCTCCTAGACTCCTACGCTCCTTGGGCTCGAAAAATATGGTAGTATCCAATTTCAGACTTGCCCGCTGGGGTGGTAAAAGCTTTGTGACCATTACCACTAAATTGTGGAACTCCCTCCCTTTTGAAATAAAACATTCTCAAACACTTCTATCGTTCAGAAAAGCATTATAGACGTGGCTCTTCTAACACCCAAGTCCTTAGGGACTCATCCTTCCTCACCTCACTGATTGCCCACATGCACACCCGCGCCAAGACACCTTCAGTTATATGAGCGCTATAAAAAACCTTATAACATAATATAACATAACACCAAAGATTTCTCACAGATCTCTCCAGCAACTGCAATAACCACCTGAGTTATCTTACCTGTATTATACGCAGAAACATGGCCCTCTGCAGCAGGTGACTTAAACCCATAAACTATTTCAAATCGCAGAGTGTTTATGGCCAGTAAGGTAGCCAGACAGATTTGCTAGCAGTTTTTCCCATGATATCAATTTCTTTAATCATAGAGGTTGTATAGGTGCATGTTACTGGCGCCACTTCTCATGGTTCTGCCTCTCATGACTCCACCTTGCATGACCCCACCCCCTGCCTAGTACCAACATAGGAAAGATGCCATAGCCCCTAGGGTAAGAAAGGAACATTGCCCTCTTGACTGCTGTTAGTAAAAAACAGCAATTTAACATGGTGCAATTGGCTCCTCAGGACTCTGGGCACCGGTGTAACTGCACCTGCTGCACCAATGGCAGCTACGCCCGAGGTTCAGCTCCAAGTTGCGGCATCTCTGAGTATCTTTTTACTGTTTCCAGCACTGGGGACAAAACTGTAGCAGCACTTCTCTAGAGATGGGCAATCATGCATGACTGCTGCACACATTTAAATGGACAAGATCAGCTCTACCCACAGCACTTTGACACTTTCAGGGGGACTGACTATCTTGGCACTTCTTTGCAGCACTATATTACTATTAAATTGGCAAACAGCAGCATATTTCTGCAGACGTATAGTACTGCGAGTTAGTAGTAGTATTTTTTTTATTATTATTACTATAAATGGTTGCATTTCTTAACTTAGTAAAGTGCGTTTTATGTCATAAGTGGTGTTGGCGGTTATTGCATCCAGGTCTGATACTGAATCAGTGCATTGTAATGTTATTTAATTCGCTATCATGCTCTACAATTGCATCTGCATTAAGGATATCCAGAATCCGCGCGGCTATCAAATTCATGTGCACTGTCACAGCTTGGGAAGGCACAAGTAATACGATGCAGTGAACTTTGCATTCCAGCATGTCTATGAATCTTTGTTTGTGCTTCTGTTTGTTTTGTTCTGTTGTGTTTTTGCAGTTCTCTTTGGACACTATGCACTGTTTTTGCGCGTGGACTTTGAGCTTTAGGCAATCGGTTTTAACATCAGGTGACAGCGTTCCAGTGGAAACAAGCATTAGGAATGCATTAGGGCTCGGGTTTGTTTTAAGTTAGAGATAATGGCGTTTGCTGGAGGCGGTGGCAGCACCTCGAAATAGCGCTTAGTGAAGGCGAGCAGATTGCGAGGGTTCTCCTCTGCTCTCCTTCGGTCCCCACTGAATTACCGAGTCTTTTAGATTACTTGCACTTCGATTTTAAGAATTGTTTGTAATTAACTTTTGTGCCTTTTAAAAATTTTTTTTAATACTGTTACCTTACTGTGCTTAAGACTTGGTCCCCTGTGCCCCGGTCCACCGCGGCTCCCAGGTGCCGATTGATGTGGAGGGCTAGACGGGCGCCATCTTGAGTCAGGCTCGGACCCGGCTGGACCCGAGTTAGCGGTCCAGCGGAGGGAGGGGCTGTGGGTACAAATAGATTTGGAGTAGGTGGGGCTGGGCGTTTGCTGGAGGCGGTGGCAGCACCTCGAAATAGCGCTTAGTGAAGGCGAGCAGATTGCGAGGGTTCTCCTCTGCTCTCCTTCGGTCCCCACTGAATTACCGAGTCTTTTAGATTACTTGCACTTCGATTTTAAGAATTGTTTGTAATTAACTTTTGTGCCTTTTAAAAATCTTTTTTAATACTGTTACCTTACTGTGCTTAAGACTTGGTCCCCTGTGCCCCGGTCCACCGCGGCTCCCAGGTGCCGATTGATGTGGAGGGCTAGACGGGCGCCATCTTGAGTCAGGCTCGGACCCGGCTGGACCCGAGTTAGCGGTCCAGCGGAGGGAGGGGCTGTGGGTACAAATAGATTTGGAGTAGGTGGGGCTGGGCGTTTGCTGGAGGCGGTGGCAGCACCTCGAAATAGCGCTTAGTGAAGGCGAGCAGATTGCGAGGGTTCTCCTCTGCTCTCCTTCGGTCCCCACTGAATTACCGAGTCTTTTAGATTACTTGCACTTCGATTTTAAGAATTGTTTGTAATTAACTTTTGTGCCTTTTAAAAATCTTTTTTAATACTGTTACCTTACTGTGCTTAAGACTTGGTCCCCTGTGCCCCGGTCCACCGCGGCTCCCAGGTGCCGATTGATGTGGAGGGCTAGACGGGCGCCATCTTGAGTCAGGCTCGGACCCGGCTGGACCCGAGTTAGCGGTCCAGCGGAGGGAGGGGCTGTGGGTACAAATAGATTTGGAGTAGGTGGGGCTGGGCGTTTGCTGGAGGCGGTGGCAGCACCTCGAAATAGCGCTTAGTGAAGGCGAGCAGATTGCGAGGGTTCTCCTCTGCTCTCCTTCGGTCCCCACTGAATTACCGAGTCTTTTAGATTACTTGCACTTCGATTTTAAGAATTGTTTGTAATTAACTTTTGTGCCTTTTAAAAATCTTTTTTAATACTGTTACCTTACTGTGCTTAAGACTTGGTCCCCTGTGCCCCGGTCCACCGCGGCTCCCAGGTGCCGATTGATGTGGAGGGCTAGACGGGCGCCATCTTGAGTCAGGCTCGGACCCGGCTGGACCCGAGTTAGCGGTCCAGCGGAGGGAGGGGCTGTGGGTACAAATAGATTTGGAGTAGGTGGGGCTGGGCGTTTGCTGGAGGCGGTGGCAGCACCTCGAAATAGCGCTTAGTGAAGGCGAGCAGATTGCGAGGGTTCTCCTCTGCTCTCCTTCGGTCCCCACTGAATTACCGAGTCTTTTAGATTACTTGCACTTCGATTTTAAGAATTGTTTGTAATTAACTTTTGTGCCTTTTAAAAATCTTTTTTAATACTGTTACCTTACTGTGCTTAAGACTTGGTCCCCTGTGCCCCGGTCCACCGCGGCTCCCAGGTGCCGATTGATGTGGAGGGCTAGACGGGCGCCATCTTGAGTCAGGCTCGGACCCGGCTGGACCCGAGTTAGCGGTCCAGCGGAGGGAGGGGCTGTGGGTACAAATAAAAATGCACTCTAAGACGCGCAGCGGTCACGCGCTGCGGGCGCGCCGACTGCGCGCCGAAGGAGCGCCAAAGGAGGGCCCGTCTGTGCCCGTCCGTGCCTCGGACGGGCCTAGGGCCAGCCATTCTGCCAATACATCTCGACGGCCACCTAACAACATAATACGGTATGCACGCGGGCATCTAATGGCGCTGAAAGGCGACTCCTGTATGTGTGATGCTGCATGGGACGTGACTACCAGTGCGTCCCGGGTCTGCCAGATGTGCAATTTCCGTTTTCGGCCCAGCCTTACCCTCCCGCTTCTTCGTCCCACTGATACCTCACTGGTGAAAGCCGGTTTAATCAATGCTAGGTCATTGGTCAAACATGCAGCAGATATTTTTGAGCTGCTGAGTGACAATCAGTTGGATTTATTATTTATTACGGAAACCTGGCTCAATGACACATGTGCCCCTTCTGTTGAACTTGCTATTCCACGTGGATTTAAAATTTTTAGGTCTGACCGCCTTCTGGGTAGAGGTGGCGGAACCGCGGTTGTTTTCAGAGAACAGTGGATTTTCTCTTTTGACCCCCAAGACCAACTGGCTGAGGCGGAGATGCTACACTTTTCTCTGATATTCAATGCCCACTCATCCATTGGTGGCACGCTGGTTTACCGTCCTCCTGGCTATACCGGCAATTTCGTACAGGTCCTGGAAGAAGTTATAGTTCCTAGGATCTTGCGTCATTCCCGGTACCTCCTTCTGGGGGATTTTAATATCCATGTTGATAGCCCGGAGCTACCAGAGGTGGCTCGCCTTGCAGAAGTTCTCTCCATGGCCCAACTAAAACAATGGGTGGACGCTCCAACCCACCTAGGCGGCCATATTTTGGATCTGGTATGCACAAACTTTGACATCAACATGGTTTGTCCTGAGCCAGTACCTTGGTCTGACCATAAGCTCATCAGATTCTCTTGGCCTCTATTGCTCTCTACTGCGATCCAGCCCCAAATTGCCCACACACAGAAGATTAATTTAAATATTCTTTCAGCTGGTCTTAAGGCCTCTCGCCCACTGCTTCCTCCTGACATTGATGCTGCAGCCAGCGCATTTAACCTTTGGGTGGAGGGTGCGACTGCCGCAACAATCAAGAGCAGTCGGGTCTGTAGACTTCGTTCTACCCCCTCTAAACCTTGGTTTTGTCCTGCTCTCCGAGACCTCAAATCAGGCTGCAAAAAGCTGGAAAGGTTATGGAGACTAGATTACCTGCCTGAGGCAAAAAAGAATCTGCGGACTGCACAAAAAAAGTATTATGCAGCCATCAGATCTGCCAAAAGTAGCTACTATGCAGGGCGCATCAGCAAAGCTAACAACAATAGCAAGGAAATATTTGCAATTGTCAATAGCTTTGTTTCCCCCTGTGCATCAAAACCTTTGCTGTCCGCTTCAGAAGAATGGTGCGAAGAACTATCTGAGTTCTTCGTTGAAAAAATTGCCAAAATTCAGGTGGACCTGCAAAACGTTTGTAATGGCCCTTCTTCTCTCTTAACAATTCCGCTTCCTTTAATGCCCAGTCGCATCGCCCAACTGGCCGACTTTACCCCTCAACTAGATTCGGATATTACTGCCATTGTTGCTGCCTTAAAATCCGGATCTCCCTCTGACCCATGCCCGGCCAGAGTACTTGCGGGTGTAGCGGAATCGGTGGGAAATGAGGTAACCCAGATTGTTAACCTCTCGCTCCACTCAGCTACCGTCCCTGACTGTTGGAAACAAGCAAAACTACTCCCACTATTAAAAAAAAATGGACTTGATCCGGCCACCCCGTCCAATTTCCGACCAATATCTTTGCTGCCAGCGCTTGCAAAAGTATGCGAAAAGATTGTTTTTGGTCAACTGGAGAAATTCGTGGAATCCACGGAGGCCCTACACCCAGCTCAGTCGGGCTTCAGGGCCGCCTACAGTACTGAGACGGCTCTAGTCGAAATATCGGAGGCTATTCGGGAGTGCCTTGACGGGGGTGGCAGAGCGGCTCTGATTTTATTGGACCTCTCTGCCGCCTTCGATACGGTGCCTCACTCCCTTCTACTCTCCAGACTAGCCGATATAGGTATTACTGGCTCCGCATTTGACTGGCTGACCTCATTTTTAAAAAACCGCACGCAACAAGTTTGGTTGCCTCCTTTTGCTTCTACTCCTAAATTGCTTTCTACTGGTGTTCCTCAGGGGTCCATGTTAAGCCCATTGCTTTTCAATATTTATCTTACCCCTCTGATCTACCTGGCTGAACAGTTAGGGGCAAAAATTATGGCGTACGCCGACGATACGCAACTTTTGTTTACTTGGCCCAAAGATAATTTAGATACGTCGGCGGCCCAATTATGCCTATCTTCTGTCTTCCAATGGTTAGCTAATGCCCAATTAAAATGTAATGAAAGCAAATCCGAGATCCTACTATATGGCTCTTTTCCTGAGGATTTTAGTGATTGTCTTTGGCCTACCGACCTACCCCCTCCAAAAGTTGCTTCGGGCCCAGTGAAAAATTTGGGGGTTTGGTTCGGTAAGAACCTTAAGTTTGAGGACCATATAAATAAAGTCACTGGAGTCTGTTTTTTTACTTTAAAAACTTTGCGCAGGTTTTTCCCTCTATTACCGAAAGAAGCTAAAGAGACTGTCATTCGGGCATTAGTACTTTCCCGATTAGACTATGCTAATGGACTGTTTTCTGGCCTACCGGCTTTCTTGATTCACCGCCTTCAGGTTATTCAGAACGCCGCCGCCAGACTTCTGTTTAATGTCCCAAAGCGTTCCAGTGCTCGACCTCTTCTTCGTGCTTTGCACTGGCTCCCTGTTGCCCACAGGATTCTGTTTAAAATCCTAGTGCTGGCGTATCGAGCCATCCACCACACTGGTCCTGTCTACCTGAGAAAAAGGTTCGGCCTGTACATTCCCAATCGCCCTCTGCGCTCGGCCAATTTGTGCCAAATGACTGTCCCCAAATTTAAATATTGTAGACTTGGCGGGCAATCAATCTCAGTGAGAGCAGCGAAATCCTGGAATACTTTACCTCTTCATTTAAAAACCGCCCCGACTCTTGGTTCTTTTAAGAAGGGTCTTAAAACCCATCTTTTTAATATTATAGTTTAAACCTTTCTACCTTCTGTATTCCTAGTTAGTTACGCCCCCCTAGTCTGCTCCGCCTTCAACGCGCCAGGATACTATTTTTTTAGTAATAGAGCGCGATATAAAAGCCTTTAATAATAATAATAATAATAATAATGTGTTTTAGGCACTCTGCACTACCACTCTGCACTCTGCACTACCAATCTGCACTCTGCACTCTCAATCTGCACTCTGCACTCTCAATCTGCACTCTGCACTACCAATCTGCACTCTGCACTACCAATCTGCACTCTGCACTACCACTCTGCACTCTGCACTACCACTCTGCACTCTGCACTACCACTCTGCACTACCACTCTGCACTACCACTCTGCACTACCACTCTGCACTCTGCACTCTCAAACTGCACTCTGCACTACCACTCTGCACTACCACTCTGCACTACCACTCTGCACTACCACTCTGCACTACCACTCTGCACTACCACTCTGCACTCTGCACTACCACTCTGCACTCTGCACTACCACTCTGCACTACCACTCTGCACTCTGCAATACCACTCTGCACTCTGCACTACCAATCTGCACTCTGCACTACCAATCTGCACTCTGCACTACCAAACTGCACTCTGCACTCTCACTCTGCACTACCACTCTGCACTACCACTCGCACTCTCACTCTGCACTACCACTCTGCACTACCACTCTGCACTCTGCACTACCACTCTGCACTCTGCACTACCACTCTGCACTCTGCACTACCACTCTGCACTCTGCACTCTGCACTACCACTCTGCACTCTGCACTACCGCTATGCACTCTGCACTACCACTCTGCACTACCAATCTGCACTACCAATCTGCACTCTCAATCTGCACTACCACTACCACTCGCACTCTCAAACTGCACTCTCACTCTGCACTACCACTCTGCACTCTGCACTACCACTCTGCACTCTGCACTACCACTCTGCACTCTGCACTACCACTCTGCACTACCACTCTGCACTCTGCACTACCACTCTGCACTCTGCACTACCACTCTGCACTCTGCACTACCACTCTGCACTCTGCACTACCACTCTGCACTACCACTCTGCACTACCACTCTGCACTCTGCACTACCACTTTGCACTCTGCACTACCACTCTGCACTACCACTCTGCACTCTGCACTACCAATCTGCACTAGCACTCTGCACTCTGCACTACCACTCTGCACTACCACTCTGCACTACCGCTCTGCACTACCACTCTGCACTCTGCACTACCACTCTGCACTCTGCACTACCAAACTGCACTACCACTCTGCACTACCACTCTGCACTCTGCACTACCACTCTGCACTCTGCACTACCACTCTGCACTCTGCACTACCAATCTGCACTCGCCACCAGACACGGCGGACTCGTGGAAAATTAATGAAGTGACCTAGAGGGTGAGGATGGGATACTCCGCTACCATCGAGTTCGTAGAAGAACAAGATTACATACGAAAAACAAGCAGCACAGAAAGCATCACTTTTGCGATCGCAATTGTTCAAAACAAGCAGCACAGAAAGAGATCACTTTCGCGATCGCAATTGTTTAAAAAAACCAGATCTGATGCATGTGATTCTCTACATTGCTGGCCGGCTGTTCATGCGCGCACACAGAGCTGAAGGGAAAAAAAACACAGCAGTGCACACGCTCCCAGCACCATCTGCCTTCAATTACCGGCACCTCGGACAGCTGGTAATTGAGGATTTATGTATTCTTCTGCGCGTGTCCGAACACTTTATGCAGGAAGTGGACATTGACAAATTCCTAAGTCCTATGGCGTGCTGCCTTACTTAAACACAGCCTTGCCTGGACCAATTACCATGCACATGGCAAAATACCACACGCAAAAAACGCGCGCTTTCTGGAATGTGGCAGCCCGGACCCCTTTCAGAATTCTTTTTTTTTTCTAATACATAAGAGCTCGGAAACTCCGCCCCCACTTCGTGGTGACGTAGGCCCGAGCCCTAAAAAGCAACTGGCACCGTTCTCGAGTATAAATGAGAGAAACAGAGCCTGCTGTCTAGAGGTGTCAGCCTGTATGTATGTTTACGTATGTATGCATGTATATGGTACTTCTATAGTACAAGTCTAGCCAAAAGGCAGAACAGCTGTACAGGGTCAAAAAACAAGCAAACCGTCAATGAGGAGTAAAAGAGGTAGCTGAGTTGTGGAAAGTGAATGCATGGCGTCTCTAACCTTTTCTGTAGAGGGAGCAACTTCTGATGAGTGAAAATCATGGTGAGTTCCTGAAGGCTAAGTAACTCACGCATTGTTACCAGACATCCACACGCCATTGACTTTAACCCTTATCTCAATAGAGCCAGATACTAGGGTTAGAACAAAAAACATTGACTTGGGGCACTATGACAGGGCTGCCATGTGTGTTACTGAGAGCGCGGTCTTTGGGGATGTTTAAACATGTGTGCGTCTGAATGGGATATATGTGTATGTGTGACTGAGACTGTCTCATATGTACTTGTGGGACAAGACATACCTTTAACCATATGTGGCACCAGTACAGGTATAACACAAATGGAAGAAATGTAAAGTGCAGAAAAATGTTCTGCAAAACATGTTCCGAATATGGACCACTTTTCTGCACTTTAAATTTCTCCCACTTAAAATAACGGCTGTATTTTTCACTGATAAATATGGCACTGTGTTGAGTTAACTTTGTTTATATGGATTCCCTATAATGTTCTTCCATTTCCAGGTGTCACATTTATAAACACCAAGCATCTTGAGCCTCGTGGCCTGTAGACATGGTGCTTTATTAATAACAGAAAAATACATTTATTTAAATAGGGTGGAAACATGCTTCATAAAACATTAAGCCATGATTGACTTAAATGAAAGTGGGGAAAGACATTAATACTTCATGTTTCATTGAAAAAGTTTTCTTCACTTAAAAGTTTCCCCATTTGAAAACATGACTTTTCCAGTTATAAATATGGCACTGTGTCAGCTAGCCTCTGGGAGCAAAATGTCAGTAAAATGAAATGGGAGAAGAGTTAATCATTAAGGTAACTTTTAATTTGAATTTTTCCCCATTTAAATTCATTCAGAAATATAATTTTGTCCTCCAGCTCAATATTGAGTCAACACGGACTATTATTTAAGAGTTAAATACTCCAGTGCTTCAGTTCTTCATCTCTGTGCTGCAACCTGCCTCTTAAATCTGACTGAGCACTGCTCATTTTTAGGCTCTGCTATCTGCCACTTGATGAAAATGTAAGTAAACCAAGCCTTCCCTTAACTTTAAAAATGTGACCCTGTGCTTACTTAAAAATGAGGTCAAGGTTGTGCACTACCCTGAAGGAGTCTGGGAGCTAATGGTAGCTTGCAATCAACTGGTTGGAGACACCTGCATTGTCATGTAGCAGTCATTAAAGAGGCAAGTTCACAACTCTTTCCAAAATTAGAGCAGCTTTGGGGCACTTCATGGATGCATGGGTGTTGTTCCAGAATCCAGATCATAGGTGCATAAATGGAAAAGGCCTGCTGTCTTGTTTTTTAGTTTTCACCTGAGACTGTGCATGCTCTGTCGGCAAAATCTATTGTTATTACAAAAAAGTCTTAAAATGGATTTTAGAACCTGCCCATTATGTACCATTCCTTATCATTCCTAGGCTTCCACGCCAATCTTCTTACTTTGCAACTGCGTGGACAAGGCCTCCTGCTCCTTTCTGTTTCCTCCTAGGACTTCAGTGTGTGTCCCTGCCATGGAGCATGTCCAGGTACAGCTTTTGGTCCTTGGCCAGTGTCCCCTTTCACTGACCGCAGGCTTCTGAGGGTACTTTAAAAAAACTTTTTTACATGCACTCTCTACGAGTGTATGTGTCGCTAGTCCATCCCTCTCCTCGCTGTCCGTCCTCTTGCCCCTCTCCACCCTCCATTGCATTGCAGCCCCTCTCCTCTGTTGTGTCCCCACACAGAAACGAACCACTGAGAGCCAGGTCAGGTTACAGGGTTTTCTTTATTCCTCTAGCCCCTCCTCACGCGTTATTCCTGCCCGGGTGAGGGCATGTTTCCTGTCCTCCTCCCCCTGACCGGAACCAGAACTCATGTCCAGTGTGTCTGTGTGCAGGGGGGGGGGGGAGGTTGTAGTACTTAAAATTCTGGACTCAAGTTATAAACATCGTCGTATCAAGACGATTTTGGTA
This sequence comes from Lissotriton helveticus, assembly GCF_964261635.1. NCBI lineage: Eukaryota > Metazoa > Chordata > Amphibia > Caudata > Salamandridae > Lissotriton > Lissotriton helveticus. The sequence goes on along the minus strand of NC_136072.1, from coordinate 1,114,458,698 downwards.
TCAAAAGACCGAGAATGACAAGTACACTATGTACGAGCATTTTCGTCATCTTCGAGTGACGATTTCACCTCGAAATCGTAATTTCCGTCCTGAACCCTCGGCTTCCATTTTGTGTATGGCAGCCATTTTGTGAGTTGCCCTCACATAGGCCAATGATTAAAGCCAAACGTGATTCTGAAGGACACGTACACCTTCGTTGACTTCCCTGCGACCTGGCAAGCTGGGACCATCGCCCCAGGCCGAACCTGCCCGGCCAGTTCCTTTCCCAGTGGCCGAGCGAGATAGCATCAAGGCGCAGCCTACCATAAACCTTTTCATCGTACACACACCCCGCCTAATCTAGCTCACACCTGTCCCTGTTTCTTTCTCTACGACTTGCTTTACGAGGAGGAGGTGCCCGTTTTTATTGGGGGTCCACCGATATCTGATGAAAATGTTGGGCCTTGCCGGGTAATTTGTTGTGGGCTGGACGAACTGAAATGTGGGCTTGTCATCATGACTCTGCTTTTTCTTTGTAGTGAAAATATGTGAATGATCTACCGAAATGTGAAGAATGTTTGCCGAAAGCGTAATATTTTGTATAAAAAGAGAAGACTAGCTTTGTAAGATTGAGTAGTCTCCTGAGAATATACACCGTGTTGTACTTCTAGGACGCCTGTTACTTGGTTGCAGCCAATAAAATTCGAACTTTGACTTCACCTAGAAGACTCTGAGTTTCTGTGTCTGAATCAGGAAGTACCCGAAGTCTTAGGGTGTACCCTGACACCGCTGGGTTCCGAAAAACCCAGTACTTCAGGTCCTAGTGACCTACCACTTTCCACCACTGTGACATCTTCCCTGTTTCTTGACATAGAAATATGTTCTTCCAGATGAAGGAGCGAGGAAAGGTAGAGACATAGAGAGATAGAGAGAGATGTGGCTGAGAGAGAAAGAGACAGATAGAGAAAGAGTGAGTAAAACAAACGGAAGCTAAATAACAATGGAGGTGTTTAGACTATGCTTGTAATCTTTTGTCACATCTTTTCAATCAGTCGCTTAGATTTTCAAATCACTTGCAATGGTCGCGGCCTCTCTCGAACTGGATGTGGGCTGCTGCCTGACTCCAGCTCTGTTTCCTCACCCTGAAGTTTCACAGCGTTGAGGTGAGCTTCCATATCTGACCTTGCTTGCATTTACCTATTTTTGCTTCCATCTCCTTCATTGTCTTCGGCATTTGGAACTCTTTGAAGTGCAAGCTATTCCTGGTAATAGAGTATGGCTGTGTCGCTGCCATGATTGTTCTCCCTTTGATGTTCGTTATTGTTAGCTGCTTGCATGACAACAGACTATCCGACGTCCGTGTCTGTCACTGCTGCACTAAAACTAGGTCTCCGAGTCTTAGTCAGAATGTGATTGTGTGATGCAGTGTGTCAGCTTGACTCTTCATCTTTCCCTTGGCCTCCTGGTTCCAAGCGAATATGGCAGTGTGCTCTGGCAAGGCCTTGGCTTCCAACAGAGGCAAAAGGGTCCTGCACTTTTTACCCAGTCCGAGCTCTGACAGACATCGCCCTGTGGAGCTGTGTGGGGTGTTGTGATAATCCTGAAAAACTTGGCATAGGGCTTGGCTAACTGATATTTGCATCAGCTCGGCTCTCTGGACTGCCTTCTTGATGTTGCTCAGGAATCGCTCAGCTCGTATGGCTTGAGTGTGAGAAGTTGGCCTGGTATATGATGATCACTATTCTAGTGAGGACCTTGCACCAGTCCAAATAACCCTTATGGTGATGGTTGTAATGTCAACCTTATAGACCAGCTATCCTAGTGGTAGCATGGACAAAAGCAGTCTTAGGCTAAACTCAAGAGGGCATGTGAAGCCAGCTGTTTTACCATATGCAAACCTTTTAATACCAAATGAAAGGACACCACACAGGTTATATATTCAAAATATATATGTATTTATTTCTAAATAGATCCCCTTAACTCTTTATGAGCACAGGAGCACAAGCTTATAACAAGTAACTTAATATAACATACAAAAGTTGCACAAATATGGATAGGCCCTGGTGGCCCGTAAAACCATATACTAAAATAGTGGTATAAGTACCACGTCACGAACAATGGTAAGGCCTAGGGCCTTGGGAATCGCTGGGGCTACACTGGACTAACAGCAGTTGGGAAGTGGGAGGCCCACAGGATGCGAGTGCAGTGTCTAAATGCACACGCTTGCACCAATAGAAGTCAATGGGTGCGTAAAGTTAGAAAGTTGCAGATTTGGAAGTCTTCCGACTGGACTAGAACTTAACCACTTAAAACTAGGACACTAGGGATGTAAATCTCTACAGGATCACCGCAGTACTCGCGTTACCTCACCCACAGGAAGCGGGTGCATAGGTGTCAAAGTGTGTCGGGTTTCGACGTGGAGTTCTATGGAGCCTTGAAGAAAAGATGCTGCAGGCGACCAGGAGAGAAGAGTCTGGTTGAATCCAAGGGTGGATCCAAGATGAAGAGTACCAGAAAGCAGAGGGGACAGAGTCTGGGTCACTAGCCAGTGACCAGGAAGGAACCAGGAAGGAACCAGGCCATGTCGGGTTGCAATCAGGTGATGTCGTGAAGCTCGTCTCCGCTGCCACGTGGACCAGGAGGTCTCCACGATGACCAGGTGCTGGACACGGACTGTCCCACAAAGGCTCTCGCTGTAGGCGGTGTCGGATCTCGATTCGGAGTCAACAGGCCTTGGCAAATGCAACCCACGCAGGAATCGAAGATGGCTTCTGGATCAGACCAGCAATGTCTGATGGGCTGCTCCTTTTCAGGGGAGCAAGGGCCAGTCTGGAGCAACCAGACCAGCATTGAAAATTCAAAGGTTCATCATCACAGAGGCCACTAGCCAACGGGCAATTGACCGGACAGACGCGTCAAGCAGGAAAATGCAAAAGGGCCCCACGCAGCACTCGGTGAGTGTGGAGAGGTGATCTTCGGTGCAAGGGATGCTCGGGGCTGGGGCTTCTCAATCCCCAATGCACAGCTTCGAGGGTGCCTCAGGAGCTGCACAGAAAGCACTTCGCTGGCTTTCCAAGATGGCCGGTCCCACGTCTCTCGTCGCCTCCACTGGTCTCAGCTTTGCCGTGGCTGTGGATCGGGCTGTTGGATGTCTGGAAGTCCAGTTCTTGTCGGTCTCTGTCGTTCGAGCTCCGGCGGGAGCAACAGCAAAGCAAACTGTTGAGCGCTTGATGGTGCCTGTTTGCACAGGGAGGTCACTCTTGACCACAAGGGAGATTCTTCAGTCTTCTACGTCGAGTAGGATGTCGAAGGGTCCAGAGTTTCGTATCAGATTTTCAGTCAGGATTATCTAAAATCTTGGGACACAGCTCCTACCTTTATTCCAAATCAAGGGGCTGGATTACCTGCTAGGTCCCTCCTATGGGTGGGACCCAGGAAAGGGGTGGTTACACCCCTTTCCCTTTGTCCAGTTTCGCACCAGAGCTGGGGCTGGAGTGCCCCAGCACCGGTTTGAACTGGACTATGCATGGGACACCTTGTGTGCCCCAGGCAGTGTCTCGTTTCATTCAGCCCTCCCTGCCCCAATCCACTATCTCCTGTCTGGGGTGGTGCTAGCACCTCCCTGTGACAGGAAACCTATTGTCCAAGCCTCCCTCGCTTGAAGGGCTGCCAGCAGCAGGAGGTCAGACTTGTGTCTGTGGCAGCAGCATCCATTTTTTGATGCTGAGGCTCTGGTTAACTTTATCCAGGTTTAAGGAAAGTAACATGTCTTCTCCCTCTAGAAGGGTGGAATGCTACCCCCGTCACCAGAACTGGCGAGGGGGTAGTATTCCAAAGCGTAATGCACCTTACACGACATGTTTTGCTAAAGCCAAACCAAAGTTAGCAATAACCGCGAGGATTATAATGCACTTAAGAGTATATGGTATGGCAGTATTCTAGAACAGCTATAAGGACATGGTTCCGAAAGCTGCAGGCAGGCTCAGCTCATGCTAGAGCACCATCTCACATAAAACCAAGCACTCTGCCTCCAGGATTGTTAAGGCCTGCCATAGGAGTGACTTATAGGTGCATATGTGTCTAGATTATAAGGTTAGATATAGGAATACTATACCTAAGCAAGGAGTGATTACACGGCCTTGTCCCAGCTGAGTGATCAGCCAGTTGTGTCAGTTTGGATGGCCAGCCAGGGGTGGCAAAAGATATGCTGCAGCCCCTGGTAGGCCTTGGATGCACCTATGCCCTGGGTACCTATAGTACACTGTACAGGGGCTCATAAGGTGACCCAATCACAATTGGTGATGTACCTATAGTGCATGGTTGTGAATTTAGAGAGAGAACAGCAGGGCTGTGGGTCTGATTAGCAGGCCCACAGCCACATTAAGTCGAAAACCAGTGAAGTTAAAAGCAAAAAATGGGGTGACCATAGGATAGCAGACCCTACTCTCCTACATTGTGGCCATAGTGGCATTATTTTCCGATGAGTTATTTCTAGGTAGGCCATGAATGTGCAAAATTCTTCCCCAGCGAAGGGGGATCCATTGTCTGTTTTGAGCATCAGTGGGGCAACTCACCCTGAGATCTCATCTAGTATCGGTAATGTTGCTTCTGCTAAAGTGGACGCCACTTGGCGAACCAAGCAGGAAATTAGAGTATTATTCATTGATGACCAGCAAGTATCCACCCGTGCCCCATGGCCCATATAAGTCAGCGGCCAGTATTGACCACACAGCATCTGAGAGTTCAGATATCCATAGGTGCTCAGGCCTGGGAGGCCTCCCAGTGGTCCGACAGGGATGGCATATCAGGATCATCTCTTCCACCAGGTGGTCTGGACTCAAGAACCATACGTTTTCTCTCAATATCTTTTTTGTTACTACCATCCCCCTGTGAATCTCATGTGCAAGTCTGACTGCGTGCCAGCGAGTGGTCTGTGGTATTACTATTCTGGTGACTTGAAGGTGTATTCCCTGCTGTTTAGGACAGTTCTTCCTGCACGTTTGAATGCAAGTATTTAATCTCTAGTGACCCCTTAGTTGAACTGGCTACTTTTGTTCGTATGCCTCCACCGTTGCTGCCTCATAATACTTTTCACTGTTTCCAACGTGGGATCATTCTTTAATTCCTGTATGAGTTCTTCCACCATGATCTGGGTTGGAGTGTTTTGCCGCAGCAGAAAGTTAATGTATTCCTCTGCCATAGAGGGTGCTGCTGTTGCACTTGGTAAAGGATATCTCAATATCTGATCAGCAGGGTTGTGTTCCTTCCCTGGTCTGTGAAGTATTTTGAAGTCATAGTCCATTAAATGGATACGCCATCTCTAAATGTGTATCAGAATTCTGGCGTTTGGATTGCCATAGAGGGTTACTAGTGCTTGGTGGTCTATTACAATTGTAAACAGCTTCCCATCAAGAAACATGTGATAGTGCTCACAACCCCATACAACCACCAGGCTCTCTTTCTTTGGTTGTGAATAAGCCTTATTCACTTCTCTTAAGCTTCTGCTGGCACATGTGACAATTCTCCTCTGAAGTCACACCTAGGCTTGGGTTGAGCTAGGATGTCCCCTAGTTCCACTGGCCTGGCATCTACATTGAGTTCAGTGCACAGAGATGCGTCGAAGTAGGCGAGGTGATCCACTGACGTGAGTGTGTTTCTTATGTCTGCAAACACTTTTTTCACACTCTGCAGACCATATGAACGACTGCCCTTGTTTGATGAGCTCTCAGAGTGGAGCGCTTGTAGTGGCAAAGTCTTTAGTGTAGCGTGAGCAGGAACTTTCATGTCTCACAAACCACTTCACCACTGCAATGTCAGTTGGTGCCTGTGTTTTTTTTTAATGTTTCCACTTTGTTCATATCTGACTGCACACCTTTCCGGGAGAAGATGTGTCCAATGAAAACAAGTTCTTCCTTCTCCAACTCATATTTATCATCTTTGAGAGTTAGTTCCACGTTTACCATCTGACTTCACACTTCCCTCAGAGCTTTGTTGTGCTCTTTCGTGCAGCTGAACAGTAGAATGTCATCATTGTAGTTCAGGTAGTTTTTTATGTGTCGTATTACACTCCTGACCATTTCTTGAAATATTCCTGCTGCTGATGACACACCAAAACCTTAGGTATTTGTGCTGGAACAGTTCCAGGTGCATGGAAAACGTTGCAATGTATCATAACTGAGGGTTGAGTTCTAGCTGGTGGTAGCCTTTCAAATGGTCTAGCTTAAAAAGCACTCAAGCTCCATTTCGACAGCTGATCATGCTGTTCAGGTGTGTTTCTGGGTGTCTCTCTCTTTCCATGGCTGTGTTTGGTAGAGGCATGTCAACACAGATGCGTATCTTGTGTGTGTTCTTCTTTGGCACTGCAACGATGGGAGACGCCTACAGAGTTGATCCATCTACTGGTTCAGTGATATCTTGTTCAAGCAGGCTCTTAATTTCTTCCTCTACCTGAGGTTGAAGGTGCACTGAAACTCAATGGTGATTTTGAACTACAAGTTTGACTGCTTCATTAAGGTGAAGGGTGATTTGTGTGTCCTTTAGCTTCCCCATCCCCTTGAAGAGCTCTGGTTAGTCTTCAAGACACTGTGATGTGCTGACACGGGGTATGTAATGGCCAAGAGTCCCTTTAGTTGTGCCCTGATATTACTGAGGAGACATGGTGCTGGGATGTCTTCTCTAATGACGTATATCTTTTATTGCAGTGCTATTTCGTTGTAGGAGAGCGTCTCCGAGAATTTGCCTAGGTTTGTTAGCGGGCACTGTGCACCCCATGTGAAAACATCAATGTTGGTTGGTGATAGTAATGGTTTTGGTTAAATTTTGATGTATTCTGCCGAGCACATGATGTTGCACATGGCGCCGCTGTCCATCATGAATCTCGATGGGTGTCCCCCAAGATCTACTGTGGCTGTTTTTCGAATCATTTCTTAGTCTAGCAATTGCATGTGCTCCGATCATTTTTTTTTCTTGTGTCACTGTTTCTAGCATGACATTCAACAGACTCTCGTTCCAAGGCAAAATCAGAGAGTGCAGAAGTGCTGCAAGTGTATGCGCTCATGTGCCTTACATGCAGACTCAAGCTTGTCCTTCACTTGTCAGATCAACCTCTATCTGTTCTTAGGTGCCCCCCTTTGCAGACATTCGAAAAATGGTTGTCTTTGTTGCACTTGTGATACTTCTGTCAAAAAGCTGGGCAGGTGCCAAAGTGTGGATATGCCAGCCAATAGTGATAATATGCTTTCTCACTCTTGGTTGGTGGTGGTGTTTCTCTGATAGACCGTTCGCATCCCCCACCATGCGGTGAACTTGCTCCAGCATTCAAGTTCAACCACTTTCCATGTTTATGGCATGCAATGTGGCTCTGGCATCTGTCCTTGCAATGGCTAGGATTTTGTCCAGAGTATAGGTTTCTTTCAGGATCTTGTTTCAAAATCAAGTTGAGCAATATCTTTCAATGATGTGTAATCTGATTGCTTTTTCACTGTTGAACTTGCCATATTCGTAGTAGGTTACTAGTTTAGCAGACAGGTTGCAAAATCGTCTAGAGATTCATCCGCTCTTTGATATGCTGTGTTCAATGTGTATCTTTCATAGTCAACATTCCGCTGTAGAGCAAAACTGTCCGTGAGACATTTGATCAGGACCTTGTAGGTGGTGAACGACTCGTGTGGAAATGTTATGAGCAGGTCTTCTATGTTGTCACAGACTAGATTGAGGAATAGGTCTTTAGCTTGTTCGTCTGAGCATGCTTTGCATGTAACTCGCGGGTAATGCTCGAACCATCTGATCCATTTTTCCTACAGGGCATCTTTTGTTTTTGAGTCGGAGAAATCACCTGGCAAAAGTCATCAAAAAATGGAGCTCGGGATGCCTTTGTCTGCCATGGCAGTAGCCTTGTCCCCATTTCCTGGCAACAGCTGCTTTTGTTTGGCTCTTTTTGTCCATTCTTCTATTATTGAATGTTACCTGACTCTGACATGTCAACTTCCATTGACTTCTATGGGGATTTGTTTATGTCTCACTTCATAATGGCTGCCTTCCTGGGTTTCTATGTAGTCTCTGGATCTCTTGACTCCATAATGGCCGCCTTCCTGTTTTTTTTATGGAGTCTCTGGATCTTTTGACTCCAAAATGGGCGCATGGATTGGTTTTGTGTGGAACCCTTGCCTGACATCAAGATGGCGTCAAAGTCTCACGAGATCTGGAACGTCCTCCCGCAGTCTTCTGGGGGACACTCCATCTTATTGGCAGTCACACTTGTTCCTTGTATTATCGCTATGGCTGCTGCGGCGCAATCAGTTTGGTGGTCATGCTTGGCTTGCCGTTTTAAGCGGTTGCACTGTTATGGGGCATCTAGGTCTGCTGGGCAAGCCTGGCTGCTTGCGGCTAAGGTTGCAGTCTGCTGAGTATGCTTCTTAATACTTAGCTCAGAAGTGTGGGGTGTTTGCTGGATCCCACCGCCGTTCGCCAGATGTTGTGTCCCCACGCAGAAACAAACTACTTGGAGACAGGTCGGGTTACAGGGTTTTCTTTATTCTTTTTCTTGGTGTGATTGTACAAACGTATGCAGTCTCTCATCCCTCCTCACCCTGTTATTCTTCCTTGGGAGAGGGCATGTTTCCTGTTCGCCTCTCCCTGAACGGAACTCATGTCCAGATATCTGATGTGTGTGTGGGGGGGGGGGGGATCCTAGTGCCTTGTGACTTTCCACCACTGTGACATCTTGTAAAAATGTAATGTAATGTAATTTGATACTTGTATAGCGCACTACTCACCCGCAAGGGTCTCAAGGCGCTTGTCCGAATACTGCTGTGGAACCCATCCTGGCTTTCCCTGTGAGGTGTCCACTCCTTGGCACCCCCAAGGTGGAGGCCAGGCATCCTTAGCATTGTGGGGGCCGTTGTGGAGATTAAGCAAGCTATTGCCCAGAGTGGGACTTGATTGGAATAGGCACCGAGGCGAGAATTATCAGGTCAGTGGAATTTTGAGTCAAAGACCCGCCGAGGCGGGGAATTGAACCCTGGTCCCGGGCTAGACCTCTGCATCAGGGTCTGCCGCTCTAACCATTGAGCCACACTTCTCTCACACCTTCCTCGTGTTGCTTGCCCCCTGTGAGAAGCTGGCTTGGTATATGGTGTAAACTTATATAAGTGGCCACCCTGCACCAATGCACACAACCCTTATGGTGATTTTAGTGGTCTTGGACAAACTTAGAAAGCTCTCTAAGTGGTAGCTGTGGAGAGCAGCCTCCATGCTTAGTTCAGGAGTGTAAAGCAGCTTGTTTTACCAGAACGTAATCTCAAGTATAGATTAAGTGAAAAAGAACCACACAGTGTAGTTACAAAAATAGATTTTTATTATAGAACAATCACTAACACATACAGATATCTCCTAACTGGAGATATACACAATGCACACAATACTTTTCAATAGAAACAGGTAAGTAGCACAAAATAGACAGTGGTCACCAGGGGGAGACCAAACCATATACTAAAATAGTGGTATGCGAACCACGACTCAAGTCAAGACTATACCCAGAAGATGTAGAAGTGCCAGGGACCAAAGGAACCACCCGAGGTAAGTGACCAGGAACCCCACAGAGGCCATGTGCAGTATGTGAACATGACCGCTGGCTCAATACAAGTCACTGGGTAAGTCGCGGTTGCAATTTTAAATGAGAAGGGCCCTTCCCAGTGGACCCTGAAGAAACCCCGTGGAAGACAGAAGGTTGGAGAGCCACCCCACCCATGGATACCCTAGGAACCAGGATACCTACACCAGGGAAGACCTGTGCATAAGTGTCAAGTGGCATTGGAAACCTTCGTCTAACCCACTGAAGGACTTCAGGAAGATGCCGCTGCTAAAGAAGGAGAAAGTATCCGGTTGAACCCAAAGGTAGATTCAAGTCGAGAAGTACCTGCAAGCAGAGGAGACAGAGTCTATGCCACTTAGGAGTGACCAGGAGGCTCCGGAAACGAATGCCCACTGATGTTGGGTGCTGCAGGAGAGCTGCCAGTGACCTTGGAGCTGCAGCTACAAGGAGCAGACAATGCTGTGGAAGACCAGGAGCTGTTCACAAGGTGTGCCACGTCAGATGTTGAGAGTTATGGGGTCGGTGCCTGTCGGGAGCACCAACAAGCCTTTACAACTGCAAACAACGCGGAAAGCGAAGAAGGTGCAGTGTCGGACCAGCAAGGGCCAGATGACTCACCATAAGCAGGGGAGTCAGAGCAGGCCCCAAGCAATCAGGGGAGTCCACAGAAATCAAAGGAGATCCCCAAGAGGACCCACAGGCCAGAGGCACTAGAGTCGCGAGAGGACCTCAAGCAGCTCACCAAAGATGCGAGCCCACGATTCAAGTGATGTGGTGAGGATGAAGATCTTGGTCATAGAAGATTCTTGGGGTTGGGGCTACTTGGAGCCCAAAGATCTTGGTAGGAGGAAATCAATAAGCCTTTGCAACTACAAATCAACGCTGTGCACAGGGGTTTAGGTCCTGAGGCTTTGACGGGGAATACTGGCCTTAAACTTGGTGAAAGGACAGGGCATGCCTTATAGGATTTGAAGAACCATGACCTGTATGGCTGAGCCTTTCAGAGTCCATGGGAGCCCAGTATCAGCAGACCGGTAAGCTTAGTTGCAGTGCCTGCAGATGCAGGGAAGTGACTCCTTCACTTCAAGGGAGATTTCTTCAGTTGTCTTGGATGCCCACAGGCCTTGGAAGGTACCTGTATGGAACACATGCTCAGATGTTGCAGCAGACGAGCAGGACAATGAGATTAGGAGCAGCAGGAGTCTTCCGGTTGCAGCCTTGATGCCCAGAGTGAAGCCCAGCAAAGTCCAGAGTGCCCAGACTGTTGAAGAAGAAGTGAAATCTTGAAATAAATCTTGTTCTGCAACAAATCTAGGGAGCCACCCTCAGGTAAGCCCTTAAGTACACTCAGGAAAGGGGGGGGATGATTCAGGGTTCCCTCCCAGGGGAAGGGTCAGACAGTGGGGAGGATACTCCCATGTCCTTTGTCCAGTTTCGCACAGAGCAGAGCCAACGGCTTCCTGCGTTGGTTTGAACTGGACTATGCAAGGAGGGCACCAAGTGTGCCCTTTAAGCAGAATGAGTGATGCTAGCAAGCGCTCCCACCCGGCGGCAATACACTTAACCCTGTCTGGGAGGTGGTCACACCTCCCGGTGACAGGATACCTATTGTTCTGCCTTCCCATGCTCGAGCTTGGCTCAGCAGCAGGAGGGCTCTCCTTTCTCTGGTCGGCAGCATCCATGCTGTGCTGTCTGGGTCTAGAAGACTGGTAAAGGGGGCACTGAGGGCCTCCTGGAGGAGCTAAACATGATAGGGAATGTTACAGCCAGTTTTGAGATGGTCGCCGCGTAATGACGCGGTGCCCCTCTATATATCGTAATGGCTGATGCACTTACAACCCAGGAAAATAGACTTCAAATGTTGTAGGGGTGTCCTGCTCATGCAAGGGCACTCTCACACTTAGAACCGAGCACCCTGCCTTCAGGATTGAACGGCCTGCTTTAGGGGTGACTTATAGGTTTTAGGTGCAGTGACAATAGATATAGGGAAACCAATATCTTTTGTAAGTGGGGCCAGCACCACCTTACAGAGGCTGCAATGGCAGGCCTGTAGTTAAAGTTTGAGTGGTCTCCCATGGGTGGATTAATACATGCTTCAGCCCATGGGGGACCGCTGGTGTACCTATGCCCTGGGTACCTCATTACCATCTACTAGGGACTGATAAGGTTACACCCGTATCCAATCTGGGATGTACCTAAGTACTTACCATAACCAATTTAGGGGAGAAAGCACAGAGACTGGTGTCCTGTTTAGCAGGATCTCAGTCAGACTAGTCAGAAACCATCACAGCACCAACCAAAAAATAGAGGTAACCACAAAGGATCCTACCTTCCTACACCCCGCACTTCTTTCACCCTCCATTGTGCTGTTACTTCCTCATCCTCTGCACCTCCCTTGTGTTGCTTGCCCCCACTTTCTTTGTGTTGCTGTTCCCTTCCTCCTCCTCCACACCTCCCTTGTGTTACTTGCCCCCTTCACTACCCATGCCCTCCATTGTGTTGCTGCTCCTTTCCTCCTCCCTCACACTGCCCTTGTGTTACTTACCCCCTGGCACAACCCATGCCCTCTGTTGTGTTGCTGCTTCCTCCCTCCTCCCCCATGCCACTTGCCCTCCACCATGCTTCCGATGTCCGTTGCATTGCTATTACCCCTCCCTCTCATGGCTGCCCCTACCACCTTCAAACCTTCCTCCCATCTGCCACAAAAACATTAAACAGAGCCAAATAGGTTGCAGGGATGCAAATGCCATTTGGCTTTGTTTAATGTTATATTATCCATTTTGCACAGCAGCGCAAGCTGCTGTGTAACACGGCTTGAAAAGAATAAAAATTGCTAGGATGGAGCCTGAGGAAACATCTATGTGACAGGTTTTCCTCCTCCAACATTTGTCACCTACATACAGGGACTGCTGCTACATGGCCGTGTTAAAGGACAGATGTTCCCTGTCACACCTATGTGTGATCGGCCTCTGGGCCTTCTCAAATCTGTCCATATGAGAAGGCAGGTGCACCGCCTTCATTCCCAAGTGAACCTGTGGAAAGTCTGTGCGACGCTTAATTGTTCCTTAATATGTAGAGCCTGGAGTGTACTCAGCTCAGCAACATAAGAAACTGAAAACGTGCTCTCCAGTGATAGACACACTGCCCCCAGTGCAGCAAGTAACCTTCCTGCGCTGCAATGAGTGACAGAAAAAGGGCAAGAATGCACTGTATTTAAGGCAAAATAATGCATTCCTGCCCTTTCCCTTGTGCTGGCGCTCTTTTGGCAGGCTAATACGAGAAATTATTAAAGTTGTTCCTTGCCAGCAGGTGAGGGTTCACACTCAATTGCTTCGAGCAACTTCTTTTTGAGTTTCACCCCTTTCCCCGACAATATGTGTCCAAGATATTCCACCTGAATCACCCCAAACTTGCATTTGTCCATGCTGACAGTCAAACCAGCTTGCTGTAGTTTTGCTAACACCTCATACAGGGTGCAATCAATATGTTACATATCCGCACCCCATACTAAAATGTCGTCTTGAAAATCTAGTACATTCGAGATACTCTTTAACACACTCAGGGGCTTCTGGAAGACTGCGGATGCAGACGCCAGCCCGAATGGCATACACACAAACTGAAAAGTGCCTATGGGCATTATGAATGATGTGAGGTGTTTTGGCTCAGGATGCAACCGTACTTGGTGGTAGGCGCTGGACAAGTCTATGGAAGAAAAGTACTTAACATCCCTAATGCTTGCGATCATCTTGTTTATGTGTGGCAAAGGGTGACGGTCAAACCATATATTTTGATGTAGGTCTCTCAAATTGACGCACATGCTCTATTTCCTAATGGACTTGTGTGCTAGGACAATGGGGCTGAACCACTCTGACAACTCTATACCCCAGTCACACATAACCAATCAAGCTTTTCCTTGAGTTGCACCTAGACTTTAGAATTATACGATGCTCAAATTTCTCTAAGCATCCTTACTTGTCGGCAAACAACTTGGGACACTTTATGCTCTACTTCTCTCCCTCGGCCTCCTCTGTAAGTAGTACCTGTTTGGGGTGATTGGGTTTGAGAATGATGCACAATGTTGTCTGCTCTCTCCATCACAAGAGCACGTCCCCCTTTTCTACCACATATACTCATCCATTTGCATACCTATCCTTGTATGCTATCTTGCAATCATAGTAACTTAACAGAGGAAGTTTCACACCACAATAACCTTTTGGTTCAATGCAAGGTGAAATCAATTTACAACCATCCAGACCCTCCCATGTTACTTTGTCAATTATTGTGTACGGCAAACATTAATCTGCTCATACAGTGACATTTTTCTCATTGACCCTCAGAACAAATTTGGGAGGATGATTTCCCTCTTTTATTTCACCCACAACATCCTCGAACACCACCAATGCTTCAACCCTGTCATTTTCATCCCCACCTGAGTAGTCATCATGATCATCATTCACCACATTTACCACCCGTTTACCCACACTTCGACCATCAGAATTGCACATTAGAGAGAAATGTCCTAATTTCTTATACTGAAACATTTTGCTTTCAAAGCTGGATATGCATTTGCATCTGCTGTGTGTTTAGTGCTCCCTCATGTGTCGCACACTTTTTTTTCATTTGCTGCAGATGACAATCCTCCAGGGCCCTTTTTCACCTTCTATATTCACCTTGTTACATTCACTCTTCTCTTTGTGTTGATCTTCATTGAGCTCCTTTTCATATCTGGACATGTTCTCTATACTTCCTGCTATACATATCTGGACATGTTCTCTATACTTCCTGCTATAATAATAGCCTTTTGTAAAGAGGGATCTTTCAATTACAGCAGTTTCTCTTGGATCTTGACATTATTGACCCTATTTATAAACTGATCTCTTATGGTCTCTTCATGTAGATCTCTGAACTTACATGTCAAAGCTAATGTTCTTAATACTCACACATATTGTTTTACGTTCTCCCCTGGTAAATGGGGTCCCGGAAAAAACATATGTTTTTCCACAACTAAGCATACTTTTTTGCTGGAATAGTCTGTGAAGGCCTTCATCGCATCTGGGTACTCATCAGTTTCTACCTCCTCTGACTCTAACATCTCCTCCCCATCCCAATCATGGCTCATCAACGCAGCTCATGTAGGTTTAGGTAATGTTTTCAAGACTTTTCTCCCCTCAATGCCTAAACTATGCTTCAGTAATACCAACTTATGCATGGCAGCAAACGCTTATCCCCCTTTCGAATGAATCTCACAAGTCTTACAATAACATGACTGGAGGACCTGGATTCTATAAGAATTTGGGAGAAGTTACAATCATAGAGGCATCAATGACAATTTAGAGATACTATTTGCCTGCCGATTAAAATAAAATTACAATTGTGCAATTCAATATAACAAGCTGGTGATTGTACAACACCAATTACTTGACAATTAAACACAGATCACACTGTACAGCAACTTATCCTAATATCCAAAATAATAAGGTAAAATAAACAAAGTCCTCACCGTTGTCTGGGGAAAATAATAGAAGTAGGCACCGCCGTCTGCACTTCTTACTAAACGCTGCTAGTGCTTGTACCTCACAGTTGGCCTTGCAGCTTCTTGAATTCCTCACTTAAATCTTGAGGCTCAATTATACCTCCAGTTTAGATTTTGACTGTCAGGTATAAACACGTTGTGATACAGCTTTTAACTTCCGCTGCAACAATTTCATCTGATTCAGTATAGTGCAACGTTACGTATTTCACATTCCCTTGGTTGCCATGGCAACAGCCGCAAAATCAACAGCAAAACTGCATCTAGATGAATGTGCCTCCTTATTACGCATGCCTTCACTCCACATGCAATTACAACTCAGTTGTTACAACAACCGTGCTGTAATAACACATACCATTACCCCACAAGTCGTAACAACTGGGAGCTTGGATGTTGGAATAGTATAATTTACTATTTCAACTCCAGTCGGTGCAGGCAGTAGGGAAGGTGTTGGTTTTTAAATCCAACACCTTCTCCCCCTCGCAAGTCGTTGTTACGACTTTCAGGGTAATGGTATGCCTTGTTACAACGCGGTCGTTGTAACAACCACGTTGTAATTGCATGCAGGGTGACAGATTTGATGTAAGGGCTGTTTACCCATCTAGACACATAAGGAACGGTGCATACTACATCACCTTTCCAACACAGCTGGCATGCAACAACACAAGCAAAGAAGCGCGCGCTTCACCGACCAACAGTTGCTATGAAGAGTTTTTCAACACATCTCGTGAGGCACAGTCAGTGTTCCCGAGCTTCCTGGTGTTGCTGAGCGGAGGCACAAGCGTTCGTTCTGGTGTTTAGAATCTGTCCGGGCGCCTCCATTGGCACGCCTCTGTCCACATGCGCTGCCGAGGCTCGAGTCCTGCCTCTGATCATCCATGCCGCGTGACTCAGGGCACACTTTAAATGACAACACTTGGCAACCTTGCCCGTGCTGCACAACGTTCTTCAAGAGCCAAAATCTGCAGTTTTCTTTGGATAAACTCAACCATTTATCCCGGCGCTTCTACACCTGCGTATTGCACATGCAGGTATATTTTCTTACGTTTCTTGTTGCTGAACTTGAAATGTAGGGACCAAGGGTTGGCCTCTAAAGATGACCTGTAGGCAGGGTTCCGTCTAAAACTTCTGATGGGCAGCATCCTGGTTGTCAGCATATAGTTAGTTTAGGCTAAATAGGTTTATTACATCCAGTGCAACAACGCCTGTCACATCCTCACTCCTCAGCAACTGCTTGCTTTCTCCTCCTTGAATCCAAAATCTAGAATCCAGTAGTGGAAGCATTCAGTTGCTAAGATACAACAGTATTCTTCAGAAGTTCTTTATGAAACATTGGCCAGCCTTTCACCTCTCAAAATGTGTTACTCCAAATGTTGGGACACCTTTCGTACTCCATCACTCACAAGCTTCAAAATCTTCAAGGTTAAAATACTGTTGGGATTTTATTTATTTCCAGATGGACTCAATTTTTATTGTTTCAAGTACAGTTCCAAGTCTCATTTCATTATGGGTGGGTACAATTGCATTGGCACAGTTTTTTAGAGCGAAGCCTACCAGACAACACAGCTGTCTGGTTGCAAAGACAAATTGAAGACATCCTGAAAGCTTCCTTAGGAATGTATTCTGCCTATTGCTTACCATTGGCGTTGTGTTTTGTAACTCACATATGCTTGCTTTCTGTTTGTTGGTTTTATTTGTTTTAGGCTGTCCAGCATATCTTTGTCCCTTCCGTGGACCATAACCTATTTCCCATCTCTCTGACTGGCTCCCCATTCTCTTCTACTATTGCTCACTTTCTTGGAACTCTTTTTCGAGAGACACTTCAAGAGAATAAGTTTTCAGTTCTTTCTCTTATATGCTAGTTCACAGCAGTAAATGTGGTGTATTTCTTTGAAAAGGTTTCCTGCCTTCTATCTTACTGCTTAACTGATTCTACCTATTTCTGTCAATACCAGTTTGCCTGAAAGGAAAAGTAGTCTGTCAACAAGCTTGTTTATTTGTGTTAGTGCTCTTTAACAATAGCATAATTTAAACAATCCTCTTTCTCATTTTTATGCCCATGCCATTGGCAAAGGAAGTAGAGAAGTAGGGGGTACTGAAGCACCCACAAATAAAAGTGCTAGAGCTCAGAATTCGAATGAGCAGTAAAGAGGCCTTTACATTTTGTTTGTATCTTGTCACATGCTGTGCATTCAAATAAATAGGTCAGATGTCAGGCTCTGGTCTTCTGACAAATTGCTGTATATTCTTTTAAAAGGGAGCTTGATGTTTACGTTTCTTTCTCTTACTGAGAAGTAAGAGGATTTATGTGACAACCTTGCCAGTTATTGGGAGTGGGGAAAACCAGTAGGGTTTTTTATTTCTAGAACACAGCAAAATTGAAATGCCTGTAAATGAACTGTACTAAGATTTCAGAATATATCAGAATTAGCAAAGAACAAATTAAGCTTATTTTTTTGTAATTTGGAAGTGTGGTGGAAACAATATTTTAATACAATTAATGCAAATGAATACACTAGCTGATGATGAGTTCCACAGATTCTCATTTGTTTGCTGCGTAGTTTTATCAAATAAGCTATACATCTGTGCAAATGTAATGGCCTTTTCAATTGAAAATGTGTTGTATGTAATGTCAGTGTACTACCACACAATGCTTTAGTAATATATGCGCAGCAGTGTTCTAAAAAATTTACCACCAGCTTCATACTATATCCTTGCCACTCTCCTGATGAATACATTGGCTGCATTGTTTCTTCTGTGACGCATGGAGTTTTCACAATCCCTATGACTTCAGTGTTGTAACATTATTACCAGTACCCGTCTGTGAATGATTCCAGCCCCACTGGCACGTGCCAATTGCAAAATGTCATTCACGCTTGAGCACAGTGTATGAAGGGCTAAAATGCTATGATGCAGTTTCAGCCTGCCCCCACATAAAAACGATATAGCATGTATCTACTCCTGTAACAAGTTTGGTCTCTCCCACAGCCAATGAACAGGTGCTACTGAACCTGAATTGCAAAATAATCAACCTTTCCAAGTGCCTGAAAGAGAAGAGCAAGTGTGGTTTGGATGGTGAGTACTGGTGTAGAAAAGGAGAATAAGGACATAGGATGAGGATCCAAGGGTAGAGTGGTCATTGGAAGATTGAAGTTAAGGAGGAAGGTTCAACTGCAGGGTTTGAAGGGAAGGCTTTAAAGCATGGGTGGCTAGAAAGGACCTTGACAAATGTGAGAAAGGTTGCAAAGAGTGTACCATAGAAAATACATATTATCAGATAAGAAAGAAGTAGAAGAGATCTAGAAAGAGTGGTTGAAAGTGTTAGATTTTAAGTGGACACTTACCTTTAGTGAAAAAGCACTGAAGAATTGAGGGGCAGTAGGTCAGTTCACAGTGTTCACTAACATTTGTGTCAGCCTTATAAAACACACAGCAGTAATGAACACACATATGCCATGTACCACCACCCACTGACCCCCCAATATTCAAAGACTTTTCAACACTTCTCTCCTAATCCAGCTTCCATCGACCTGTTGGATGAAAATGGAATCCTGGCAAACTTGAGTGAGATGGAAAACTCCCCTGAATACGCTAGCAACTATCTTCATGAAAGAGGCCGGTATGTCCTTGTCAAGCTCACACGTAAGTCACCATCTCTCAAAAATTAAAAGCAAATAGCGTTAGACGTCGGTTCTGAAAAACAGAATCAGCTGCAAAAGCTCAGAGTCTATGACAAGAAAATAAATGACAGTGTAGATTGTGCACAACTTGAGTACCAAATCCCACTGCCTAGAAACAGGGGCTTGCAGTTTGGGAGCAGGATATCATTGTTACCCATTTAGCTTGAATCTTAGGCCTATAAATGGGTAACAGAAGAAAGAGTTGGAAGTAGATGCCCATATACCAGGAGATACAGAAACAGAAAATTCCTAATGGAGATACCCATATTAAAAAAAAAGCATGAGTAGAAGAAAGAGTGTTCATTGTGCAGGCTGTGAAGACCTAGAATGCCCTACTATGGGTCTAAGGCGGGCCTTGTTGATTTGGGAAAAAAACACTGAACCCCCACCATCTTCTCAAAGTAGATTTATTGATTGTTCCAGGAATTACACCATCTGCATAAAACCTGTGATAATGATATCAGCCCCAGGAGGCATCCAGTTGACATGCATTACAGTGGACACGTACCTGATGTGTTAGTTACAGAGGTGCAAGAAAAACATTTTGTGTGCTCAGAGGTTTAAACCCATGAACAAAGTAATGTAATCCATTACAAGAAGCACAAAACTGCCATCATTGTCTATACAAAATGATTACAATGCATAGGTATGGGGCATTTAATACATAGGCAAAGGGAATATATTAGCCCTGACTAAAGGAAATCCAAGGCAGCTGTAAAAGGAAGTTACTAGTAGATTGATTGTGAAGCAAAGATACTCACTGGTATACAAATGACCACGAGGAATCTAAACGCTACTGCAAACAGCTAGAAAGAAAATGGAGAACCAGCCTCAATGCCAAATGCTAGATCAGAACCACCTACAAGACTGCACTCAGATGCTACCACTGATTTCTGAAAGACACCAAAAAAGGCACTAACCAAACACAAAGAGGCAAGCTCCAACAGTTTATAGGAGACCTTCCCAATTGTCAAACAATTCACCAACCCTGAGGCTGCAGCCAACACCATCACCCTATCACAGAAACTCTCCCACAACTTATCAAAATTCTTCCACAGCAAAATAGCATGGATCTACAGCCATTTCGAACAACAACCAGACCCCAAAGATCTCATCACCAACCTGACCACCACCAACCAAGACGGACACCTTTCTGAATGGTAAACACTTACTGAAGCCAACATCACCAGATTCCAAGGTATCCACATCATATCCTATGCCAACGGCACCCAAATTATTCTTTCTCTGGCCAACAAATCCACCACCACTAGAACCAACTTCTCCAACACACGATGAACATAGCAAACTGGATGAGAACTAATTGCCTGAAATTCCACTCTGACAAGACGGAAGTGCTGACCTTCTGGAAAAAGTACTCTCCAGGGGACTGTACCTGGTGGCCATCAGAGCTTGAACCTACACCCACACCAACGGACCACACCATAAATCCTAGGTATCATCCTGGATGACAAGCTCTACATGACCGCGCAAGTCAACGCTATCAGGTCTTCCTGCATCCACATTCATTGCATGCTCCACAAGATATTCAGATGGCTACCTTTGAACACCAGACGCACCATCACACAAGCCTACACCACAAACAGAGTAGACTACTGCAATGCAGAAGCCGGGATCTCCAACCAACTCCTACGCAGACTCGTGACAATCCAGTTTGCCGCAGTGATATTCATCCTCCCACTGAACACCCACATCTCACTAAACCTCAGAGAGCTCCACTGGCTCTCCATCGAGACACACAGCCAATTAAAACTGCTCAAACATTTACAAGGCACTCACACAACTTTGGATCAACATACCTGAACAACTGCTTACATTTCTACCAACCCTCCAGATACCTACGTTTAGTCACACACTCCCCGCAAAAGCAGAACGGGAGATCTAACATTCTCCTACATCCGACACAAGACCTGAAACAACCTCCCTGAACACACCAGGGCCACCTCATCACTTCTTGAAGTCTGCAAGAAGCTGAAGACCTGGCTCCTCGAATAATTCTGTAGGGTCTGATATTCTTCGTCTCATGCCTACACACCTGCTCCAGTGCCTGGATACCCTCACGGTTGATTAGTTGTTCCAAACAAATCTATATAAAACATAACTGCCCTCACAGAAGGATTTTAGTATTCATAGACAGGAAACACTCCACACAGGAAACTACGCCAGTAAAGCAACTTGTATTGACTAATCAACCACAAAATATGTTTATCAATACAATCCTGGATATAACAACCAGCTCAATCATGTACTGCTATCACTGTCCTCACACCATCAATCTGACTTACACCACAAGGAAAAGTCTAGGTTGGAACTGTACATGCAAAGTTCTGCTTTAAAGGTGGTGAAGTATAAGGTAGCACAGAGCACATTGTATAATAATACCATACAGCAAAGGAGACCATACATGAGGTAGGTTCAGGAAGTTTATTTCTCCATCAACAGTCCAAAAGTATAGACAGCAACTGCCACGCTGTAACCACACGTTGCAACCACCCCGTGGTGTTGTAACCCAATGTTCCATTTCCCCTAGCCTGGCAAAACAACCCCCCTTCCTATATAACAAACCCCCCAGCCTCGCCCAACACACCATCCTTCCTATACAACAAAACCAAACAGACACAGTAAAAACATTGTTGGAGGCATAATGATCCAGAGACATTGGATTTTCACACTTGTTGTCATTCACCCCAAATTTACTTCTAGCATACCCCGACATTAAATCTGGGATGACTGTCACAAAGGATTTGTTGCAAACGTTACCATTATCCAGCACTAAATGATCTCTAATGTCTTTAACTTGCACAGGAGCAGAGAAAAGAGATAGCCCTTTCTGCACATGGCTGGCTTCTTGATCCTGACCCAATCACCCACCTTGATGTGAAGAATACGATGTTTCCTTCTTGCCGTACTGTATTTGCCCTGGATCGTATGTCTGACATATAGGACCCCCTCCAGCTTCTTTATATTCACTCTCTTTCTGCTCAGCGACTCCTTGTTTAATCTAGATCCAGCTATTCTCCCTCTTAAGAAAGTAAAAGATGATGCCCCAGTCCGAATGTATGGTTTGGTCCTCATGGCCCATAACATGTCCCTGATTACAAATTTCTATACCAAATTATTATTCAATGCTAATTGAAGTTGATCTTTTATTACCCTATTCATTCTTTCTGCCAGCCGGTTGCTACAAGGATGATAAAGGGAGGTCTTTATATGCTTTACACCCACAGATTCCCAAAACTCACACATTTCTGTGAACACGAACTGGCTGCCATTGTCAGTGACCAACTCTTCTGGCTATTCCTCTCTCAGGAACACCTATTGAGGAAACTCAATGATGATACATGAGTTAACATTCTTCACAAACTTTACCACAGGCCACTTGAAAAAATAGTCTATCAAAACAAGGCAACATTTGGGTTGACTCCCTAAAACACAGAACAGTCCTGAAATATCAATTGCTAATTTGTGCCATGGTAAATTGCTGCAAGTCAAAGGAATGGTGGGATTGGGTTCGGTTACCTACTTTTCATCACTGAGAACTCAAATACAACAATCCCTGATGAAATTTTCTACTGCCTTAGCCACACCAGCCTACCAGAAATGCTCTCTTTATCTGCATTTCATGGCACATATACCTATATGTCCCTCATGAACCAAGTTTAGAACCTTTTTCTGCAGACCTTTGGGAACCGCTAACAGTCCATATGTAACATACCATCTACTATTGATAATTTATCAGCAACTTTCTTGTCGGGAATGAGGTCATGCTGTAACGTCTTAAAATTAGGCTAGCGATATGAGAAATTTCATAACAACTTGAATGTTACAATCATCCTCCAGTGTACTTTTCCATTCTTGTTCAGGCAGAGGTCCTTTCATGAAAACACCCACTGAGCTAGTCACAGTTACCATCTCCAGATCATCCGACATACCAACTGGGAATTTTTTGCACATAAGGTTAACCTAGACAGCCTATGGCAAAATTATTTATGCCTGAAACATACACAAGGGTATAATACAATTCGTGAAGCCTGTACTGCCTTTTACATTGAGTGGCCTTGCCTCCTCCAGTGGTGCTCAACAGATCAACCAATGGCTTGTGATCGGTTCTTAGAATAAACTGCCTTCCCCATAGTTTTTGAAATATGGCATGCCCTACAATGAAATAGCCTCTTCTTCTATTGTGGAGTAAGTGGATTCCACTCCACGCAAAGCTCTTAAAGCAAATTCAAACTGTTCCTCCTTTGCATTAACACAGCCCCTAACCCATGGTTGCTGGCATCTGGAGTAATAATGCTTAAATCGTTAGTGTCAAATAGCGTTAGTGGTTGGAAAGCAACTACTTCAATTTTTATCAATTCAAAACCCTTGTCACATTCATCATCTAACTTGTACTTTAAATTCTTCTTAAGAAGTTAATGTAAAGCTGAGGTTTTAATGCAGAAGTGGAACGAACTTCACATAATATTCTATGAGGCCTAAAACTGATCTTTATTCACCGGTGTAGGAGTCTTTTCTACTGCTTCTAAAATTTTGATTTTGGCTCTGTACCTTTACCTGATACAAAATGATCAAGATAGATAACTTGACAGAGAAATTTACACTTGTGTTTCCTGAGAGTTTGACCACTATCACAAATCACTTCCAACACTTTCCTCACTCTTATGTTAAGTCCACTCATATAATTTCCGTAAACTAAAATGTCATCCTGAAAATAGATAACTCCTTCCATGTCCTTAAATACATTATTCATCAATATTTGAAATACGGAAGAAGCAGATGCTAAGCCACTGCACATGTCAATAAGCGCCTTCCAGTGTAACAAAATAAGTGAGGTTTATGGAATTCACACATAGTTAAATCTGGTGGTTCGGAGAAAATAGATCAAGTGATGTAAATATTTCAGCCCCCTTTTAGGTGGCTAACAGCTCATTGATGTTAGGCAATCAACCGCAATGTTGACATTCAAATCTCGCAAATCCAAACACAATCACAGAGATTTCATTTACTTGTGAGCCAATACTACTGGAGCGAGCCACTGGGAACCTTTGTGAGGTTTCATTATATCCAGCATGCATAAATACTTAAGCTTTTTAATCTGTGCTTAGACAAAACCATGTCAGGATGATTGGGATCTAGAACTATATCATGATCACCCTGATCACTCCTTCCAAACAAGTTTGAAACATTCCTTACAATATATACTTGCATGGTGGTAGTACTACTATCAAATTCGAAGGTAGCTTGTATTTTTTTCAACAACTTCTACTCTTTTCCCTCCATAAGCAAATTTTTTTATACACGATCAATTTAAAGAAGAACCTGAATCAGCCATGATCCTGACATTCTTTTTGTTAATTGAAATAGTGCAATAAGAATGATTTCTCTGCCTCCTACTGTTGCCTGTTATTTCCAATACACCATCTATATTACATGCAGCAGAGGACAAGAGCGCAGTGTTCTCATCATCCTTAGAAACATAGTGCTTGAGAGTACTAAAAGTAGAATTGGAACATGTTTTCTGTCCCATTGAGGACATGTATATCCGTGTAAAATGCCCTTTACAGACAAATTTTAAAGACACTTGGTTAAGGGCAGCACATAATGTGCCATTGCCTGGATGAGATTTGCTACCACATCAGGAAACATGTCAATTCTCCTTTCTCTCGCACACTTTTTCTGATGGAAAATTCACCTTTTTGTTGCGCATTTTCTTTTTCAGACTTCATAATACGTTTCTCAGATTTCTTAGTTATTATCTTTACTTCACTTGACTTTGAACTCGTGTTCATTTCCGTCATGCACATTTTAGAATGCTCAATGCTCCTTGCCAAGGTTAGTGCAGTTTCAATATCTGGAACTTCAGTAGACAAACGTTCTTGAAATTTTCTTATTGTTCATTCCCGTAATCAATTGATCGTGAATTATTTCATCCTTAAACTAATGATAATTGCATTGTGAAGCGAGTGTTCTCAACGCTGCTACAAAATTATCACTAGATTCTTCAGGTCCTTTGAAGAAACTTAAGCCACTCCAGTACAGTGTTCTTCCTACACCTTTACATCTTTTGTACAGAGCTTTTATTATGGATGCATACTAATCCTGAATCTCAGCAACAACACCATCTACCCCTCCATCACTGCTAATATTCATGACGTATAGAGGTAAAGTTTTTAATACACTCCTACCCTCAGACCCCAATTTATAAATTAACAGTGTGGGGGGGCGTGGCCTGCAGCCAACCAAGATGGCGGCGACCTAGTGAGGCTCCGAGGGTGAGACCGATTCCCCTCACATATCCGGCCAGTTATCCGGCATAGGCATTGCCCCGCGCTCTTAATATCTGTGACGGAGGTGAACCGGCATACAGCGATCCATCTCTGAGGCTCCTACGACCTCGGAGCGAGAAGCGGCATCGGAGAAAAGTTTGCGGCCTGCTGCCGCGTTGTACGCACCGGCCTCAATTTTGAAGATCCACTGGCGGCTGAGCGTCGGGGCTGCTGCGGCGCCGTAGAGGCGTGAACCACGGCGCTGTCAACAAGCGGTGCACCAGACGACGGATTAAGGCCGGGACTGCTAGCGGTTGGTGAGTGGTGCAACTTCCTCCCAGAGCACACTTCCCCGCCCGACTTTGTTCCCGCCTCGGCGTCAGGGCGAATTAATAGCAGGAACATGCGAGGCACACAGAGGCGCGGAGCCTAGCTATCACCCGCCAGCGGCAAAACTCGGCATTGCCCAAATTCACACTTCCGTGTGTGCCAGCAACTCCAAAATTGGCTCCACACTAGCTCAAGCAATTCTTTACCACCCTGCCGACTTTTATGGCGTTGCACGTTGCACCCCCTGGAACTGGTACGACTTTCACCCGAAACGGCGCCCCCCCCCCCGCGCGCACAATAAAACTGGCCAGAACTTTACTAGGCTGGGCCCAGAACTGAATTTGGGGCCTGCAGATACTGCACTGCTGGCACTGTGGTTGGACTGGCGCTGCTTGTGCCACAGGGCCTGACTTGGATGCCTCCACGGCGCATCTGCTACAAGTACGGGGGGCAGGGTGGGGTGCTGCCCGTCTTTTGGGACCTGGACTAGGAGGCAAACGAACCTGCGTGGGCTGGTGAACCAGGGCATTTTGCCCTCCACTCAGGTTGGATTATTGTAACGCCAACGGTGCGCACGTCAATTTTCCTAGTGTGATCAGGAGCAGTGGCCATCGCTCCCTTCACAATGAGTGGCAGAGGCACTCGTGCGCCCCAACAAAGCAAGCTTGACAAATTTGCCTACGCTAAGGACTTTCCCCCACTGCCAGATCAAAAGGGAACTGGTACTAAAGGCGCAGAGGGGGTAGTAATCCCTCAATAACGTTGGAGGACATTATGGCGGCCCTGCATCAGGTGCAAACCACGGTGGGTACGATTTCGACGGACGTGACGCTCTTGCGGGCAGACCTGCAAAAAATGTCGGCCAGGGTCACCGCGGTGGAACAGGTCACGACGTCACTCACCTCGGACACTGCGCTTCTGATTAAACGTGTCACACAATTGGAGGAGGACAATAGGCGAATGGCGGACAAGATGGACGAACAGGAAGGGCGCTCCCGCCGCAACAATATTCGTATAATTGGCCTTCCAGAATAGGAAGGGGGACCTGCCATGGACCTCTACGTGGAGGATCTTGTAAAAACACACTACAACCTAAAGGTCTCTCAAATTTCTTCTCTGTGGAGCGGACACACAGGGTACCAGGTGGACGCCCACGACCAGGGGCCCGACCAAGACATGTCTTGGCACGCATATTTAATTTCAGGGACCGGGACGCCATTCTACAGATGGCAAGAGTGGCACCACCCATACGGATCCAAAATTCGTAAATCTCATTTTTCCCTGACTATACGACGGCGGTGGCAGCGCGACGCAGGAGTTTCCACGAGGTGAAAAAGCCGCTGAGATCCCGCGAACTGCCCTACTCCATGCTCTTCCCGGCACGCCTCAGAGTGGTGGCCGATAGAAAAACCTGGGTTTTTGATACGCCAGAGGAAGCACACGACTGGCTCGAGGGGTGGCGTCAGGCGGAGGGGTCTGGAAAACAGAACAGACGGCGTAGACAACAAGGGAAGACCGCGCAAGCTGAAGAACCCGAGCAGGAGGAGAGAGATGAGGCCGACATGACCAAAGACTCTGGGGACTGACTCTTTCGGGTACAAGGGAAGTACCTACCTCTTTCCTCTGTTTAATGTATCTTACATTGCTGGTCATTGCTGGTTGGGACTCACCTCCCCTAACTGTTGACAATAATATTGATGGTGAGCCGGGACTTTGGAACTGTTGTGTTCAATCTGGTCTACCTTGGACTTTCACCCCATGCTCTCATAAGCAACGATGTTTTTGGATAGGGATAATAAGCACTCTGCTAAGTTGGGATGGCGGGCAGTTTGGAGTCCGCAAGGCAGGGAGGCAGGGATATATCTCCAAGAACCAGCAGTAATACTCTCCCTGGACGCACATATGCCGTTTGACACGGTCCATTGGCCATTTTTATTTGTGGTGCTGCGCCATTTTCGGTTTGGCCCGAGGTTCTGCGCCTGGATCCGCCTATTGTATGAGAAGCCCATGGCGCATGTCACTGCTAACGGCCATATGTCATCGGATTTCCCCTTGGCCAGAGGCACGCGTCAGGGTTGCCCCTTGTCCCCGTTGCTGTGTGCCTTGGTTCTGGAACCTTTGGCGGAATGCATAAGATGGGAGCCTACTATCAGGGGCCTCAATTGGACCGATGAATGGGAAGATAGGATATCCCTGTATGCGGACGATATCCTATTATATTTCACCGCTCCCAAGCGCTCTGTTAACACTCTTCAGGATGTCTGCACAGCCTACGACCGAGCGTCTGGTTATTCAATTAACTGGTCCAAATCCACCATGTACATACTGCACGGCCCCCCGCCGTGCTTACCGGACGGCTGCCCATTGCGGACTGCAGACAGTACGTTTAAATATTTAGGGATATACATTACAGCTAACCCGGCCAACTTCCATGCACACAATTTGCAACCCCCCCTTGATCGTCTTAAGCGTGACATACATCACTGGGAATCGCTACCCCTGACTCTGCTGGGCAAGGCAGCGCTTTTCAAAATGATGGCTCTGCCCCGCTTTCTCTACATTTTGGAAAACACCCCGTACCCCGTGCATGCCGCCTATTTTAAAACAATCACAGCGCAGGTCTCGGTGCTATTGTGGGGTCGTAAGCCCGCACGTATAGCTCAGGCCAAGCTAATACGAAGCTGGTACGATGGGGGCATAGCGCTCCCAGACATTTGTCTCTACTATTGGGCATCACAGTTAAAGGTTATTAACCAGTGGCTGCATCTCCCGCAGACTGAACCAGCTCTAAAGGCAGACAGGGCACAGTTGGGATTGTTTGGTATGCTGGCTCCCCTCTATGATAAATCCTTATCCCTCACGAAGTTTGGCCCACTGAAACTCACACTCATCATATGGCATGCGGCACTGACCAGGTTGGGATGGCGGGGAGTACTGACACAGTTGACTCCGTTATGAGACACAAAGAAGCTGGGGAAGCTCAGGCACACCAAGGGCTTTGACTGCTGGGATGCTATAGGCATTTCAACAATTGGGGATCTATGGCAGAAGGGGCA
Organism: Lissotriton helveticus; assembly: GCF_964261635.1. Classification (NCBI taxonomy): domain Eukaryota; kingdom Metazoa; phylum Chordata; class Amphibia; order Caudata; family Salamandridae; genus Lissotriton; species Lissotriton helveticus. The sequence continues at coordinate 1,114,430,244 of NC_136072.1, read as the reverse complement.
AGTGATACCCTTTGAGAAACTGAGACAACAATACGATTTGGCCCCATCAGAACACTTCCGGTATATGCAGATATGCCACGCCTTAACGACGACACTGACACCTGAAACGGACGTCCCGGAAGCGTCCCCTCTCGAGGACAGACTACTCACAGACTACATGCCATCGAAGGCGACATCACTGACATATCGTAAGCTAATAAATAATTTACCTGACCCGACAGGGCCCCTACGGGAGAAATGGTCGCAGGATTGTGGGGACATTGATGATTCAGAGTGGCAAGAGGCGATTGCGTCTCCGAAAGAAGTGGGCATCCCCTCGCGTCTCCGCTTGGTGCATATACGCATACTACATAGACCATATTACACTAGACACACACTGCATAAGATGAGACGAATAGCACACCCATACTGCCTGCGGGGTTGTGGTGAAGAAGGGACCTTCTACCACACCATATGGGACTGCCCGAGAATTGCAAACTATTGGGCACAAGTGATGCGAACCATGTCTCAATCAGATGGGGTTTCCATACTGCCAGACCCTAGACGTTGCCTTTTGAATATATGGGAACCTAATGACCTCACACGTTCGGGACAAGGTTGGATGACATTGGGTATGCTGATGGCAAAGAGGAACATAGCGCAGAAATGGGGTGGGACGGAGTCACCTACACTAGCGGCTTGGAAACATGATATGGATGCAGCGATGATTTCAGAATGGGCAGTGTTCTGCAATAGGGGATGTCCCCAAAAATGGAGTAAAATTTGGGGGGCATGGAATAAATATAGAGGGGACATTTGTGACCCACCCTCAGATGTTGATAGTTCCAGCTCTGATTCCGATTGATGCATTAGAAATAATGAACGTGCTGAAAACCCCTGCCGCGACTGATGGATTTAGATATATTTGTATTTGTTACATAGTCATATTGGTTTCTGCTGAAAGAATACTGTGCTCAATTTGCTATATATCTTTACTGAACACTGTATCGCACTGTTTTGAAAATGCAAATAACAAGCATTTGCAATGCAACGGTCTCGGCTTTAGTTAAGCTTTTCTGTTTGTAATTAGGTGGCTTTTTAGTTTTGCTTTTTAGTGTTTTTTAAAGTCCCATGTACATAACATGCCTATGTGTGCATCTATGTATATGTAAGTATGCATTAATATTGGTATTGATATAGATCTGCAGATATATATATATATATATATATATATATATATACACACACACACACACACACACACACACACACACACATATATATGCATGTTATGTTCATGAAAGTGTGAAAAACACTAATAAAGCTAAAGCTAAAAAGCCACCTGATTACAAACAGAATTTCTTTATGTGTAATAAAGATGAGACCTATGACATTTTGTGCACTAGTGCCTTTAGGCAAAGAGTAAAGGTTTGGAGTAAGATTAGGCTGTTTTGCCGATTGAGTAGTAGAGAGTGAGTAGTACATAGTGAGTAGATAGTAATAGAGAGTGAGTACTAGAGAGTTTGTAGTGTGATTAGTAGAGTGAGTAGTAGAGAGTGAGCAGTAGAGAGTAGTAGTTAGTAGAGAGTGAGTAGGAGACTAATAGAGAGTAGAGTTGCAGAGAGTAGAGTAGTAGTGAGTTGTAGGCAGTAATAGAGAGTGAGTAGTATAGAGTGAGTAGGAGACAGCGAGTAGTAGAGAGTGAGTAGTAGAGATTAATGAAGAGTACTAGATTGTAATAGAGGGTAGTAGAGTGAGTATTAGATTGAATTTAAAATATTTATAGAGCGCAGCGTTCACCAGACGGTTTCTTGGCGCTTTGAAGGCACAGTAAGCAGGAGCGAGTAGGCAGGAGCGAAGCAATGAGTGGGTTAGTGCGGGAAAGCCTGATTGAACAAGAAAGTTTTCAAGCCCTTACGGAAGAGGAAGTAGTGTTCGGTCGACCGCAGATGGTCGGGGAGGGAGTTCCAGAAGGTGGGTGCCAAAAATGAAAAATTGGCCCCTCCCCACTTTTTTCGCTTGTAGCGGGGTACCTGTAACAGGGATTGAGAAGAAGAGCGAAGCTCTCTAGCAGGGACATATTCCTTTATCAAGGAGATGATAAAGGCAGGGGCTGTTCCCTGGCGTGCCTGAAACACCATGCAGCCAGTTTTAAAAAGGGAACGTTCCCTGACAGGCAACCAGTGGAGCGCCTTCAATAACGGAGTTGAATGATGGGATCGGGGGAGGCCGTACACTAGCCGGGCCACCTGGTTTTGCACCAGCTGAAGCTTTCATAAGCTGTAGGCTGGAATGCCGTTGTACAGGGCATTGGCATAATCCAGCCGGGAGATCACTAAGGCAGACATAATCAACTTAAGTGCCAGGGGGGAAAAAAAACGGGAGACAGTGCGAATAGTACGAAGAGAGAAGAAGCAGGAAGAAACAACAGAACTAATTTGTGAGTGAAGGGTGAGGTGCTTATTCATTTTGATGCCTAAGGTCTTAACTGTAAGAGAGGGGGTGGGAGGGGAACCGAAAGAAGAAGGCCAAAATGAAGAATTCCAGGGACTGGAAGAGCCACCAGTGAGAACCAACTCGGTTTTATCCAGGTTCAACTTCAGATGGTTGTGGCTCATCCAGTCCCTGACGAAAACCATAATAGTCTGAAAGTTAGAGATAGAATGGGGAGAAGAAGAAAGGTTAAAGACGAGCTGGAGGTCATCCGCATAATTGTATACGGTGACCTCCAGCTGCTGGAGTGCGAAAATCAGAGGATAGGTGTAAAGATTGAACAAAAGAGGGGAAAGAGAGGAGCCCTGGGGAACACCACAAGTGATCTTAAGTGGAGTAGATTTAGTAGAGCAAGTAGTAGAGAATGAGTAGTAAAATTGAGTAGAGGTTAGAGAGCAGTAGTTAGTGAGTACTAGAGAGTACTAGAGTAGTAGAGAGTAGGAGAGTAGTAAAGAGTGAGTAGTAGACAGTGGAGAGAGTAATAGAGTGAGTTGTGAGTAGTAGAGAGTAGTTAGTGTGTAGTAGAGAGTGAATATAGAGTAGTAGAGAGGAGTAGAGTGTGAGTAGCAGAGAGTACTTGTAGAGAGTGAGTAGTAAAGAGTTAGTAAAGTGTACTAGAGAGTATTAGATTGAGTAGTAATGAGTAGTAGAGAGTAGTATAGAGTTGTAGTAGAGAGTGAGTAGTATAGTGATTTAAGAGTAGAGAGTAGGTAGTAGAGAATGAGTAGTGAGTAGCAGAGAGTAGTAGAGTGAGTAGTATAGAGTTAGTAGAGTTGTAGAGAGTGAGTAGTAGATAGAGAGTGATTAGTAGAGTGTGAGTAGAGTAGAGAGTAGTCAAAAGTTAGTAGAGAGTACGTAGTAGAGTGAGTAATAGTGAGTAGTAGAGAGTGAGTAGTAGAGAGTGCGTAGTAGAGTATTAGAGAGTGAGTAGTAGAGTGAGTACTAGAGAGTAATAGTTATTATAGAGTAGTAGTAGAGAGTACTATAGTGAGTATAGTTAGTAGAGTGAGTAGTAGAGGGTAGTAGATTGTGAGTAGTAGAGTGAGAAGGAGTATTAGAGAGTTGTAGCGTAAGTAGAGTAGTGGAGTGAGTAGTGAGTATTAGAGAGTGAGTATTAGAGAGTGAGTATTAGAGAGTGAGTAGTGTAGAGTGAGTGTAGAGTGAGTGTAGAGTGAGTGTAGAGTGAGTGTAGAGTGTTAGTAGAGTGTTAGTAGAGAGTGGTAGAGAGTGGTAGAGAGTGGTAGAGAGTGGTAGAGAGTGGTAGAGAGTGGTAGAGAGTGGTAGAGAGTGGTAGAGAGTGAGTAGGAGAGAGTAATAGAGTGCGTAGTAGATTGTGAGTAGGAGTGTGAGTATTAGAGTGCGTAGTAGAGTACTAGAAAGTGAATAGTAGAGAGTGAGTAGTAGAGAGTATTATTTGAGAGTAGTAGAGAGTCAGTAGTAAGTGAGTAGCAGAGAGTGAGTAGTATAGAGTAGTGGAGAGTGAGTAGTAGTACAGTGAGTAGTAGAGAGTGAGTAGTAGAGAATTAGTAGAGAGTAGAGTAGTAGAGACTGAGTAGTAGAGAGTAGTAAAGAGTCACAAAGCATTTGGATCGAAGCAAACATAGGCAATTGCAGACTGGGTGCAAAACAACTATCGATGTTCAACTTGTAAAACCTGTGGCAAACCATAGCATCGAGTTCTGAGCACCAAGTAAACGTTATTATTCCCGAGTCAGTTTGAGACCTTGGCGAACTTTTAACCTTGTACCTAGAGATGAGTCAGACAAAATAATACTAGTTAACACTGCACTCTGTCTTTTCTATCTGTATCTAAGTGCCTATACTGTAATGTATGTCTGTGTATATCTTCCCTGTAATCCACCCTTGGACCTCAGTAAAGAAATATCATTGATGAGTTTTAACTTGGTTTGGTGAAAATAAAATTGAAATTAAAATGACACCTACATAATTTGCATAACTGGGAATTTCACGTTGTGCTAAATTTCCGAATTAAGCCACAACGCGTGATTTCACACCATTTACAGCAAAATATTCCTGACAGTCTAATCTTACCTGTCTTGCACTGGATGGGATGGCGCTGCCTCATGCTAAACTCCAGCAACACCCAGACCATGTACTTTAACCTCCATTTCAAACTCCTCTAACTGCGTCCATCGTAACATCTGTCCCCTTCGATCACTCCGTGGGCATCCACTTGAACAGCTGCACCCATTTCCACTCTTCGTGCTTTACTGTGCCCGTCAGCGCTGCCCGACTCAGCCTGCAAACCTCACTTATTCGCTCTAATAAAATCATATGCAGTGCACGACCCAGTCTTCTGCTATACCACTTTCAACCCCTTGACAAAGCCCTCAACTGGTAGAGTGGAAAGAAAGTGCACACACGCTTATTTAGACATTTGTATTTTTCGTTCTCCATACTGAACCCGCAAGCCAAATTGCGTAGTTCCATGCCAGCAGAAGTCATTCGATATACAGATCTAAGTAGCAGGGCTTGCAAAGGGGGGGGGGTCAGGGTGTGAAGTCCCACTGCCAAGGAAGATCTGTTCTGCTGGGTGGGGGGCCCGTCACTCAGACATTCAGGCCGAAACTCACAGCGGGTAGCGTTATCCTGAGAGCCGAGACCTGCGAGCCTAGAAGTCTACCAAACTGGGGGGCCTCAAGTGATCCCCGGGGAGGGGGCACCAGTCTCTATCAAAAAGAAGCATTATGCAGAGACAGCCCTTACACGTTGTACATTACATGCACACTGTTTGAGTCACAGCGGCCAACAAAACCAATACAAATGCAGGGAAGAACCGAAGGCAGCAGCAGGGGAAGACACGCCACGCACGAATCTTGCCTTGATCACGCTCTGCACGCCCCCGGGCGTCTGCACGGGCACGGTTAACATCTGCTCTGAAGAGCGCTCCTCCACCAAAGCCCCTGACCGACGACAAATCACAGAATAAGTGTTTGACACCAAGAAAAAGGACACGGTATTGTAGCAAGAGTAAGTGAGACCCACAAAGATTGTGTGGGCAGAAGAGAACCGATCCACTGAAAGGTCTGCACACTTAGCATTTTTTTTTTAAATTATTTCCAGACCACTTCTTTTCAAGCTAGAACACCTACGTAAACTGCCCAAGGGCAGGCGCCGCCGCAGCAGTACTGACCGGTATCAGGGCTGTAGACTGCAGGGAGCCCCTGCTGCCCCAGCCCCCTCTTCAAAGCAGTCGGAGATTCACCGAACGCTCCTGGGGGGGGGGAGGGGAGAAGACATTTGACTGCAACAAGGAAGAAGCTGGTGAGGAAGTGCCGCCGGCGCGGCCAACACACATTGCCTCCCGGCGGCCCCAGCCGCGTCCCCCCAACGGGAGCCGGGTGTTATGCAGCACTCACCTGCAGGCACGACCCTCCTGCCCGTCCTTCTGTCTGTCAACGCGAGCAGCTGGAAGGAACGGAGCCAGGAGACTGTCGGTAAAAGGAAAGCAGCAATACACAGAACTACTGGAGAACCCCGGTCTGAGTCCGGGTACAGGAGGGAAGCACTTCCGGGTCGCTGTGGGCAGCTCAGCCGCCCCTTCAGGTGCTGCGTCAGAGCGCTTCACAATAGGAACAGAAATGATCCATCAGAATATTTCAATACGAGTGAACACGTTACAAAAGCAGACGTTGAGTTACATGAGGCAAAAGTGACAATTGTGAGCAAACAAAATACAAGAGGTAGCAAAAGGTACATTACAGGAGGAATAGACTGGGACCTCGGCGAGAGGGAGGGTGTGGGGGGCGGGACTTAAAAAAAGAGGCAGAAACGCCCACGGATCGCATCAAGGCGGGGAAAATAGCAATTGACACACATCTCTTCCAATGGCTAGCCTCCATTTACGAAGCTAGCCAATGGAAGAGAGAGGTGTGTTAAAGCACCACTGTTGAACTCATTAAATCTTCGGCTCCGCCCCCCACAGCTTTGCTGTGGGAGGATAGCCTCGACCTAAAAATGTTTTAAAAATAAAAACAGTGCCTTTTTTTCTTTTTCAAAGTGAACGGGTCACCACCAAGGCTTCGAGAGAAAAATCAAATGCCTCACCCATTGTTCCCAGTTAAGAGGTGGGCCTAGGGCCTGCAGAAATGGAGGTGGTGCTGCAATTTTCCCCATATCCTAATGAATATTGTACTATTACTGAGTTGGTGGTTGCTGCCAATGTCCCTTTCTGGTTTATTTTGCTGCCGTAACAAACACTAGACACTCAATAAAAGTTGAGTTTTCTTTTGTAATAACCTTTTTTTTCTAATAGGTACCAACATTATTAATTGCCACAGTATCCTTTGAAATTTTATAACGATATAGGTATTTAATAATGTTTAAGTATCCTTGGTAATTGGAGTGCTGTCACAAATAGTGCAGGCAAAACTTGCATGTCAAATTTAATTTGCCGTATGCTCAATGTCTAGCAATACAAAATATCCCAACGACACAAAATGGCCACTGAAAACATCACACAGCATAGGCCAGCATGACTTTTTTTTGTTTGTAATCTGTTTATTAAAAATTTCCCACAAAACAATACAAGCCATGTGTAGGAAAGAAGGATCGGCTTTCATGGTCACCCCCCAGTTTTTGCTGGTGTCATTATGTTATTCTGACTGGTCTGACTGGGATCCAGATAATCAAGACCCAAGTCTCTGCGCTTCTCCCCTGAATTGGACATGGTGAGTGCTAAGGATATCAGAGCGCTTTACAATTTGAGGCAATTAACTTCCCACCCTATTCTCCTATAAACCCACATCCCACTATGGAACTAAAAATGCAAAATTAGAACAAAAAAATGTAATAACTACTACATTTTTTTACACAGATAATAAAAACAAAAACAAATCTTATACTAAAAATACATGCATCACACACATACACATGATCTAGTCTTTGGGTTAGCGCTATATAAAACTTTATAAATAAATAAGGTACCCCCCAGATTGCCTCCTTATGTACCCTTGATTGTCCCTAGTATATGTTAATAAGGTACCCAGGGCATAGGTTTACCGGGGGTCCCCCATGGGCTGTAGCATGTATCATGCCACTCATGGGAGACCACTCAAATTGTGACTACAGACCTGCCATTGCAGCCTGGGTAAGCTGGTGCTAGCACCGCTTACAACAGATATAAGTTTCCTTATATCTGAAGTCACTTTGCTTAAAACCTATAAGTCACCCCTAAGGCAGGCCTTTCAACCTGAAGGCAAGGTGCTCAGATATAAGTGTGAGGGTGCCCCTAAATCGCCCGGAGTCCATTCTCCCAGGATGGTAAGTGCACCAGCCATTCGTATACAGAGTGGCCATGCGTCATTATGCGATGGCTATCTCTAAACTAGCTGTAACGAACCCTGTTGTGTTTCGTATCAACATGTCGGAATCATACCTCCAACACTGGAAACAGTGTTGGAGATATGATTCCATGCACTGTAAAGTTCCTCCAGAAGACCCTCAGTGCTCCCTGTACCAGTCTTCTACACCCAGACAGCAAACTAAGGCTGCTTCCGGCCAGAGACACGATTCTGCCCTCCTGCTGCTGAGCCAAGCTCGAGCAGGATTAGACAGGACCATTGGATTCCTGTCACAGGGAGCTGTGACCACCTCCTGACAGGACTTAGTGTATTAGGACAGGGTGGGAGGGGGCTTGCCAGCACCACTAGACTGCTTTCAAGGGCACATTTAGTGCCCTCCTAGCATACTCCAGTTGAAGCCAGTTCAGGGATTCGCTGGCTCCTGCTCTGGCGCAAAACTGGACAAAGTACATGGGAGTATCCTCCCTCCTGTCCAGCCCCTCCTCTGGTAGGGACCCCTGAATCGTCCCAACCCTTTCCTTAGGGTACTTAAGAGCTTACCTCTGGGTGGGTCCCTAGATTCACCGCGGGACAAGATTCAGATCCAAATCCACTTCATCTTCATCTGTCTGGGCACTTTGGACCTCACTGGACTTCGCTTTGGAAACCGAGACAGCAAATGGGAAGATTCCTGCTGCTCCTGGTCTTGTGCTTGTTGTCCTGACAGTCTTTTGCGTCGTCTATGCCTGTGCTCCATACAGGTTCTTCTACAGGCCTGTGGACATCCAAGACACTGAAAGGAATCTCCCTTGAAGTAAAGGAGTCACTTCCCTGCATCTGCAGGCACCACAACAAAGCTGACCGGTTTGCTGTTCCTGAGCTCCTACGGACTCCGAAAGGTTCAGCAACACAAGTGGTGGTCTGCAACTTAATCGAGGTCTTCACTGTCTTCAAATCAGGTTTGAAGCAAGTATCCCTCGTCAGAATCGCTGGAGTAGGACCCTTGTGAACAGTGTCGACTTGACGTTGCCAAGGCTTGTTGACTCTTCACCAGAGATCTTCAGGATCCATGAAGCTACAGCCTCAACCATCTCCTGCAACCAAGAATTTCGCCTGCACTGCATCCTCTGCACCGTGGGACCTCGTTCTTTGGTGAGCTGCTCCAAGTCCTCTTGTTACTCCTGCGCCTTTGGCACTTGGGTCCTCTTGAGGGTCTTCTTTGGCTCCAGTGGGCTCTCCTCCTTGCTTGGCACCTACTCTGACTTACCTACTTGTGGTGAGTCACTTGGACCTTGCTGGTCCCGACACCGCACCTTTTTTGCATACTACGATGGTTGCAGTTGCTAAGGCTTGTTAGTGCTCCTGACCCCCTAGCTCTTGACAGCCGACAGCTCGTACATGGTTCCTGGTCTTCCACAGCATAGCCTGGTCCGCATAGCTGCAACTTCAAGGGCGCCGTCAACTTTCCTGCATCTCGGACATCGGTGGGCATTCGTCTTCTGTGCCTCCTTGTCTACCCTGAGTGGCATAGACTCTGTCCCCTCTGCTTGTAGGTACCTCTCATCTTCAATCCACCTTTTGGTTCACCGGACTCTTTCACCTTCTTCGTCAGTGGCATCTTCACTGAATTCCGCCATTTTGATCTACGGCAGTTTTTGACATCACTTCACACCTATCCATCAGGCTTCCCTGGGGTAGGTATTCTGATACCTGTGGTATCCACAGGTAGGGTGACTCTCCAAACATCCATCTTCCACAGGGTTTCTTCTGGGTCCTCGGAGAAGGGTCCTTCCTAAAAACTGCAACCACGACTTACCCATTGACTTGAAATGAGCACGCAGTCGTGTTCCCACTCTGCACACAACCCCCTTGGGGTTCCTGGGTACTTTTACCTTGGGTGGTTCCTTGGGTCCCCAACTCTTCTCGTCTTCGGGTTCCAGTCTCGACTTAGGTCGTGGTACGCATTCCACATTTTAGTATATGGGTTGGTCTCCCCCTGGAGACCACTGTGCATTTGTGCTACTTACATGTTCTATTATCCAAGTATTGAGTGTATTGTCATTATATGTCCAGGTAGGAGCCATTGCAATGTGTTAGTGAGTGATTATAATAAATACATATTTTATAACTACACTGTGTAGTTCTTTTTCACTTAACCTACACCATAAGATTAAGTACAGGTAAAACAAGCTGCTCTACACTCCTTCTGGACTAAGCCTGAAGGCTGTTTTCCACAGCTACCACTTAGGCAGCTTTCTAAGGTTGTCTGAGACCCATAAAATCACCATAAGGGCTGTCTAGATTAGTGCAGGGTGCTGCACTTACATAAGTGTGCACCATATAGCAAGCCAGCCTCTCACAACATGTCCTCAAAATAATAACCCACTATGCATAGATAGCATAACATATTAATACTGCAGTAGGCATAATATACAGGCGTCACAGTGCATTGAGAGTCAGTGCAGGGTACCCCGTGCGGGGAGCCCCAGGTGAGAAGACATGTCATAAATCAGGGAACAAGTAAACATTTCAATCACATTTATGTCAGGCTGTGCCCCACAGGACCAAATATCCTTCACGGAGCCTCAGAGTAGCGCATGAGGGAGTCCCTTTAGGGAGTGTGACCCTCACAGTGCCTGTTATATGTTCTGGAATCTCCTTCGAGTAAGTAATCATAAGAGTGAGGGTAGGGACGGTGCACCAGGGATGAAGTCAAAGGAAACTGTAAATGTATCCAAAAATATCCTATATTCCATAAGTTAATTCCTTAAAATTTGCACCACAGCCAACGCGTTTCGTTCTTTTGAACTTCGTCAGGGCTCTGTATTAACACGTGCACTGTCAAAAGCCTTCTTCACGTCAAACAAGAGAAGACTAGCTGAGATATTGAGACTGTGGTATTTCTCAACCAGATGCACAATCTGGCGTATATTGTCCGCTCCCTGCCTGTTGTGGATAAAACCAACATGGTAGAATCTATGAGGCCGGGGATGAATCATTTTAGACCCCTTGGCCAAGATCTTTGAAAAAATCTTGACATCTGTGTTTAAGCGGGCTATAGGGATGTGGGAGGAGCACAGCGTGTGATCTTTCCTCAGCTTGGTAATGATGGTGATCACGGTTGCCATCACAGGAGGCTGAAGCCTGTGTCATAGTTAAAACAAATTGAACAGAGTCGACAGCCGATCCTGTAAGCAAGGGTGGAACATTCTGTAGAAGTTGATGGATAGCCCATCTGGGCCTCTCGTTTTTCCAATTGGGAGCTCCCGGAGGGCCCAGAGAAGTTCCATGGGTGTAATAGGGGTGTCAAGAAGCTCAGCGTGACGAAGGTCTATTGATCCCCGGTCACAGTCCGATAGATAAGCGTCTACGATGTCCTGAGGGATTACATCTCGTGTGTGCAGGGCTTGGTAGTAGTCATGAAATACTTGTTGCTTGGCTCTTTCAGTGGTTGCCCTGGTCACGTCTCCCCTCAAATTTTTTTAAATGTGAGCCTTTGTTAGCTGATGGCATAATTTATGGGCTAGTAAAGAGCCAACCTTGTCCCCCCCCCTCATAGTATTACTGTTTCAAGGCTAGAAGAGAGTGCTCAGCTTTGTTGGTCCTAAGTACTTTCAACTGTCCTTGCAAGATCACAAGATGTTGTTTGTTGCGTCTGGAGAGAGTCGTTTGGTCAAGTCTCTTGAGGGCCATAATCTCCACTGATAGACCCGTCTCCACCATCGTGGCCTCTCTCACTCTAGTGATGGCAATGGTCGATACCACCCCCCTGATGGTAGCTTTGAACCCATCCCAAAGTATACCAGGTGGCATGTACCGAAAGGTGTTGAGGTCTAAATAATCTACAATCCCCTTTTGGATCTCTGCTGTCTCTACAGGGTCTCTACGGAGGTACGGGGGAAAGCGCCATTGTGATGGACCCCTCGGGGGCTTGAGGCACCAGAACATACCAGCTCCACATGCGCATGGTCCGAGATGGAGACGTCGGAGATGGCTACTGTATCATAATCGCGCAGTAGGAAGTGTGTATGAAATACATAGTCAATGCGAGAGTAGAAGGCGTATAATGAGTAATCTTGTATGTCAGGGTGCCTATACCCACGCTTGAATTGAGCAGACATGGCACCTGTGCCCTGACAGGATTCAGTGCCTCGATCTAACTCTGGATCCCACACCAGGTTGAAGTCACCTGCCACGATAACGTCACCCATCACATGTTTCACAGTTGGTCCCGAAGAAGGCCCCGAATGTTGAGGTCCTGTGCTTGGTGGGGGGCGTACAGGTTAAGGAGGGTGAGAGGGAGTGTCCCTAAAGATACTCAATTTTAAAAAGCATCATTCCTTGTCTGACAGTTTTTAAGACTGTGGAGCAAAATCCCACCTTACACAGGATGGCCACACCCAGTGTTTTGGTAGGGGCATGGGCCCAGAAAGTATGGGGATATTTTGGGTAGGATATGCAGTGGCAGTCTTCCCTCAGGAGGTGGAGCTCCTGGAGAAGAATGACATCTGGGTCTTGTTGTAGAAAGTTTTACCAAACATGCTTGCGTTTGTTAGGCGAGTTTAGGCCTCAAACGTTTAGGTAGAGCAATTTAGGGTGCGGTGCTGTTTCCATGGCAAGGGTAAGTGGGGGAAGCTGTTAGGTCATGGGGGGCCTGGTATAGGGCCTGGCAGGGGGACCAGCGTGACTTTGTAAATATGGTGGTGCTTATTTCAAAGTGTTTCCTAAAGTATTAAGATGGCCACAAAATGTGCTTAACCATGTTAGGCAATAGGGCTTGTTTTTGAGCCCACACGCAGTTTTCGCTGGATGGTTGGACACATCAGCGTTACAGATGCCAGAGGCTTTAACACTCAGGATAACGCACTTAAGACATCACAATGAGGTACCTTCACTACACTCCATTAGCCCCCCACATTGATGGATAGGTGGTAATTCCTGAGGCGAAGCCAAGTCGAAATTGTCGATTAATTGGGCAGCAATGTCAGTAACAAAGAGATGACCTGGGACTAGTGGGAACTCATCGCCACTGAAAGGAAGATCATCCGCGAGGTAGGTTCGGGAAGTTTTTCTCTACCATCAGTCTTAGAGTCTAGGCAGCCACTGCCACTATGGAACGCGCACACTTGAGCCACCCTGTTGTGCTCTAATTCAACATTCCAATTCCCCAAGCCTGGCCCAACACATATATTACACAGTTCCATTTTCCTAGTGGTAGACACCAGCAACGAAAAGCATTATATATCTAGCACTGACAGATGCCAATTTCAAATAGTCTAAAATACATTGTTTAAAAGATGAACTTGCAATGGGTTGGTTCATAACTGCTTAAAAGGGCAGTGTTAGGTGTACTGAGTTAAGACCAATTCTGCCAACAGTAGTGCAGCAGCTGGAGGCAGAATGCAGACTCAGAGTCTTGGTGAGCAAACTGGCAGCTAGCAGAGGCTCATTCTTCCCGCTCCGAGGCATTCTATGTCACAGATTTATATTTTAATCCCTTGGATGCTGGTGACGGAACCACTCTATCACCAGCCACGGGTGGGCTGTGTTAATGACGGAGTGGTTCCGTCAAGGCCCGGCCGCCGCGCCTGCGCAGCATTCGCGCCTGGGCGGCGTGTTCTATTAGGCGGGCGGGGCCGTGACGGAACCACTCCGTCACAAGCACAGCGCGCCCGAGGCTGGTGACGGAGTGGTTCCGTCACCAGCATGGCAGTGCCACGCATCCCCCCTCCCCCCCAGCGCCGCAGCGGAATTACCGCCGCGGCCAAGGGGTTAAAGAGAAATATGTTGATTGGGGGTGTGGAAAAAGCAGCCAATGTAACATAAATGAGTTACGCTGAAGACTATTGTTTCAGGACCTAGTGTGAGCGGCCTTGGGGCAAGTTGGGTACCATGGTGTGTAATAAACTATGCATATGATTGAAAGGCTTGAATTACTACCACACGCTTATGCAATCGACATTTGTTTGCAGGAGGAGAAGGACAGGAACCAACCCGCTACGAGTCCCTCCTTGACAACCTGGGAAGGCGCCACCCAGAATTGGCAGGTAAATCAAATCCAAACAAGAACATTGACATACGCATCACACAGACCGATTAAAATTACCAAGTTTTCAAGTACTTATGAAAAATGGTAAGTGATGTACAGCTTCTCATAGACTTGTGAAGGCTGTTCCATAGTTTGGGGCTCAGTTAAGAAAAGGAATGCCACCCCTCACCCCCTCACCCCTCATCCCCATCCGGGCACTTTTGACTTTTAGGAACACTGTAGACTAGAGGGATTGGTTGCGTTTTATAGCAGCCATATCTCCCCCCCCCTCGGTACATAATGTTGCCTGGAATGGATCAATGCCTGAATGACGGTCTATTGGGCCGAGAGAGTGAGCATCCACCTATTTTTTTAACCATTTCATGACAGCGAAGCATGTCAAGGTTGCTTTCGTCAACAGCTATCTCATTGACAGATTAGAGTCGAGCCAGAAACCTAATTTTTTTTACCCTATGGACTGGTTCAGGAAGCACATCTTGAGTTTCAGGTCAGTGCTGTGGTCCCCAAAGCTGGGGGTTCTTGCCCACCACCATTACCTCGGTCTTTTCACCATTTCATTTTAGAGAATTGGTGTTCATCCATGTAGAGACAAGACCGAGGCAGGAATTCAGATCCCCAGAGTTGCGATGCTGGTCAAACGATCGAGAGAAGATGATTTGGGTTTTGTCTATGTAGGAGAACAAGGTGAGACTGTAACTTTCCACTAAAGGGAAGACATATATGAGAATGGGATTCATGACTCAATCCACAAATTTCACAGTCTCTCACCTTTCGTACAATGACAGTGCCGATTGTTGGGTACCAAGTTTTTGTCCGTACTTTATTTCTGGTTAGGTGGCCTTAGCAAGTTAAGTTTGATATTCTTTCCCACATTCATTTGGGAGGTATAATTATACCAGCCCTCATACCCTGTACTCCAAACAAACTCAGTTTGTTCCTTACCTCGTAAAACCTAACTTGCTCAGGCAGATCACTACATCCCTATTGTGGAGGGCCTGTCTGGGTCCACAAAGAAAACGTGGCACAAGATCAATTGAGGTTTTATTAAAAAAAGAGATTATATAAGGTACTAGCAGCCCGTCCCGACGTTGTCCGGTTATGAAATAGAATGTGTGTAATGTGTGTATTTGGCAACGGCAATTTATTTAAAAATCCCGCGGCAGACAACATTTTTGTTTCATTAGAATAGGGATGGAGAAGGCTCAGCTGCAGCCCTGGTTGATGTTAGGAGGCGCGTGTAATTGGTGTAGTGATCCGCCGCCTGAGCCCGGCTACAGCCCTGGTTGATGTTAGCAGGCGCGTGTAATGTCGTTGAATGAGAGAGTTATCAGCCGCGGGTAAATCCGCTTAATGAGAGAGTTGCGTGACAGCGAGTAGGAGAGGCTGCAGTAATTGTCCCCGCAGACACGCTCATTTGCGTGTTCCCCCGCTTGAGGCCCAGCTGCAGCCCTGGTTGATGTTATCAGGCGTGTGTAATTAGTGTACTGATCCGCCGCCTGCGCCCGGCTAGAGCCTTGGTTGATGGTAGCAGGCGGCGTATAATTTCATTGAATGAGAGAGTTCAGTAACAGCGCGCAGGAGAGGCTGCAGTAACATTCCTCAGGGAAGAGGTGTGGCGCCGCGGCCAGGGCGACTGATGCTGGAATCTGGGGATCACGGTTCGATCCCCGGCTCCGGCGGCAGGTTAGCCCAGCACCATGTGACTCTGGGCAATAGCTTGCTTAATCTTCCCGACGGCCCCCAGCGCCTAGAGACCCTAACGGGTGATTGTGCGCTTTACAAATGTGGATTATTATTACCAGGCCTCCAGGTGAACGCGTTTGTCACGCCCCCAGCACACTGCCACAGCAGACGATCTTCTGATTAATGTACCACCCACATGGCATGAAGGGCGGAAAGTAGCACACGCCCCCAGAGTTTCTCGTGCCCCTTGATGCGGCGCAATTGCGTTCACATGGCATGAAGGCCGGACTCACGCCCCCAGCGTGCCCCTTGATGCTGCGCAGCAACATAATTGGCACTTGTATGTACGACTCACATGGCATGAAGGGCGGACACATGCCCCTAGCGTTTGTCACGCCCCCAGCACACGCCCACAGCCCATGATGTGATGGCCGTACCACACGGCCCCAGCGTTAGTCACTTTGTGGGCACGGTTCTTTTACCTTTTA
The DNA here is from genome assembly GCF_964261635.1 of Lissotriton helveticus. Lineage (NCBI taxonomy): Eukaryota > Metazoa > Chordata > Amphibia > Caudata > Salamandridae > Lissotriton > Lissotriton helveticus. The sequence continues at coordinate 1,114,414,249 of NC_136072.1, read as the reverse complement.
AATGTATAGAGGAGTTGGCCTAACGGATAAGGGAGGAGGTGTGGCGCCGCGGCCAGGGCGACTGACGCTGGAATCTGGGGACCACGGTTCGATCCCCGGCTCCGGCGGCAGGTTAGCCCAGCACCATGTGACTCTGGGCAATAGCTCGCTTAATCTTCCCGACGGCCCCCAGCGCCTAGAGACCCTTACGGGTGATTGTGCGCTTTACAAATGTGGACTTTACTTTTACTTTATAAGGCGCTCGACCTCGGACCTGGGGATCTGGGTTCGAGTCTTGGTACCTACGCTAAACATCCTGTGATTCTGGGCAAATCACTTAATCTCCCCATGCCTAACAAAAATGAATGTGTGTCCTCATGTAACGTAACTGGTGCTATGTAAAGCGCTCTGATACCTGATTCAGTTCGGGTCAAGTTTGCGCTATATAAAACTCTGCAAAAAGAAAAAAAATATATACATGGTGGCCGTCTGCATAGCCTATGTCCTTCTGCTGCAACTGCCCTTTCTGTATTGGGTGTGGTGATTGGGGCTGTGGTTACTGAGATTACCCGCCTCAAAGGTTTGGGCTCTCTCTTTATAATATTAGTATGGATGATATCAATTTGTTTGTGGAGTACACAAAATGAAAATGTGGGAGAGTGGGTAGTGATAAAAAGAAAACACTGGTTCTTTGGACAAAGGACAAATGAACAAAGGAACAAATTAGCCAAATGTCCTGGTGTATCTGACTGATTGCAGCGTTCCCGAATACAGGCGTGTATCGTTTGGACACTCTTTACCAGTATTTCGGATTTAAAGACTTCAATCCAGTCCGGGTGACTCAATACCACTCGAACTTCAGGACTGTCGTGCTACATCTGTCTTGATAAAGACCCGCTGCGACCACAATCACCTCGGCACGCTAAGGTTCGAAACGTCGACATCTTTCCGATTGGCCCCAATACCTCAGAAACCCAATAGAATTGACTAGTAGCAAATGGGATTCTGGAAAATTGTATTAATGGATGGCCTCTTTTGAAAATGAAACCTGTATATATGTGTATAAATTGTCTATAACTGGAAACACTATTGTACATATTTTGTATGTCACATGAGCACTATTCACTATTGTCACATGCTGCACTTTTTATAATGATATGGACGGTCACTTATGAACTATTTTGAAAAATATAAAGATGCAAATGGTTCTATACAGGCTTTCTTTTTTCATTTATTGTAAGAACCTGTTGTGAATTTTTTGTCAGAGTGAGGAGGTATTCTCAAGTATATCTAGAATTAATTAGTTGTTTTCACTACCCGACAGAACCAACCTTTCTTTCAATTCTGGTGTATCTGCAAGCAGGACCCCTATGTGGATGATCTCACTACAAAACAAATGTGTAAAGGAACAGATACTAACCTACCTGGCACAAGGACTATGATATGGAATAATCCAATTAAGGACATTTTCAATGATCTAATCTTTTGTAAGCATAATTGCTTATTATTACCGGTTATTCAGTTTTCTTAGTATTTTTGATAAGCAAGATGTTTCTGGATTTCATCACTCCATTTTGGCGCTTGTATTAGCTGACTTTGCTTTAATAATGACACTATTGACGAGATGGAGTGTAAGAAAAAATGCGTACTTGTGATCCTAGTTGTGCATTTTATAAATCTCAATTGAAGCCACAAAAGTAAATAAGTATAATGTGCCCTTCTTTTTGAGGAGATCACAGAACACTTTAAGACCATCTAATCCAAAACTAAATAACATATATTTGTAATTTTAAATGCCAATATAGAAGACAAAGGCTAACCTTTATGAACCCGTAAATAATTATTAACCAATTAAAACAAAACAGAACTGGTTGCTAAAACAGACTCCATATGCAGTTAGGCAAACTGAAAGAAATAATTTGGTCAGCAGTCTTCTATTATTCGATTTCCTGATTTTATCATCCTCAGTCGTAACGCTGTGGTTAGTGTAGTGTCTTATGAGATGGAGATGACGTGACCCTTTTGGTTTGTGAAGGACTCTGTAGAACAGTAACTTAAGAGTGTGGGTAATTGCATCGATGATATGGAATGTTCCAATCTCAATCAATCATTTGTAAAGCGCACTACATACCCGCAAGGGTCTCAAGGCGCTGGGGGGTCGGGGGCGCTACTGATCGAACAGCCATGTCTTGAGTATCCTCCTGAAGGTCAGCGGGTCATGGGTCTGTCGTAGGCTCAGTGGGAGGGTGTTCCATGTCTTGGCGGTGAGGGGGGAGAAGGATCTCCCACCTGTGGTTGTTCTTCGGATGCGCGGGACAGTGGCGAGTGAGAGGTCGGCGTAGCGTAGCTGGCGGTTGGGGATGTAGAAGGAGAGACGTCTGTTGAGGTAGGCTGGGTCGATCTTGTGGAGTGCCCTGTGTGCGTGGGTGAGGAGCTTGAAGGATATCCTCTTGTTTAAGGGGAGCCAGGGCAGGTTTCTCATGTGGGGGTTGATGTGGCCGTGGCGTGGGACGTCGAGTATCAGCCGTGCCGAGGCGTTTTGGATGCGTTGTAGTCGTTTGATGAGCTTGGTCGGGGCTCCCGCGTAAAGGGCGTTTCCGTAGTAGAGTCTACTGCTGACGAGGGCCTGGGTGACTGTCTTTCTTGTATCTGTCGGGATCCATCTGTAGATCTTGCGGAGCATGCGGAAGGTGTTGAAGCAAGAGGAGGAGACGACGTTGACTTGCTTGGTCATTGAGAGCGTTGAGTCGAGGATGATTCCCAGGTTGCGTGCGTGGTCGGTGGGTGTTGGGGCTGCCCCCAGTGCCGTCGGCCACCAGGAGTCGCCCCAGGCTGAAGGGTTGGAGCCGAGGACGAGGACCTCCGTCTTATCCGAGTTCAGCTTCAGATGGCTGGTCTTCATCCAGTCGGTGACGGCCTTCATTCCATTGTGGAGGTTGGCTCTGGCGGTGATGGGTCCCTTGGTGAGGGAGAGGTTCAGCTGAGTGTCGTCAGTGTAGGAGATTATGCTGAGGTCGTGCTGTCGGGCTACGTGTGCGAGCGGGGCCATGTAAATGTTGAACAGCATTGGGCTGAGGGAGGATCCCTGGGGTATGCCGCAGATGATATCGGAGGCTGTGGAATGGAATGGGGGAGGCGAACACTCTGGGTTCTGCTGGAGAGGAATGAGCTGGTCCAATCCAGAGCCTTGTCTCGGATCCCTGCGGCGTGGAGGCATGCGCGTAGTGTGCGGTGGCAGACCATTTCGAAGGCAGCAGAAAGGTCTAGGAAGACGAGTGCTGCGGTCTCGCTGCTGTCCAGCAGGGTCCTGATGTCGCCGGTGGCGGTGATGAGGGCAGTCTCGGTGCTGTGGTTGCTACGGAGCCCTGACTGGAAAGGGTCCAGGATTCTGTTTTCTTCAAGGTATCGGGTTAGCTGTCTGTTGATGGTTTTCTCGATGACCTTGGCCAGGAAGGGGAGCAGAGAGATGGGCCGGAAGTTCTTGAGGTCTCTTGGGTCGGCCTTAGATTTTTTGAGTAGGGCATTGATCTTGGCGTGTTTCCAGATCTATGGGAAGGTCGCGGTCTTGAGGGAGAGATTGATGACATTGTGCAGGTGGGGTGCGATGGAGCTGCTCGCTCTGTTGAAGACGTGGTGCGGGAATGGGTCTGAAGGAGAGCCGGAGTGGATTGTGCGCATGGTCTTGATGGTATCATCGATGCTCGCGCTGGCCCAGGCTAGCAGGGGGTCGTGCTCGATGGTGTGTGGAGGGTCTGTTGTGTTGTTGGGTGTTGAAGCTGTCGTGGATGTCTGCTATCTTGCGGTGAAAGAAGGTGGCGAGGGAGTCGCACAGGGCTTGCGACGGCGGGATGTCGTTGGTGTTGGAGCTGTGGTTGGAGAGTTCCTTCACAATGTTGAAGAGCTCCTTGCTATTGTGTGCGTTGTTGTCGAGGCGGTCTTTGAAGGAGGTCCTCTTGGTTGCCCTGATGAGGTGGTGGTGGTGGCGGATGGCGTCCTTGTATGCTGCGTGGCTGTCCAGAGTTTGTTCACTGTGCCATTTCTTCTCTAGCTTCCAGCAGTCTTGCTTGGAGGCTAGGAGTTCTAGGTTGAACCATATGGCCCTCTTGCTGGTGTCTCTGTGGGGGGGTTTCTTCAGCAGGGCGAGGGTGTTGGCCCAGTCCTCGATCCTGCGACTGAGGCTGTGGGCAGCGTCGTCGGTGTTGGAGGGTTCGGTGGGTGGGCTGAGAGCGAGGTTTGCGTGTAGTTGGTCTTCGGTGATTTGGCTCCAGCAGCGGCGGGGAATCTGTTGGGTGCGGTGGTGTGTGGTCGGTTTCTGGAAGGCGAAGTGGATGCAGTGGTGGACGGTCCAGAGGAGTTCAGTGGTGTGGCTGATGGAGATGTGCAGGCTTGAGGAGAAGATGAGGTTGAGCATGTGGCCGGCGCAGTGGCTGGGCGTTGTGACTAGTTGCTTCAGTCCGAGGTTGGCGAGGTTATCGATCAGGGTTGTGGAGTTGTTGCTCTCAAGGTGAAAGTTCAGGTCTCTGAAGAGGATGTAGTCGGTGGAGGTCAGGGCGTGTGTGCTGATCAAGTCGGCGATGGAGTTGCTGCACAGGGGGCGGAGTCCGGGGGGTCGGTAGACAAGGGTGCCTCTGAGGGTGGAGTTAGGGTCTGTGTGGATCTGGAAATGCATGTGTTCGGCGGTGCTGAGCATGTCGTCGGTGCTAATCGAGACCCTGATGCTTTTCTTGTGGACAATGGCGATTCCTCCTCCGACTCCGTTGGTGCGGTCTCTGCGGGTGATCTTGTAGCTGTCTGGGATGGCTATGGGGATGGCTATGGTGATGTCGGGTGCAGAGGAGTCGTTAAACCAGGTCTCTGTCAGGAAGGCGACGTCCGGGGATGTTGTGTCGAGCAGGTCCCAGAGCTCAACGGCATGCTTGCGTGCGGAGTGGGTGTTCAGTAGTATGCATCGGAGATGGTTGGGGTCTTTCTTGGCGGGTGGTTCGTCGGCTCTGAGGCTGGTGTAGCTGCAGTTCCGGCACGTGAAGGAGCCGTGTGTGCGTTTCGGGGCGGCCTTAAAGCAGGTCTCGCTCCGTCTGGTGTTGAGAGCATGCAGAGTGCTGACGTCGTAGTGGCGGCGGTCGTAGCGGGTGCGGGGGCCAGGGGTTCAGGCGCTGGGCACGGTCCAGGCACGGACGGGCGCAGACGAGCGTCCCTTAGACGTGCCTTTGGCACGCCAGCGTCGTGCCTGCTGCGCTGCCACACAGCGCCCGGCATATACGGGGAGGTGGGAGGGAGGGGTAGCTGAAAGGCGGGAGGCGGGGGCAGCGAATGGGCAGTCGGGGGGCGGGACGCAGCGGCGAGGGCGGTTAGGGACAACGAAGGTAACAGAAGGAAAAAGGGGCACAGAAACGAGGGAAAAACGAGGGCAGAAGGGCTGAAAAAATGAGTGGACACAAAAAAATCGAGTGGAACAGAGGGTAGAAGGGCACAAAAAACTAGTGGAACAGAAGGCAAAAGGGGCACAAAAACGAGGGAAAAACGAGTGGCATAGAGGGCAGAAGGGCACAAAAAACGAGGGGAAAACGAGTGGCACAGAGGGCAGAAGGGCACAAAAAAACGAGTGGAACAGAGGGCAGAAGGGCAAAAAAAACTAGTGGAACAGAAGGCAGAAGGGCACAAAAAACGAGGCAAAAACGAGTGGCACAGAGGGCAGAAGGGCACAAAAAACAAGTGGAACAGAAGGCAAAAGGGCCACAAAAACAAGGGAAAAACGAGTGGCACAGAGTGCAGAAGCAAAAAACACAGTTGATGGACAGAATGTAGAACAATGTCATACATTCACCCCAGTACAACGATCTGGGCCTAAATCCATCGTTTTTTTGCACTCCACACCACCCTGGGTTAGACCCTGGCTATATGCAAATCAGCTCTGACCCTGTGCCTCATGGGAAAAGTCCAGTCCGAACTACCAAGCCATGTCTTTCCCAGACCGGAATCAAGCATCCAAGTACCGGTTTCTGGCTATCAGCCTTCATCAGCCTGGATAGCTTGACTCCAGTGGTGTGGAGAGCCTGGGACTCACGTCTGAGCATACCCAGCACACTTTCTGAACTGGGGTGGAAGAGTGGGCTAAAGAACGGTAATGGATTAAACCCAGATCTTTTGACTGGGTGTGAGTGTTTGATTGATTCAGATGCTCCGTCCATCACCACCCCCTTTTGTACCGCTTTTGGCCGCCATAAGTGTGGCAGGGTATGCTCAGACGTGAGTCCCTTGCTCATTTTGCCACTGGATTCAAGCAAGCCAGTCTGAAGACGGCTGGAATGCCAGAAACTGGTCCTCGGAAGCTTGTTTCCGGTCCAGGGAAGACATGGCTTGGCAGTTCCGGCTGGACTGTTCCCATGAGGCACAGGGTCAGACTGATTTGCATATAGCCATGTCTGAACTGGGGTGGCAGAGTGGGCTAAAGAACGGTGATGGATTAAACCCAGATCTTTTGACTGGGTGTGAGTGTTTGATTGATTCAGATGCTCCGTCCATCACCACCCCCTTTTGTACCACAGAGTGCAGAAGGGCACAGAAAAAACAAGTGGAGCAGAGGGCAGAAGGGACAAAAAACGAGTGGAACAGAAGGCAGAAGGGAACAAAAAACGAGGGAAAAACGAGTGGCACAGAGGGCACAAAAAAACGAGTGGCACAGAGGGCACAGAAAACAAGTGGAACAGAAAGCAAAACAGGCACAAACGAGGGAAATACGAGTGGCACAGAAGGCAGACGGACACAAAAATTAAGTGGAACAGAAGGCAAAAGGGGCACAAAAATGAGTGGCACAGAGGCAGAATACAGAAATACAAGGGCAGCTGAGAACAGAAGGCAGAACGGGCAGAGAGAGCACGGGGACAGCGAGGGGAACAGAGGGAAGAACAAGCATTTGCAATGCAATAGGTCTCGCATTAGGAAAGTTTGAGCTATTGGTATTGTAAATGACAATTTTTTTATTTAAGTGTTGGTTTTGAAAGTAACGAAATTAATAGCATTGTCATTTACAATGCCAATAGTTTTAACTTTCGCAAATGTGACACCTATAGCATTTGTAATGCAATATGTGTTGTATTTACGTGACTTAGATTTATTGATATTACAAATAACAATGGCTTATTTTTTTTAAATAATTAATACTTAAAAGTTATTGTAATTTATAATGGCAATAGCTTAAACTTTTGTAAATAACGTTTGTGAAAATTATGTTCAGTGTATTTTATTGTGACGAAAATACAAGAACAGAAGTGAAATATTAACATCTTTTTGTGACATTTGTAATAAAGCTTGAAACATTGAGAGAACAATTTGAACCAGTTGTTGAATGGTTGCACATATTGATGCAGTGGTAGCGCATAGTGATGTTGTGGTGCCCCTGGGTGATGCTGTGGTGGTGCTGAGTGATGCTGTGGTGATGCGATAGATAGAGTGAGGGCGATAGATAGAGGGAGGGCGATAGAGTTAGAATGATAGATAGATAGATAGAGTTAGGGCGATAGTTAGAAGCGTGCACTGATGTCTGGTGGTGTGTGTGTGAATGGTGAAATTGTACACTGATGGCTGGTGGTGTGTGTATGCCTGGTGAAAGCATGCACTGACGGCTGATGGTGTGTGTTCCTGGTGAAAGTGTGTACTATGTCTGTTGGTGTGTGCCTGGTGGAAGCATGCACTGACGGCTGGTGGTGTTTGTGTGTGGTGAAAGCGTGTACTGATGAATGATGGTGTCTGTGCGTGGTGAAAGTGTGCACTGACGGTTTTGTTTTCAGTGTAGTTGTGTGTGTGTTTGTTGTGTGTGTGTTTGTATGTGTGGTTGTGTGTGTGGTTGTATGTGGTTGTGGGTGGGTGTGTGTGTGGTTGTGGTTGTGTGTGTGGTTGTGTTTGTGTGGTGTTGTGTGTGTGGTGTGTGTGTGGTTGTGTGTTGTTGTGTGTGTGGTTGCACTGTAAGGCATTTGCCAGCGTGGCAGTGCTAGAGTTCACACCTTTCAATGAGAGGCTTTGGGGTAGAGGTGTGCCAGAAAAAAACTCATAAATGCCAGATTGCAGCATAATGTGTACTAAAATAGATCAGCCTAACAAAAGTGTGTAAAAGACAATACATTAAAAAATAGTTGTCTAACAATTAGGTGGGTCGGATGGTGGTGTGTCTGACTGCTAGAAGCGTGCACTGATGGCGTGTATGCCTGGTGGAAGCGTGCACTTACAAACGGTGGTGTGTGTGCCTGGTGGAAGCATGCAAATATAGCTGGTGTTGTGTATGGCAGGTGAAAGTGTGCACTGACAGCTGGAGGAGTGTGCCTGTTAAAACGTGCACTGGCAGCTGGCGGTGTGGGTCTGCCTGGTCAAAGCGTGCACGGACGACTGGTGGTGTGTGTCTGATGGAAGGGTGCACAGACAGCTAGTAGTGTGTGTGCATGATGGAAGCATGCACTGACTGGTGATAATGCCATTTGGACCTTCTGAAGTATTTAGCCATGCAGCACATTATCCTGGGTGCTACACCATCTACTGTTACTTCAGGTGCATTGTTAACGACCATACACCCAAGGATGGGCTTTCGTGCTTTTTAATGAAAATATGAAAACGTTGTGTACGTGTGTCATGTGAAACAAGTTGAAAAGTTATGATAAAAAAGTGTTATAAGCATTTTTTTTGTTACCATATATTTATATAACTAAGAAGCCATTATGTACAACTGAATGTCCCGATTAATAAAGAATGAACATAAAAAAAAGTCTTCTCGTTTTTTGTCCTTGCAGTGCTGGCAAATTCTTCCTGTCTGTTCTAATGCTTGTTTATTTATTGTTGATTTATTTATTATGGTTTTCTTTGTTTTGTTATGCGAGGGGGACATAAACAACGGGACGGTGGAGGTTGGGAAATAGTACCCTTAATTACACACAAGCAGTGGACAGACTTCAGGGGAGAATCAACAGATGCCAGATTCTGGGGGTAGACTGAGGTGGTGCTGAGTGGTACTGAGTTGTGGTTTGCTGATGCGGAGGTGATGCTCAGGTGATGCTGAATGATACTCAGGTGGTGCTGAAAAATGGTGATGTGGTGCTGATGTGGTGGTGTGCTGATGCAGATATGCTGCTCAGGTGATGCTGAGTGATACTGAGGTGATGCTGAGTGATACTGAGGTGATGCTGAGTGATACTGAGGTGATGCTGAGTGATGCTGAGTAATGCTGAAGTATGTGGAGGTGGTGGTGCTGCACTGGTACTCAGGTGGTGCTGACGAAAACTGAGTAAATGCTGTGTTGATGCTGAAGTAGTGCTGAATTGCGGCTGAGGTGGGGCTACGCTTGTGGTGATGCTGTGCTAATGCACAGGTGGTGCTGTGCTGATGCGGAGATGGTGCTGCGCTGATGTTGAGGTGGTGCTGTGCTGGTAGTGAGGTGGTTCTGCGCTGGTAGTGAGGTGGTTCTGCACTGGTGCAGCACTGATGCTGAGTTGGTGCTGAGTTGCAGGTGAGAGTTTTGTATATTTCGTTTTTTGGGGGCGAAGAGTTGGGAAAGACTGCTTGGGTTCTGAATGTGTACTGATCGACTTATATGATAGTGTGCATGCAGAAGTATGCCTCGGCTGCTGGACATCTGTGTTTTTAAGGCAATCACGATATATCCGAGGAGAGATTCTATATTTGTTTCAGCAGCTGAACTGTGTATTGCTGAGGGAGGAAGACAAACAGTTAAATAAGCAGGGACAGACGGGAGGTGGTGGGGGGTGGGGGAGCACAGTTGTTAAAGTGAAATACAGGCCTGCTCGATATTTATTTCTGCAGCTGAAAACAGCAGCTGAAGTGTGCAAAGCTTAATTAAAGCTGGTACCGTAATTAGTCATTTGATTCTGATGCCCTCACTATAGGCTCCTGCTTCGACACGTGGCTTGCTACTGCCCATGTAATATTTGTCAATAGAGGAAGGCGTGTGCACATTGCAATGGACCACCATATGTAATGCCACTAATTTTGAAATGTATGCTCCGAGGATTTTTAAAACTTACGTCCTAAAACTATGATGGCCACTCTTGTTAGTTTAATTAGGTCCACTGGCACTAACACTACATTACCCAGAATGCATTACGTTGTCACACGCAAGCCTAGTCCTGGCAAGTGATAACATGAAGTGAGGTTTTCACCTTGGATGTGAACTAAGTCCCAAAGCGTAAAGTAGACTGCGACCTAAACTGGAATAACTTGGTGATCCCAGAAGATCCTAAATTGGGTGTGAGTACTTAATGTAATCATTTTTCTTCCTGTGAGTTCTGGTACTTGTGATGCTCACAATGTTAAGCGCTGAAGATCCTTGGTTCCCAAATTAATACAAGAATTAGACTTTATGCTCTGCACCAGTTTTCTTTTTTAGCTGCTTGTGACCGAGTGTCCCTTAAGGTGTCACACATGAGACTTGCAAATGTCGCATGCACGCACACTGAAAACTTGGAAGCTATATTTTGTGTTGTGTGTGATATTTGAGTGGGGGCCGGAGAGAGGGGGCAGCCTCTATTCCAATTTCAGAGGGGCGTGCCGGAAAAAACGGTCTTGCCCACTAACGGAAGTAGTTCGCAAGTGATACGCTTCTAAAGAAAAAATTACCAAAAATATATAACCAAAGTGGCATGGCAACATAGGCTGCATGAATGATTGAAAGGCCATTCAAAGGGCGATGGGGTTAGAGGGTACGGAAAAGACTAGCCCAACATGTAAAGGAGGCTGGGGCCAGAGAGGGTACAGGTAGGACTGGCCCACCATCCCAGAGGGCTGGGTTTAGGGGAGGTAATAAGGACTGGGCCCTAACATACGGTGGTGGGAGTCAGACGTCGGAAGAGACACTGGCCACAATTATAATGGAGCAGAGGTCAGGGTGCGCAGGTGGCATTACAAAACAACACTCCAACAGATAGTATGACGAAACGTACTTCTTGTTGTTCAAAAGCAGTATCAGACCATCCAGGGTCGCACCTATGACTTGCGGCATACAGACAAACTCTATTTGCGTCTCCTTTACGCTCTCCGCAGCCAGCGCATTAACTTGGATTATCGCACTGCAACAAAGTGCAATGGGACTTTTCATGGGCGATGAGAGTATTCTCCTCTGGGAAGGGGTACTGTCATCATCCCTGCAGGACTGGGTGTTATCGTCTCACTCACCACTGGTAGTCGGATCCCCCAACCACAGCCGGGAAGCACACGTACTCTGTCGAAACCCAGGGTCTGATGAAACATTGCATGTCGTTTTACAGCGTGTTACGACTACAGTACACTTAAATCAGGGAATATGGAGAAAATGTTAAACTAGTAGTGGGGATGGCTGAAATGCCTCCTGTGCCCGGCAAAACTTATGTCTTCAACAGCTCTACGTAATCACTGACCAAACAAGCGTGCAGAGTCAAGTCAGTCAAGTCAAGTAACTTTATTCGGTTGTTCGATTTGACAACCATAAAAGTATTTACATTACAGATAATAACATGACATACACATAATCTTAAAAGAGCGTAATCAATTGCAGATAAAAATCACAGAATTAAAAATACAGCACTGTATCAAGATATTGAAGACCGATTAAAAAATAGTATTCCTTTAACAGCATTTATAAATAACAGTATCAGTATTATTATCCTTCCATACTGTTTCTAAATTTGATCGCCATTCTTAAAAAACTACATATAAACAAGGTGTAATCATAATTTAGCAGCTGTAAAAAATATTGTGCAGGACGAAATTGTTGGAAGTTAAATTTTTTCAAACAGGGTTTCAAGCATAGCTTCCTTGGTACAGCATAAAAGGGGCAGAAAAACAAAAAGTGTACCAGGTCTTGCGGAGACTTATCGTCGCAGCCGCAAGCCGGCAACACTTGACCTCGATGAGAACCCCTAGGTACCGCCAGCAAAAGATGAAACAGGTTGAACCTGAACCTTGTTAACAAAAAACGGTCGTAACTCGACATTTGCCATGTCAGGTAGGGTTCCATAAGCAAAGTGCTTTTAATTAGTATGTGATTGCGTACACTTTCCTTTTTTAGTTCACATGATTCCCTTTCCTGTTGTCTAGAGTCAATAAAAGCATTTTTGACCGTAATAAGATCCATTTTAGTGATGGATTCCGGGCATAAAAAAAGTTCAGGACGGCCTAAATCAGTAAAACATTTAAATAAATATTTAAGCCAGGGAACCTCCAACCTGTTATCCCATGTAAGAGCTTCTCTTAGAAAAAGCTTGGTCAGGAGGATATTATCATTTAACCAGCTGTTCATCCAACATAACATGGGATTCAATGCAATTTTATCGCTAACATACGGAACCCCCAGTTCTTCATGCACAGAATAGTTTGCTGTACCCCTCGGAACCCTTAAAATCTGTTTTAAAAAATTATTTTCAACTATCTGGAGTACGTCCAAGGGAACGTATCCCCATATTTCACTGCCGTAACAAGCTGTGGTTACACTTTTGGCCCTATATAGTTGGAGTAGAGCGGCAACTGGGCTATTTCCCAGTTTTTTTGAGAAATCCAATATAGCCGCGTTTACCCTTGAGACATCTCCCTTCTTTTTCAGAATCACGGGTCCCCATTTAAGTTGACTGTCAAAGAGGACCCCGAGGTAGGAGAATGTGTGTGTTACAGGTATTGCCACTCCAGCTACATTTAGGTGGTTTGGTTTTTTAAATCCTTGACCAACCTTCATTATGTAGGATTTAGTGTTATTAATACTTAAATCTCTGGTCTTCATAAATGTGTAAAAGGAATCTAGTAAAATTTGGAGTCCATTGGCCGTTCTCGATAAAAGGACTGCGTCGTCCGCATATAGTAAAACCGGCAGACCTTTGCGACCAATGTATGGATAGTCTGTGTTGGTACTTAAAAGGGTCTCTTCCAGATCATTAATATAAAGATTGAAGAGGAACGGGGCCAGAATACATCCTTGCCGGACGCCCCGAAACACTCCAAAATCTTTGGTCACTTTTAGGTCCTGGGTATATCTGACATTCGCTTTGGTATCTGAATGTATATCTTCTAGGAAGTTTACTAGGTTTTTGTCCACGCCCATTTTTTCCATGGCACCCCAGAGCTTCCCACGGTTCACACAATCAAAGGCCGAAGAGAGATCCATAAACGCCATATGGATTGTTCCTCTTCGAGCCCTGGTGTACTTCCCTACAATAAGATACAAATTCAGACATTGGGAAATGGTAGAATGTCCAGGCCTAAAACCATACTGGATTGGAGATAATATATTATTTTCCTCTGACCAACTAGTCAATCTATTTAAAATGACTCCTCCTATCACCTTTGCCACAGAATTTATTAACGATATCGGTCTGTAGCAGGCCGGGCTGCTACGGTCTCCTTTCTTAAATATGGGGACTATTGTAGATACCCCCCATGATTTTGGGCATCCACATAACACAGCTGCATTAAGTACTGCTGTGAGTACCGGCGCCCATAGTGCTTCGCGTGACTTAAAGAGGTCGGGCGGAAGTCCATCGGGACCTGGGGCCTTATTATTTGACAGACCTTTAATTCCTTTAACTATCTCCTCATTTGTAAAACATAGAGAGATATCTCTACCTGTACCTGAGTTGTGTTCTGCCTGTGATTCATTATTTATAAAAATAGAACTGAAATGATCTATCCATTCGTCCTCTGATATATTTGTGCCCACGTTTGGGATGGTAGGGCAATCAAATATTGGTTTGTTGATTATCTCCCAAAACTTCGAACTATTTTTTAAAGTCTCGGGTTCTAGAAGTGACTCCCATACACTTTTTTTAACTGCTCGCTTCCGAATAGCCAATGATTTCTTATAATCATTCCGCAAACCCCTAATGATCAGTGGATCTCTCGGATTTGTTTTTAATGCTTTCTTTAGCTCGCGACTAGCCTTTGAGCAATCACTGTCAAACCATTTTGGATTGCAATTTAAATTTATTCTCCCCTTATTGGGTACCGTTAGAAATAACTCCACCTTATTAGCTATCTCCTTAAATGATGTCAAGATTTGCGACGGAGCTGATTCAGGAGATGTACATATCATTAATTCTTGATTACAAACTGCACTAATAGAGGTATAAAATTGATCGCAATCCACCATTGCCCATTTTAGGCGGCGCTTTCCATTAATGCATTTTAAGTGGCCACGGTCCTCTCGGGGATTGCGTTTTTCAAGTAGACTCATGCCCATAGTGATGCATAAAGGGTTGTGGTCGCTATAAATACTCATGAGGATCCTAAAATCCTCGGTGATATTAACAAAGTCAGCTGAAATGAGAATGTGGTCTATATATGTACCTGTGGCATGGCCTTTAAAAGTAGGGATTGGGAATACAGTTCGATCAGGTACTGTCGACATTACCGTGAATAGATTGTTTTCATTCATTAACTCATTTAACCCTGTACCCCTCCGCGAGTGTTCGAAGTGTATTCCTTCCATACTGTTACAACCCAATTGTCCAACAGGTTCCACGCTTGGGTTCCCACATAAATGTGTGTTAAAATCACCTACTAAAATTTTGGAGCATGGCAGAGAACTATCAATTGCCCCTAGCAGACCACGCAAAATTTCTATATTGCAATCTCCAGCCTGGTTCACAGAATTATAAAAATTAATCAGTGCAAAATTAGTTTTACCCCTTCTGAATTCCAAAATCTGTATGTTATTATTACCAGATTTGTGTTCAATTTTGTGACATATAAGCGACAAACAGACAAAGATGGCCAAACCCCCTTTAGCTCTTCCACTTGCAGATGGTATTGCCGGGATCATAAAGCTCTGATATCTCTCAATATACAGGTTTTTCCCTACTACCCAGGTTTCTTGAAGACATATTATAGAATATTTTTTAACATAGTGCAGCCAGTCTTTATCTTGCATTTTATCAGAAAGTCCAGCTATATTCCATGATAACAATATAAGTCCCTCCACACATTTTTGACGTCCACATTGTGTTCCGTTCAAGTTCTCTCTTGCAGGTGGACTAGTAGGAATTACAGAACTGTAAGTATTCACATTCACTATGCCTACGTCTTTTGGTAGTCATTCAACCCCGTCCAGCCCACCCTCCACAGAGAAAATATCATACCTATTGGAAGTGGGGATATTGAAATAATGGGGATCTGTATGATATGGTCGTGATGGTTGGTCATATCCGTCCCTACTACTACCCCAATTATTTACTGGTACATCGAAACCCCAACCATTTGTTTTTTCTAGCCATGTTGATCTAATATAGGTATGATTAGGCTTAGGGTATGTCATACTCCTTTGTTTTTTACCAAAAAATTCCAGAGTGAGAGGAATGATAGTACCACTCCTTCGTTGTGGTGGTAGAATGTTTGGAAGGATATTTGGTAAGACTGCAGAGTTTACAAAGTTAATAATTATGCAGTCGCCTTTAAATTTTTTGGGGTTTTGGCCTATCCAAGTGGCCCTTCTGGCTGATTTAATATCTCTAGCTAGCTGTTGCTTCCCCCATGGGGCCAGCCGCATATTGCCCGATAGCCAGTGCAGGGCTTTACTTGTTAGCGCCGTGGGTGATTCAGTTTGGTCCGGTGTTAAAGGGGGAGCATTTGCTAAAACCAGCACTAGAGGGGCTGCGTCCTCAATGAAGTGTAGTGTGTCTTCTTCTGCTCTTGGAAGGGTTATTTCTGGTGGTTGTGGAGGATGGATGTCCCTTGTCGGTGACTGATTGGATGCGGTATTTGGCGTCTGATCTGAATGATTTACCCTTGTGATGTTAGGAATTGTGCCTGTATCTAGCTGAGGGCCAACTACCTCTTTTGCAGGCATGGCCAGATTTTTAACTGTACCGGCTATGTTAAACACTTCTTCCATTAACTTCTTTTGATCTACTCCCAACTTTTTCACATCTGCGGATAACTTATCCAGTTTGGCCACTACCGGTTTAATTAAGGCTCTAAATTTGGCGTCAATTAAAACTGCTATCCTGGATATAAGCTCTTCATCCGTATTTAATTTTTCGTCCTCTTCTAATTTCCTCCTACCTTTTTCCCTGCTTCTCAGTGGTGACGCAGCCCTCTTCCTCCCTGTACAAACTCCACCACGAAGTAATTGGGTTTTCCTACACTTTCTAATCGCTCGCGGGGCTGGGGCCTGAACAGGAGGATCGGCTTCTATGGATGTCTGCTCACTGTCTTCTGCAGTATGGTTTTCTTCAGGGTCAACTATCTGCGAGTCTGAGACATTGATCGTAGCTATATCTTGCTCCTGAGCTAGACTAATACTCATGTTTGAAGGGCCATTTTCGGGTGTCTCGGAATCCAAAAATACACTTCCCTCAGCCTGAGATGGAATATCTAACCATGGTGAGTCTGGTGAAGGGCTTAAGGGAGATAAATTTGGAGAGTGACTAAGACCTAGAGATTGTCTCCTTTCAGTATTGATCTTTGATACAACTTGTACCATATAGTTTTCAATGGAATTACCCCCCACCACAACATTCTTCTTTGGCATTATGAAAGAGGATGGTGTTAAAACCTAATATTTGGCAATCTACCAAAAACGGGCCAACTCACGGTAATACGGTACAGAGTGTCAAAAGTTGAGCAAGTATTTCAAGGATTAATAGTCTTACTGTATGGAAAGGGTCAGGTTCAGCAAAGGCAAAAAAACGAGCCCAGTCCAGTCTCAGCCTGTCTCGGACTGTCCGCCCTTTGTCCGGGCTTCGTCCGGCGTCCCGCACACGCGTCCCGCTATGCGTCAGAGGGACGTTTTTATAGGAGGAGCAAGGGGCGGGAAGAGACTCCAGGTGCGCTGCGTTGATCCTGCGCGGAACCCTGGGTCTCGCAGTCCCGGCCCCTGTTGAAATCGCCTCACACTCTCCTCGGCGAAGATAGACGGTCAAAAGCTCCACTCCACCAAATCTGCGGGCAAACAAGCAAGGTGTCAGGGACAAAGTCACGAACTCAGCACACAGCTGCGAGCGGCTCCCGCGAAGCGGGGGCCGCGAGCTGTTTTGAAGGCACAGGTCAGGCTAGGCAAACGGGGAGGAGCAGGGGGCGGGAAGAGACTCCAGGTGCGCTGCGTTGATCCTGCGCGGAACCCTGGGTCTCGCAGTCCCGGCCCCTGTTGAAATCGCCTCACACTCTCCTCGGCGAAGATAGACGGTCAAAAGCTCCACTCCACCAAATTTGCAGATTCTGTAATTTGGATATATATCACCCAGTCTTGATGCTGCACGCTCAGTATCAACCCAAATTTCCTGTGACTCAAAGCACGATCGATAGTGTTCCGGGCAGAACAAATGTGAAACAAGTTTAACAGGAAGCATGAGCAACAAGACGTGCGCGTGACGAAAACTGCCGTGGGGCGGGGCTTCTGTTTCCTGCTGGAAGCTCGCGCCCACGGAGTGGCTGGCTAGGAGAGGAGCAGTGATGACGCGGGGCTCCCATGCCTGAGGGAGAGCCCAGCGGTGGCGGCTGAAGTTCGGAGTTGCGCCGATACGGTAAGTGGGGCTTAGTTGTAGTGGGGGTGGCGGCTGGGGGGGGCACGTGTATGGGTGTAGCTGTGTGTGTGTATGTATATGTGTGACTGTGTGTCTGTTAGCTGTGCGTGTGTATATGTGGGTGGGGGGCCCTGCGTGAGCGGGGGTGTGTGTGTGTGTGTGTGTGTGTGTGTGTGCCTGCCTGCGTGTGTGTGTGTGCCTGCCTGCGTGTGTATGTGTGTGTTCAGGGAATCTGAGGCAGGGGATGTGCACGGCGCCGGGCTGGGCGTGCGCGCCCACGAGGTGAAGTCGACGTGCGTGCCCGACCCCTGTCTCAGATTCCCAGGAGACGGGCAGCTATAGTTGTCGAGCTGGATGCATGCTTCGCATGGTTTCTCCAGCTCGACCTAAAAAGGGGCACGGACCACGTACAGGCAGCGGGAGAAGACAGACAACAGCAGTCACAGACTCAACAATGAAAATACAGGCAATAAAATAAAAGCAATAAAGCGGAGGATGAACAAACCTACCTAAGGCCTACCACTGGCCACCAGGGATGAGGCGCAGGCGATAGCCTGCGGATGGTGGAGGGCCTTGAACGTCCTCAGCAATGGCAGCTGGGGCAGGGAGACACAGGCGGTGCTGTGCGGAGGGGGAGAGACCTACCTGGTCGTTCATGAATAAAGACAAGCAATACCAAGCTCCGTGTGTTGCATGATCATTTACAAGTGGCTGGGGTAGGACACTACAACTGGATACGAGATAGGGGATTATGTAAACCCTGCAATCTGAAGAACCGAGAGTGCTCCCCAGAGAGTTTGCTGTGGTCCTTCTAAATGCTTGTGCGAGCCACGTGTGCCTCGTTGAAGTGAAAAAATGATGGTTGTCATATGTGGAGTCAAAGCGACACTCCAGCCACTGCCATGCCTGTGAAGTGAGTGAAAGCTTTACAGAAAGCTTATTTGTCGTTGGCTAGAAATGTACAGATAAAGGCGAGACAAGAGGTACTGCACCGCAACACAGAATTATCATTCATACAGTACGATAACACTAAAGGTAGTGACAACCAGGTACAGAGAAGTGCTACAGGCTGTGCTAGCTGAGTGCAAGGAAGCGCTAAAAGCAGAGCCATTTCTGACAAAAAGAAACGCTAAAGGCAGTGACAACCAGTTACGGAAAGTGCCGCGAGTGGCGACAATTAAACATAGAGAGAATACATTCACGCTTACCAGAACTTGAGTAAAAAGAGTCATCATATCAAGCTTTTTACCAGGGGTTGTGAATGCAGAGATTGTGATCCTCAAAGCAGACACCACAGAGTGTGTCAGGGGCATTCCGCACAACTCTAAAGTGTTTCAGAAATTGAACGGCTGCAATGGCAACGTGAAAAGAAGCCACACAAGTTCAGACTGGTCAGAACTATTCTGCAGCAAGGACTTACAGATGTTTTAATGGTGCAGGTCCAGGTGAACAGCACATACTCTCGTCAGTAAGGTCCATAACTGGTTATAATGCTCTTTTTTTACACCACTGTCTCCCTTTGATACTGCCAAAAAGCAAAATATTGGCAATAGATGGGCCGCCTGGATCGAAAGTTTTTATGATTTCATTGATGTGCTGAAAGAAGCAAATGACACAAAGAACATTACAATATCTAAAGACATTAGCAGGCGAAGGTGTAAAAGTAGTGATAAAGAAAATACCACAAGGTGATGAAGTGACATACTGTGGTGTAAATCAAAGAAGCATTAAACACGAAGTTCAATCCAATCCTGAGTGTCTACTATGAAAAGGCAATTTTCAGTCAGGAAAGGCAGAGTGCTGATGAAACGATGTATGAGTTTGCAGAAAGGCTTTATTCACTCATAAAGCACTGCAAGTTTAATTAGTTTAACAATGAAAAGGCAATGCGTCTCAGAGTAATAGATGTTAGCCTCTCTGATTTCTTCAGACAATGAATACTGAAAGAGAAATTCAGCGTAGAGCAAGTGCCCATGGGTGCCAGAGTAGAGGAAAGAGCTGACAGACAGTCAGCTAACATGGAGACCAGGATGCCCCAGAATGAGTCAGCGCTGAATGGGAAAAATAAGTCGAAGCAATGCAAAAGGCCATAAAGTAATGTCCCCAAAGACAAAGAAGTTGTTTACAATGTGGATTTTACTTTCCACTGGAGGTTAATGTCCCACCATTGGACAGGTATGCAAAGGTTGCGGGAAAGAGAACCATTTTGTAACAGTCGGAAAAGATCAAGTGTGTCACATCAAGAAAACAAAATGGAGGCAAGATCAAGGATACAAAAGGGATACCAGAAAGTTCTAAATACGTCATTCTGCGCACATCCACCAGGCCAAACGGCAACATCAATTGAGGAAAGTAGAAATTGAACTATGTCAATTGTCGGCGAATTCGCCAGCTAAAAGTTCATCACTATCCTTGCTGAGTGACAGTGAGGAAGATGGGTGTGCTATGCCAATGTTGACTGCTGGACGACGTGCAAATGTAGCGTTAGCTACGTGCAAGGTAGAATGCTGGTCAAAGCTAGGCCGACAAGTGAATGTGCAAAATTCATTTGGGCACTGTCCCAAGATCACACTGAAAGTGAATGGGCACTGCATAAATATTATCATACACAGTGGTGCCTCAATAAACATTATGCCGGTGGAGAAGCACAATGAACAGTCTCCAGTACCCCCTTTTAACTCAGACGAAAACCAAAGTGTATATTTGGGCCGGTTCGACATCACTGCCAAGTCAAATTGCATTCATAGCCCCTGTGCAGCATAAAAATACGAAAGTATAATCGCCAATTCATGTCTTATCAGGCACTTCATCGACCGCGCATGTTTCAGTACTGCTGTTGAAATGGGGCTGAATTCTGTGAACCACAATTTCAATGCCTATCATGAGATAGTGAATTAGTTTCCATCTATGTTTCACAAATTAGAAAGGCTTAAGACCATAATAGTGCAACTTCACATAAATCAGGACATTTATCTTGTTGCTCAGTGACATCATCAAATTGTATTCCAATTACAAAAGGCTGTTGAGAAAGAACTTGATGTCTTATTTAAACATGTCATCATTGAGCGAGCCACTGTTCCAATGCCATGGGTATCAACCATAGTAGTAGTGCCGAAAAAGGATAGTGGAGGAGCAGTGCGCATTTGCGTTGATATGCACCAAGCAAACAAGGCGATTTAAAGAGAATTACATCCAGGTCCACACATTGCCAACATAGTTACGTAGCTAAATGGAGCTAAAGACTTTTCCCACCCTGATTTGAACAAAGGATATCACCAGCTTGAACTGAAAGAGAATTGCAGGTACATTACTACCTTTTCGACTCATGTTGGTTTGCTTCAATATAAAAGGTTACGTTTCGGTTACAGGATGTCATTTGTCGTATAACAAAGCCAGTCAAAAATGCTTTCAATTACCGTGATGACATGCTAGCTTATTGGGCCACGCGAAAGGAACATGATGAAGCTCTGACACGTGTGTCATATACTTGCTGACGCAGCTCTCACCTCAGACGTGGCAAAATGTGAGTTTCATCAAACCAAACAAGTTCTTTGCCATGTCTTTTCAGATGGGGGAATGAATCCAGACCGGAACAAAGTACAAGCCTTGTCCTCCACTTCTCCCCCACAAGATGTAATTATGCTGAGATCCTTCCTTGGTGTGGCCAGTTACTGTTCAAGGTATATACATGACTTTGCCACTGTAAATGCCCCACTTAGAGACTTAACAAACCAAAATGTCCCATTCAAATGGTCCAGTGAATATGAATGAAGCTTTAAGAAAATCAAGTATCCAAAAGAGAACACAACGTAAATGGCATACTTTGATCTGACATTGGGATGTATGTCGATACATCGCGCACCATTCCATCGCGTGCGTTTACCACGTGTACTTCACATCGCAAAGTCCTTTACATCGTCACCTTTAACAACGAACGTTGTTTCAACGCCAATGCGTTGATTGCTATTGGCAGCACCTCACTTCGCAGACCACTAAATCGCACCCCCTGACAACGCGTTGTTTTGTTAGCTGCGGTTCAATAGGCTGGGGAATTTAGGCTTGAAATTCAGAGATGCCGAATTAAAATACATGATAATTGGAAACAAAGTGGGTCCGGGCTGTGTGCTTTTGCAACGGACCTGCCTGTAATAAGACAGTGCAGTTTCCAAGCAGTCTGTCAGTGTGAAGCCATTTTCTTCCCTTTGGACATTTGCTTATTGTTTCATATTAAAAGTAGTTCTAACATCAGAACCCGCTTGTCATTTATGGAATGACAAACTGGTTACCATGCGTTCTAATCATCTGACAAATCACAAAGAGGTCTGCTGTGAGTAAATGTAGGAACGCATGTACTTTATAAGATGACAGAGACAGGCTGACCTGCAATTTCTTTATTTAAGGTATGAATCACTTTTTACATCATAATACATGATGGTATCATAATTCGCAATTCCAATCCTCCAGTTAATCCGTTGTCTCCTGCTTTTTAATTAGAGATATTTTGATTGTAGTAATAGAATTGTCCGTAATTATTAACTTTGATTTGCATTGGCAACATTTTTTCTCAGTGCTTCTTTTTCACAACACAAAACAATCTACTACTTCGGTAGCGATTTTGACCGGCTCGGTGCTCGTGATCTTCCTTCCTTGGGGCAGAGAGAGAGATTCTGCCCTTTAAGGTACATAGAAGGGTGTGATTTGTGACTTCCCTTGCTTCCCCGCTGCGATGCTCGGAGACGGGAAACGGCCATTACCACGAAGCCGTTTCCACGAAATCGTTAACCACGCATGCAGTACAACGCATGCGTGGTTACCACGAAAGCCTTTACCACGCATACCTTTACTACCAGGTTTGTAGTAAAGTTATATGTGGTAAAGGAAAAAAGGAAAAAAGAGGGGGACTTGGGGGGGACTTGGGGGGGTCTCCCCCCCCCCCCAAAAAAAACTCACCTGAAGTCACGTCGTTTAAGAGAAATCGGGAAAAACCTTCCGCTTTCTCTTAACGACGTATGACTTCACCACGCCACCAATCGAGGAAAATGTTATGAGTGGTAAACGAATTCCGTTGTAACGCATGCGTGGTAAAGGCATGCGTTGCAAGGGAATTCGTTGTAGCGTCATACATTCCTCGGAGACACCCCCAGGGGATATGATGTTTTCAGAGGCACCTCTTTGCATATACACAAAGCATTCCTCGTTCATAATAATATTGACCAAGTCAATAGGCGTGACCTTTCTGTAAGTGAAAGTGAATCTTCATTCAGTATCTGTGTGGTTATGTGAGTCATTGGCTGAATTAATAAATTAGGGTATTGATGGCTGCATCGGCTAGAGACTAAATGCACGAGCGATTGGATGCATCAATTAATGGAAGAATGGATGGATGAATGGCTGAATGAATGAGTGCTTTGATAGATGAAGCTGGCAAGGACAATGTGTGGGGGAAATGAAGTGCCTGGACAGTGTGGCTTAGTCACAATCGGAGTGCCTGGGAAATGTGAAATGTAAGGGTAGAGTGTCTCCATGTCTCCAGCAGCCGTGTTCCCGTTTTTATCGCAGCATTTCTCCTTCCGCACACACTGGCATTTCTCTGTCCACAAAGCATTCCTCGTTCATAATAATATTGACCAAATCAATAGGCGTGACCTTTCTGTAAGTGAAAGTGAATCTTCATTTAGTATCTGTGTGGTTATGTGAGTCGTTGGCTAAATTAATAAATGAGGGCATTGATGGCTGCATCGGATAGAGACTAAATGCATGAGCGATTGGCTGCATCGATTAATGGAAGTATGGTTGTATGATGTAAGGGTAGTGTGTCTCCAACTCTCCATGTCTCCAGCAGCTGTGTCCCCGTTGTCATCACGGCATTTCTCTTTCCCCGCACACTGGCATTTATCTGCCTATTTCTCCTTCCACGCACACTGGCATTTAAAAACAATGGTTTTTACTTTGATGCATGCTTCAAGTGCTGGGGTCATGTCTTCAGCAGCCGTGTCCCCGTTGTTATCGCAGCATTTCTCCTTCCGCGCACACTGGCATTTCTCTGCCTTTTCTCCTTCCGGGCACACAGCGTCATGTCTTTAACAGCCGTGTCCCCGTTAACATCGCTAGCGATGTAAATCTCACTGCGCTGTTGTAGCATGCGTTATGAAGGCATGCATTGTAAAGCCGCCTGCGAGGTGAAAGTCGCGTTGCGATGGCACCGCGTGGTAACACCATTGTTGTAACGGGTGTTTCCCCTGAAATTGTAGATGGGAAAGGCTGTTGATGCTAGCCCAGTGGGGTTAGGTGCCATCCTTACCTAGCACCCAGGACATCCTAATGCCACAAGACACATTGTAGTTTATGCTAGCCGAGGTTTGTCAACAACAGAACAAGCTTATTCGCCGTTCAAAAAAAGAAAAACTAGCTTTAGTGTGGGCTTGTGTTAATTTTCATGTGTTCCTGTAGGGAAAAAATGTCACAGTTGTCACTGACCACCAAGCATTGCTGACCATTTTCGGCAATCGTAAAGCCAAGATGACCCCTCGCCTTAAGGTGGGGGTTACGATTCTAGGAGTAGGATTATACGATTGTTCAACGTCCAGAATAAGTTCAAATTCCTGTGGACTACCCTTCACGTGCACTACTATTGTTTCATGGCACTACCTCTAAAGTGGGTGATGCTTATGTTGACTTCATTGTGAAGTCCAGTACCCCTGCTGCCATATCAGTAATGCAAATCATTGCTGATACAAGTACAGACAGGAATTTGCTAATACTCAAAGACATTATTATACACCAGTCGTGGCTAACACATTTGACCTCTTCATGATGACCTTGAATAACAGAAATTAAAAAATGTGCAAGAACAACTTTCAGTTCCTCTAGAAGGCATCATTTTAAGAGGGTCGAGAATTGTCATACCCAGGTGTCGGAGACAACAAGTATTTGGACTGGACCGTGAGGGACACAGTGGGGTTGATGCTATGAAACTAGCTTTACGAGACATAACTTTGTTTTCCAGTCTTGATGAAAGAGTTCAAAAAGAGTTAAAGGTCTGTCATTTGTGAATTAGTTTATCCTCTAAGACAACCCCATAGCCGTCAAACATGTCTGATCCCTCAAAGCATGCCTTGGAGAAGATTGCAATCAACTTCTTTGGACCCCATGACAATGGACATCATCTACTAATAATTGTTGATGCATATTTCTATTTTCCTCTGGTGGAAGATCTGTCGTCAGCTACTCATGACAGTCATTGAGAGACTAGAGAATAATTTTGCAACTTTAGGAATTCTATCAATTTCGAAATAGGGACAATGGCCCGCCTTTCAATAGTCAGGAGTTTAAAGACTTTCTCACTCATTTAAATATCAAGCATCAAAAAAGCACACCTCTCTGGCCACAGGTGAAAGGTGTGGTTAAAAAATTTAAGAGTACCCTCAAGAAGACCGTTCAGCATGCTGCTTTGGAAATGCTTGAACTCAAATTAGTTCTTCAGTCTACGCTTCATGCATTCAGGTAAACTCCACATTCTACCACAGGTAGTAGTAGTAGTAAGCATACTTTTATAGCGCAACTATCACCCAGAGGGTATCCTGGCGCTTTGACTCATAATGACCTAGCCCACACAACAAAAAGGAGTTACACATCCCTAGGAAAAAGATGGGATTTCAAGCCTTTCTTGAATGAAGCAAGATTGTCAATGCTCCTTAATGTTAGCGAGAGAGAATTCCAAAGTTTGGATGCAGTGTGACCAAAGGAACGGCCACCCATTCGCACCCTTTGCATTCTAGGCACCGCCACTAGATAGGCTGATGAGGACCGTAAAGATCTGGCTGGGGTGTCCCATGTTTGGGAGAATCATGGGTAAAGTCCTAAAATTGACCAATGAGAGATCTATTGACCTTAATAAACTTCAAACCATTGATTTGTCTCACAAGTGCAAAACAACGACCCATGCACACTGATGACGATGTGCTCAGAACACGCTATACCACAGCAGACCAAGTGATTGTCATGCAGAAACAGAAACAAAAGTCTGATGCTCCTTTTAATGCTGGACCACTGAGAGTTGTGAACAGTAAAGGAGACATGGTGACTGCTCACCATCCTGGATAGATTAACGCAAGATTTTTCGCATTTCAAGCACCTGTCTCGACTTTCACCAACTCCAGGAGTGAGCCATATTCAGAGTCCAGAAAGCCAAATGTATCGATGTTTGTCTCCAATGCTAGTCACGGGCCCTTCTTTGGTATCTCCGCAGATCTGGGCAATTTGTTTGGGCGCCAAAACAACTTAGTGAGGAGTTGTAATGTGCGTATGTATTATTGGTACATTTTGGTTTAACAAAGGGGGGAGATGTAGTGTCTTGTGAGTTAGAGATGACGGGCCCTTTGGTTCCTGACAGACTCTATACAACAGTGACAAAAGCTGGATCTTATCTTTTATTTTTATCTGTAAAGAAAACATTAAACATTTTGGAAAATATTAGCTCAAATTTGCTGCTTTTTTCATATTTCCACAATTAAAATGCTACTGTTACACGATTTTGGGGATTTGGCTTATATGTTGCACAAGTTTTTTTGAAATCCCTGCACACAGGCAGAATTTGTTACTATATGTAACTATCAATGAGGATCCAAGAGCAGAGATGCATTTGACCCAGTACGTGTTTAAAGTTATTTAAAAAAGAATGAAGATCCTATAATCCAGAATTGAGGACGCATCAGAACCAGCATGTGTCAGGGACATCATTGAGCTGAAGAAAGTGATTTAGGATTGGCCAGAAGAGCGGAAGTTTAAAAAAAAAAAAGTGGCATGATTTCAATAAGAAAACTATGAAAAACAATTACATATGTAAATTTAAAAAAAAGAAAAGACCAAATGAAAAGTGTGCCAGCAATACAGACCAAGGAAAGAGCCCAGTGATACACCATAACTGTGTTGTAATTGCATTTATATAGCACATACTACACCATATGAGGCGTCAAAGCTCTTTTTCTGCGAGTAGCACGCCACTCAGGAACCCAAAGAATTAGTGGTGACTAAGTATAGTTTAATATGAAATTTACTTGAGCGGTGGATGTAGAAGTTTGTTTTTTGGATTGAAGAATACAGTGGTGAGATCGAAGCGGGATGGGTGTGGAGATTATATATATATATATATATATATATATATATATATATATATATATATATATATATATATATATAGTGTTTGCTAGTCAACCCTGCTGCATAATTTGGCCCCTCCCGTGCCACATAATTCCAGCAGCCCCCTGTGCCAATTATGGTCGCAGCCCTACGGTAAGGCCATAGGCCTGATCTGTTTAATATGAAAAGCTAAGATAAAGGAAGCAGGCCGGACATAGCAGATATTAAACTACAGGGTGACCTGTTAATACTCTGTATTTAGAACCTCAGAAAGGCATTTCATTACATGGAAATCCCAGATTCTCGTTGTAGGTAGGGGACATGGAGTACATTATCCCCTCGGAGAAACCACAGGGATAAAAAAAATTGGACAGTGAGAACCCTTGCTAGGCCCACTTAGAAAAGCTAGTATTTTAATTTCTGAACTGGAATTGTGTATACATGTGTAATTGTATTATTGTGTGCCCACTGGCTACCATGTGGAAAAGCTGAAGCTCAGTACATTAGGTTTGAGGTGGTTACGAAGCCATGCCCCTGATTAGGGCTGTGGGACTAATTGATTCAATGGGAAAAGTTATGTCTGCCACCATAGGTATGATTATGAAACGTTATGACAAAGGCCCGATTTATTTATTGGGGAAAGCGTTAATGCCAATAGGCCTTTAGAGGCGGATTGTTATCACGCCTTGTTACAGGCTCCGACAGATATTTTGTTCCATGAAATCTCACCGGTGGCTTTGGTGGTGACAAATCCTGGTGGTAGAAGATGTTTACTGCAAAAGTCCTTATTGAGCTACTGAAGAGGATTTGTACATAGCTCTAATTTTAGAACTATGTGCTCGATGCTTGTCACTTCAGGCAGCTGATGTTGATGATGGTGACAAACCAATGGTAAAGGATATAGTCCTTAGTGCTTTATTGGGAAACATTACAGCAAATGCCAGGGGTTTGATCAATTTAACCCCTTCCATGCTCATGACGAGCTGAGCTCGTCATGTAACGCGGCTTTTTGAAAATTGCTGCACAGCGCAAAAAAAAGCCACCGCACGCATGCGGTTAATATGGAACATTATGACAAAACCAGTTGGCCTGACCTGACTTATTGTGAAAAGCATGTGCTAAAGCCAATGGACGGTAATGGGGATTATTATTACACTGTGTTGAAACGTGTCAGTAAGGATGTTGTTAGGGAGAGGGTGTGGCGTAATGGCCAGAAATGCTGATTTCGGAGCTGGAGATCCAGGTCCAAGTCTCACGGCAGCTCAACACCCTAAGATTCTGTGCAAATCACAATCTCCCCGTGCCTATTGACAGCACCTAGAGACTCTCAGGGGTGATTAGCCGCACTATACAAATCAATTCTGTGGAAACAAAGAGTAATTTTGTAACAATTTTATAGTCAGAATTCAACAATGTGATTGGCCTATAAGAATTAGGATCCTTCGATTCCTTCCCCTTCTTAAGAAAACTGAACACCATTCCATCTTGAAAGGACGCTGGGATTGGACCTCCCCCAAACATGGAGTTTAATAATAACAGAAAAAGTTCCAAGAAGGAGCTAAAAAAGACCAAGAAAAACTCTGCAGGAAGTCCATCCGGACTTTCTTTTTGTCGGGGGGGGGGGGGGGGGGGGAGGAGAGCCGCATTATACAAATCCAAGTATTATTAATATTATTATTGTTTAATGGATTCTCAGAGATCCGGATGGTGTGGTTTTGGAATGGTGACCCACGTGAACAAACCCGGTGGAGAGAAGATTTGAATTCTGATAATCCTCTTCAGGGATTTTTTTATTGTTTTAACAACTATAATGTGCATATTTGTAATTTTATAAATGCGTGCCTGATGGTTGCCGTGTACGGTTTACCTAGTTGGAAAACTTGTCCTCAATACAGGACGTCTGAGGAGACAAGCCAATGGTAAAAGCTACAGTCCTGATTGGTTCCTTAGGAAAAGTTATTTCAGATGCCTGATGACCTGGTTATTATGAAAAGTTCAGATAAAAACAAATGGGTGATTTATTTACTATGAAACGCACATGTTAAAGCCAATAGGTGAGCATCATGCTTTGGCATTGCGCAAAGTGCATCACTGGGTCACCATTTTAAGATGGGCAACACGTCGGCTCTAAATGTGGCGGCTGTGCAGGAACTTTAAAACAAAGATCGACTATCTACAAATACCGCTGCTAGGCAGCCGCTTCACCCTTCGCCTACTTCTCCTGTTGCAAGCACAGGCGGATCAGGTTTAGGAGACAGCAGGTGTTCTTTTAATGTATCTTCTTCCTGCAATATGGATTTGGCCCACGCTATAGCAAACCCGAAAAGCAACAAATCAGTGCCCTGGAGATGAATGAATGACGAGGCAACACTTCACTGACCAGCACTGATTTCAGATTTTTATTGAAGGTTGGGTAAACACGGTAAGCGGTCAGTTGAACCTGGCACACTGGACAGTTCTTGCAATGCTGGATTTGAGTACCTGCGAGAGGGTGTGAAGTAGCAATGAGGGGTCAGTTTCAAAAGCTACTCTGGCCCAGCTGCTTTTAACCTGAAACAGTGGTCTTTGAATGCAATTGTCTGACACACTGGCAGCAGACAGAAGTCTCAGTGTGTGTAATGCGAGCTTTAGAATGAAGCAGAGACCGACAGCTTGGTTTAGGATTTTGACAAACCTTTGAATTCATTATTAGTAACCTCAGGCACAACTGAATTAGCCCAGGTGTAGAAGCACCTAGTCCCTTGCTATTTGTTGCCAGTATGCTGATCCAAGAGCGGACACTCTAGTGAACATCAGATTAGAGTTACTGTTCATACTGCAAGATCAGGACGAGGGATTCCTGCAAACATGGACCCCCTTCCTGCAAAAGACTCCTTCCCTGAAACATATCTGTTGCTGCCGTTCGTCCCCTCCCTCACCATACCCTCCCCATGCACGCCCCCCTCCCCCTGCTTATCACTCCTCCCCTCCAGCAAATGGGGAATGATGCAAGTCTTACTCTGCGATACAAAAGGGGATGATGGACGGAGCATCTGAACAAATCAAACACTCACCCCCAGTCAACTTATCTGGGTTTAATCCATCACCATTCTTTAGTTCACTCAGCCACCCCAGTTCAGACATGGCTATATGCAAATCAGTCTGACCCTGTGCCTCGTGGGAACAGTCCAGCCCGAACTGCCAAGCCATGTCTTCCCTGGACCGGAAACAAGCATCCTGGGACCGGTTTCGGATTCATAATCCTCATCAGCCAGGCTATCTTGAATCCAGTGGCCAAGTGAACAAGGGACTCATGTCTGAGCATACCCTGCCACACTTAGGGCGAACAAAGCGATACAAAAGGGGATGATGGACGGAGCGTTTGAACAAATCAAACACTCACCCCCAGTCAACTGATCTGGGTTTAATCCATCACCATTCTTTAGTTCACTCAGCCACCCCAGTTCAGACATGGCTATATGCAAATCAGTCTGACCCTGTGCCTCGTAGGAACAGTCTAGCCCGAACCGGTCCTGGGAAGCTTGATTCCGGTCTAGGGAAGACATGGCTTGGCAGTTCGGGCTGGACTGTTCCCATGAGGCACAGGGTCAGACTGATTTGCATATGGCCATGTCTGAACTGGGGTGGCGGAGTGAGCTAAAGAACGGTGATGGATTAAACCCAGATCAGTTGACTGGGGGTGAGTGTTTGTATTGCCAAAGCTCCGTCCATCATCCCCTTTGGTTTTTCTTTGTTCGCCCTAAGTTGGCAGGGTATGCTCAGACGTGAGTCCCTTGCTCACTTTGCCACTGGATTCAAGCAAGCCCGGCTGAAGGCGGCTGTAATGCCAGAAACCGCTCCTGGGAAGCTTGATTCCGGTCCAGGGAAGACATGGCTTGGCAGTTCGGGCTGGACTGTTCCAATGAGGCACAGGGTCAGACTGATTTGCATATGGCCATGTCTGAACTGGGGAGGCGGAGTGAGCTAAAGAACGGTGATGGATTAAACCCAGATCAGTTGACTGGGGGTGAGTGTTTGTATTGTCAAAGCTCCGTCCATCATCCCCTTTGGTTTTCCTCGTAAGTCTTACACTGTCATGTTTTCCTTTTTGAAACTTTCAATAAATAGTTTGGAAACAAAAAAAAAAAAAGTTACTGTTCATAACAAACCCATTTTGTGATGCAGGGGACTGCAAGGAATGTATTCTTCAAGATTATATAACTATTTAGGCACAGGGGTCATGCTCCCTGCGCCTGTAATGCGGTCCCAGCCAAAACTCACACCTAAAGCATCTTAGATTCTGACTCGCTCAAGTAGAGGAGACTTAAACCAGTAGTAGTTTACAGTAAAAAAAAAAAAACTACATTTACAGTCACTTTTTAAAAGTTTAAATGAAAACTGCTTTTAACATAAAACTTTTCTTCTTCACAGAACGGCTCCAGAAGTTGTCCAACCCTCAGCTTAAAGAGAAGAGTCCAGTGCACAGAAGGCCTAGGCCATCCAAGGAAACGCCAGTTGCCTCGCCCACCAAAGCGAAAAGCGTGGCCCACAGCAAAAGAAGCTCTTCCCTCTCCAACAGGTCAACCTAAGAGTGCTTCCCAACCAGCTGTCAAGAGAGAACACCAGCACCTCCACGAGAGGGAGCTCCAAACACATAATCTTGTGCCCAGACACTCAAACTCCCACTACTGGTCTATGAAATGTACTTTAACTTCCCCACTAGAAGTATGAAGGCAGACAGTATGAGTCTTCACACCCAAGACCTTTACTACAGAAGAACCAACTTCTGCCCTAGAAAACACATACCTTGGACCACTAAAATCAGATGGCTTAAACGGACAATACAAATGTTTCAAGAAAAATCAGAATCATTGTTTGCATTTTGGCCCACCAAGAACAGACCACCATACATCAATCAACCAGTACAATAAACATTAGAACTGCTGCAACAAAGAAGAAGTGCACACGACTGGATATATCTTATGGGTTTCTCATACAGCTAGCAAGTGGTATTCCTAACTCTGCCCCAATCATAGATGGAGAAAAAACTGGGGAGCATCCAGTTACTGCTTAATATCCAGGAGGGTGCCCGATTTCTGGTGCTACATCAATGGAAGAGTCTCAATTGCCGGTCATCACCACCAAGCCAGAAGTTTGATCCATATGATTCCACTAGAGAAGAACTCCAATATTCAATATTATAGGAAAACCCAGGAGGACTTTGAACAGGTCTTAAAAAAGCAGTACCAAGTGCACAGTGAGACACCTCGTGTAACACAGTAAGCTAAGTTATCGCACCCCACTGAAATAAGGAACTGCAAATAAACTCTGGTACAAAATGCAGTAACATAAAATTTCTCACTAAAAGACACGGAAAGGATCACATGCAGGAAGTAAAAACTGTCCAATACTGATCAAACACAGAAAGGGAGCCAATGGGATGAGCTAAGAGAAGCAGTGATTAACACTTTCTGATGTACTGTCTCAAATACCAAGACTTTCCAGACATTTAGCTCCATGCAAAGAAAATAGGAGCATCTGATGGTAAAATTAAAAGAAAACTGCATCTTACTAAAGACATGTAAAATATATAATTTTTAAAGTGTGAAGGGAGCTCCAAATGATCTTAACAATAGGCAGGTCAAAATAACACACGTAAAAAATACCCTACTCCTTCACTGCATTGCGGTATCTTCTTTCTGGAATAGCGTTTTTGACTTTATCCACTCTTTGTAGGATCCGACTTGAAAAGGACTTCCTATCCCTAATTCAGGGATTTTTAGGTCCCCAATCCATTCGCAGAACGATAGACTTCTAGTGGACATACTACTAACTTCGGCTTGTAAGTTGGTATTGGCCAACTGGAAGAACACTGCTGCTACTTCCTTCCATGCTTTGCTGTACTGGATTACCTACCTAAGAGGGTCAGATAATATCAATCTCCAGAACTCCAGCTGGAAACCACAAAATAACAACGTCTGGGAGTCGCTTGACAGCTACTTTGCCACGACAAAACCCCTGACAATCCTCCATGGGTCATAAACGGTCTCTCCTCTTACTCGAACTCGGGTGGGAGCTTGCGCTCTGACAATGACAGCAGGTCACCGCCCCCAAAAGATGCGTTCCAACTCTGCGTGCCAAATATGTATGCTAAACTATGTATAATATGGATTCATTATGCTGTACTGTCACTTGTAATATGTGTCATACTCCCTGGCACAACTAGATCTCTGCTTGGCTGATATAATAGTGTACTGCCCTTGGACGGTAATGGGTCCCTCAGTAAACCGCTCTTTAATACCTTTAATTTTCCCTTATTGTGCCCTGGAAGCTGTACTCTTTCATTTTTCGGAGTTATTTTCTGTTTTTGTAGAGTGCACAGGTCATCAACTGATCCCTCACATGTAACTTGCTTATTATGTATCCTGCAATACTAGCATATCCTCTCCTTTGTTCTGTTTTTATAAAATCCAATAAAAACTCTGAAATAAAAAATATCCTGCAAAGCAAACTACTTGGCGTGCTGACAAAGTAGCCCGAGATGGATTTTTATGTATTGTAATCAACCCCCCACCAACTATATTCCAACATACAAGCCTAAAAGTTGACTCTAATCCAGCAATTCTAAATATGTGGCCCAGGGACCACTGGGGGGCGTATGGGGGAGGGGGGGGGAGTCACCAAAGCCTACTCAGGAGGTAGGCGATTGCTTAGAAAATTATATCAAATCAACATATCAAAATCTTATATCAACAGATTACTAATTGATAGATTATTTTAAAAATGAAGTGTGGGGGGTCTCAAGCTCCCCCACACGGTCCTGGGGACCACCACCACCCCGGGGCACTAATTATTTATAAGCGGGGTCCATTGCGGACACCAGGGACCACCACCTCCCAGGGGCTGCACACACGATGGGAGGGCGAACCACCTCTCAGCAATTCCACTGTGTGGGGCTTACTGGAGATAACAGCAAGACTAGTTGGCCCCTAAGAACCTCCAGCAGTGAGGGAGACTTCATTCCCCCGCCAAGAAGCGCTTTGCAGAGTGGTGGGTAAAGGTGGCATGGCCTGCTATCAGAACTTATCAATCCTGCTGTGTTAGACTTACTGGGGGTAATAGGAGGGGTAGTTGCCCCCCCCCCAGGATTTCCCTGCTGGCCAACTACCCCATCTGTTACCTCCAGTAAGTCCCACACAGTGCAATTGCTAAGAGGTTATTGGAGGCTACGTCCCCCCCCCCCCCCCTTTGTCAACCACTCTGCAAAAGCGCCTCCTGGCACACTACTGGTTGGGTGATGAAGTCTACTTTACTCCTGAGGGACTTTGGGGGCTAAGAAGCCCTCCTTGTACCTCCTGTGTGTCATACGCAGCAGAATTTCTGAGCACTGGTCGGAGGACCAGCCCCCTTTCTCCACCACTCTGCAAACACGACTACTAGTTAAAGAAGCATTAGCAATGCAATAGGTCTCGCATTTTCGTGAGTTAGAGCAATTGGCTTTGTAAATATAAAGGTTGTTTACTAATTTTTTTTTAGAGTGGATGTACGTTGTGTGTTGTGGAAATATAGGGTATGTTGTGCAGTGAAATTATGTGGATAGAAAGTATGTGGTATTTAGTGAATAGGAACTATGTAGAATGGGATTATGTGTTATGGAGAGTAATTATGTGGTATGGTAGTCTGTGTTGTGGAGTAGTAACCTCATTTCCATAGAAGTAGTCTTCCTCGTTTCCAGAGTAGCTAAACTATAAAGTCAATGAGACACAAAAAAAGAAGCAATTACGGAGGAGAACTTCTGGACCTAGTCCGAGGTACGAGCAGGGCCACTGGAATTATGCAACTGTTCGGCCGCACCTATTTTTGCGAAATTATACATTTTCCATATTTGCCACATAAACCCTCATCTGCAACATAATCTGCAGATTTGAACAAAACAAATCTTGTTTCTAGCTCAAACTTCTCAAACGTTACTAAAAATGCAGCGACAAGTGGTACAGGCCTTTGCAAAGCTGGAATGGTCACCTGTTACTTATAGCGACATGTGGGTGCTAAATTTGTAGTAATGGCGCGCAAACCACTCTTGCGTCTTTCTGCCCCTCTCTTGCCTCTTTCTGCATTTCTCTTGCTTCTTTGTGAACCTTTCTTCCTCCTTCTGCACATCTCTTGCCTCTTTCTGCACATCTTTCTTTCTGCACCTCGCTTGCCTCTTTCTGCACCTCTCTTGCCCCTGTCTGCACCTCTCTTGCCTTTGTCTGCACCTCTCTTGCCTTTGTCTGCACCTCTCTTGCCTTTCTGCACCTCGCTTGCCTCCGTCTGCACCTCGCTTGCCTCCGTCTGCACCTCGCTTGCCTCTTTCTGTGCCTCTCTTGCTTCTTTCTGCACCTTTTTCTCTTTCTGCCTTTCTTCCTTTCTGCAGATCTCTTGCCTTTCTGCAGATCTCTTGCCTTTCTGCACCTCTCTTGCCTCTTTCTGCACCTCTTGCCACACACCTGTTGCTTCTTTCTGCACCTCTTGCCTCTTTCTGCACCTCTTCTTTCTGCACCTCTTGCCTCCATCTTCACTTGCCTCTTTGCACTTCTCTTGCTTCTTTCTGTGATACTCTTTCTGCAAATTTCTTCCTCTTTCTGCACATTTCTTCCTCTTTCTGCAGTTCTCTTGCTTCTGTCTGCACTGCTCTTGCTGCTTTCTGTATTCTCTTTCACCTCTGCACTGCTCTTGTCTCTTTCTGCACATCTCTTGCCTCTTTCTGCACCTTTCTTCCTCTTTTGGCAGTTCTCTTGCTTCTTCCTGCACCTCTCTTGCCTCTTTCTGCACCTTTGTTTCTCTTTCTGCATGTCTTACCTATCTAGGTGTAGTTAGAAATTAGCATTTAAAACAACCTTAGAAATTCACTGAAAAAAACATATTTTAGGGATGTTATAGTTTGGAATTTGCATTTTAAAAAACCTTAGAAATTCATAGAAAAAATAAAATGAAGGTTGTAATATGTGATGTCATCAGCAGTGCATTGCAGGGGCGCACGTTATAGTTAGCACACCTAACTAAAACAGCTGAATTTCTCTGGTTTTGTGCGAGTGAAATGTCAGCGTAACTATAACGTCCCTGTAACCTCTGGTTTTTTTCTATGTATATATGTATATATATTACCTACTGGCGGTCGCCAGTAGGTATATATAGTTAGGATTTTTTCTCTATGGGTTTTTTGAAAATTCTATGTCTAATAACTTTGGCGTTTGTGGACGGAATTGGCTGAAATTTTCAGGAAAATGGCACATTTTGTTTCTGAGCAGCCCTTGAAAATTTGGGGGGGGTTCGTCCAGGGGGGGCCGAGAAAAAAGGGGGGTCCCAAAACGTGTTTTTAACATTGAGTTTTCCATAGGGCGGTTGGCCTCACTTTTAGCCCGAACGGCTGAATGGATTTGCACGAAACTTGGCAAAATTGTAGGGACTGGTAGCCCGATGTGCCTTTTGTAGGTCTCAATATATGTGCTCCAGTGGATTTTGAGAAATTAACGTTTAAAAAAAGATATATATCTGTAAGCGCGGACCAGGCAGCGCTCTGGTTCGCGGACTTTTCGCGCAACGGAGCTTTGTGAAGCGAAGCTGATTGGTTCTCCGGCGTCTGTCAACATTCCAAACAGTCCGTAGCGGCCGCCATCTTGTCTCTCGGTAGGATCGAGAGACAAGAGGAGGTTAAAACAAAGGGGGAAATAACTATAAGGGGGCATAGTAGATCCTCGCTGACCCCCT
The DNA here is from genome assembly GCF_964261635.1 of Lissotriton helveticus. Lineage (NCBI taxonomy): Eukaryota > Metazoa > Chordata > Amphibia > Caudata > Salamandridae > Lissotriton > Lissotriton helveticus. The sequence continues at coordinate 1,114,377,923 of NC_136072.1, read as the reverse complement.
AGGTTTGATGTGGAGGTTTTAAAAGGGCCCCGCGGGGCAAAAAAAAATAATAAAAATAATAATTGAACGGCTGAATGGATTTGCACGAAACTTGGCAAAATATTAGGGACTGGTAGCCCGATGTGCCTTTGCTAGGTCTCAATATATGTGCTCCAGTGGATTTTGAGAAATTAACGTTCAAAAAAAGATATATATCTGTAACAGCGCTCCGCTTCGCGTAACGGAGGTTTGCGAAGCTGATTGGTCATTCTGTCACTGGGCTATAGTTGGGCTACATCTGGCTGATATTTGGGCTACATTTGTTTTTTTGTGTGTCTGGCGGCCATCTTTGGGCTACATTGGGCTACATTGGGCTTCATTGGGCTACATTCGGCTAATTAGCAAATAGCTCATCGCAAACTAGGAATGGTAAAGAATCGCTATTTATTCCTTAAAGTTCGCTATTTAGGAAATGCAAATAACTTTGATGATACATATGGCGGTTCATCTCTAACAAGATAAGAAGCATAGGGATAGATTTATGATGACTGGCGCATCACCAGGGATGTGTTAGTCATTCTGTGCCGCTGTTCCGTCACCTATGGTGTGCTGCATTTACAATGCGGCGCATCATGGGGCAAAAACAGCACAGATGCGTGATGTATCTGTGCCGTAAAGGTGGCGCATTGCTGGAGTTGTATCGCAAGTGTGATGAAGCTCCAGCAAGGGTCGGGGGTGCCCCTGTCGCAGGGTTTCTGTTCTCACACAGAACTGTGGACAGAGGATTGGAACCTCGGCGAATTAGGGTGTCCCAAAACTCACGTTAGTAATCAAAAACTATTTAGCAAGCTAGGTACAGTGTCACATTGGATATAACAAACTCTCAATGTTTAGACAATCCAGAATATGAACTTATAGTACCTCAGGATACGTGGAACTCATGAACAGTCGGTCGTTATAGATTTCTTAGAAACCAGAACATGGAGTTAAGAAGAACAGATGTGTATTTGAAATGTTTATTTACTAATGCCGTCTTCTCAGGCGTAGTACCGTAGATAATAAAAGTACACATATTATCAGTAGCAAAATTACCAGCATAGTTACTAGTACATAAAAAGTGAATGGTGATAGTATGTTAACATGCTGTAAATGAATAAGAGTTAGCAACACTTATAAGCAGCCGCGGGCCGTGGAGGGAGTTACGGTGAGGCAGGGAGGCGGGGAGGGGGAGAAGCAGGGTGGAGAATACAAGTACACATATTATCAGTAGCAAAATTACCAGCATAGTTACTAGTACATAAAAAGCGAATGGTGACAGTATGTTAACATGCTGTAAATGAATAAGAGTTAGCAACACTTATAAGCAGCCGCGGGCCGTGGAGGGAGTTACGGTGGGGCAGGGAGGCGGGGAGGGGGAGGGGCAAGGTAGAGAGGGCTCCACCCTGCTTCTCCCCCTCCCCGCCTCCCTGCCCCATCGTAACTCCCTCCACGGCCCGCGGCTGCTTATATCTCACCCTCCCTAATACACATATTATATTATTTGCTAAGAAGGTCTCTTTGTGTTGGTTTAGGGCGTGCCCATACTTTAGTGTCTTAGATTTGAAGGAATCACATCAGCATACACCAGCTCTCTCTTCATGTGAACCGCATCAACTGTTGTGTATGTGTGTTCGGCAAAGCAATATAAAACCCGCCTCATGCCCAGAATTGGCAGAAGTTGCACTTATGTTATGAGTATGAAGTCGTGGAGATCAGACCTCATAACAATTCTGTATCGTGTTGTTCTTGAAACTTTAGCACTCGCTGTACAGATATAGTTTAACAAGTAAAGCAGATAGTAGACCAATAACATATTATTCTCATGTAAACCACGATGAACTACTAGGTGGAAAGCTAAAGCAACAACTAAGTGTCGTGTGCAGAAGTTGCAAAAAAGGAAAAATGGCGTTTAAACCGGTAATGAGCCCATGCTAACTTAACACGGTGTAAAGATATCCAGGACCTAGATGACACCTCCTCATGATCCGGAAACGAACTGAATAAGATAATAGAAGTGCCATCTCATGAGAGCAGATTGCAAGTTTATATGTGGACGGTCCGCAAGGTAAAGCATTAAAAACTAGGAAAATTCAATGCTAAAGAAAAATAAAACAGCCAAGTACTTTATCGAGTCTTAAGCCAATAGGCAAGGTAAATAATAAAAACTTGACAAATAAGTCAATGAATTGTCAATGAAATGCTAGTACTCAGCATATCAAACATGAAAAAGGTCTATGAATTAACTGTGTATGCAAAATAAGCTGCAACAGCCTCCAATAGGAAGTCACCGTCTTCATCCGAAAACAGTTCAGCCATCCAATTTAAAAGCAGAAAAGAACATACGTGCTCTCCCAGCACCGGATCCTCTATCACCATCAGAGGACAGCTCGGTGGGTTTTCAAGAAAGCTGTGTTCCAAGAAAGACTGTGCTGCCGCCAGTAAATTCCAGGGACCAAGTAGTCCATGCATCAATGCCACAGCCATAATCCTTTCGCCAGGACAAATCAACTCGTGAGTAATGATAGGAGTCATCAGCTGATTAAAGTCGACGTCAGGAGAAACCGGTCCGCAGAGACACAAATCAATGGCCCAATCGAAATCACAGGTCAGGCAGTGAAATACAGGCTGGACACAGGTGAAGTAGGAGAACCGAAAAGATAATCCATATGCCGTGCTTAATATCGCCAACGGCATTGTGCCATAATATTCTAGCATGCGATTGCGGAACAGTGTCAGCAGCTGCAGGGTCGGAGGTTGCATAGGAGGGACATCCATATTTAAAAATGTAAAAAAGCACAAGAGCGTCCGCTGGTAATGCAAGTAAAAATGCCAATCCACGAACCAGAGTGCAGAAAATACAATGAAAGGGAGCAGGGATGACTCCAAAGATTTTCTCAAATGAAGTCACGAGACCACTGGTAACAACTTTAAAAAAGTGTGCCAGGGATTTTGTGGAGGATGCGTTAAAGATAGTCGGAAACATGTTGCTGAAATTGAAAGGCAAACCTGTGTACGGGTGTTCGCTATGTGAAGTACGAAAGTTTCACGGGCCGAACTCAAGGCCACCTCTCTCTGAGACAAAAGAGCTCTTATTCTTGCCATGCCGTTGAAACGTGTCCCAAGGTTGGTATTTGTGGCCAGATTGAAAACTCCCTATGTTCATGTGTGGGAGGAAATAGAACATTTCTGCAGCAAATAACCCGTTCACTTACTGTTACGATAAAAGGAATACTTTTAATTAACTCAGAACAATCTTCATTATTGAGCATCAAATAACTACCATTTTCCAACAACTTGAACGTGGGGATGATAGCAGGAACTGGCGTGCCTTGCAACACGCAAGCCATATTTGGTCGGTGTTTGTTGCATGAATCGTGTAACTGTATGTGCCTACACATTAGTGAATGATCTGGCGTCTCAGTGCATTCCTCTCCATTCAGATAAACTTCTTGATCATCTTTGAAACATCTGTATGTGTATGGAAGCGACCAGACCTCATGAACAAAAGCACTACCTAAAGGTTCATAAAGACCTATTGGTATATATTTCATACAATTTGAAAACTTATATAAAGCAAAAGGCAGCGTTATTAAACCGTGGATAAGGCATGTTGCCAAAAAACCCGCAATCCTCTGCTGATGATGTCACTGAGCATGTCATGAATGATGTAATATGTGACATCATCAGCAGTGGATTATGGGTAATAGTATCTCTAGTTTACTCCCCTATAGCTGTCTTTCTTTTAACATAAGTGTGTGTTTCCTTCCCTTATACTTACTGTTTTTGGTTCGCTTCCAGTTCGCGTACCAGCGAGCGAACTAGGAAGCGAACTAAGAGAAATAGAGGTTGGCACAGTTCCAAATATTGTACCAATTTTTTAATAACGGGGAGGTAGTTCTGAAAAGAACTTTTTTTTTTATTTTTCTGAACATTTTTTTACTGTTTTTGAATTTTTCGGAACAGTTTTATATTTTTTTGGGTTTTTCTTGGAGGGGGCAATGAAAACGATTCATTGTAAAGGGCTCAACAGGAGCAACAAAACAAAAAAAAGAAGTATTTATTATTTTGGGCGTTTCGGACAAACTTGCATATGATAGTCAATAGCTCTGTTGATCAGAGTGATGCTTCTTTCTCCGTAGGAAATGAATCCATCGCAAAATACGCAGGTGTGTTTTACTTCACCAAATCTCATTTGTATATTTGGCACCATCTCCCTGCCCTCTGGTCCCGTTACTTCCGGTACAACAGATCTTCTGGCCATAATAGGGAGATTATCTAGGTCGTTCCGAAACTGTGCAGCACTGTAGTTGTTAGGATGCCACCTAGTCATATGGCGATGCATTGTGTAGTTTCCGAAACTGTATTTTTTGTCGGTCCCTCTGGACAGTCTATCTTGACATATAAGGCAAGTTACGTATCTTGCATTTACTTTTTTCTGACCTTTGGGAATTTTAAAAAATTGCCAAATGAAGTTTTCTTTCCGGTGAGACGTCTTGGGCTGCTCAGGCAAAAACTGCCTCTCTTCGTGCTCGTCCTCCTGTTCCTCTTCTTCTTCTTCTTGTTGAATTACAACTTGAGCAGGTGGTCCACTCTTCCTTGGATGTGGTGGAGGTGGTGGGGAAGCACCAGCTGAAGCTACTAAAGAAGCCATTGCTCAGTGATCACAAAGGGTCTTTCTCTCACAATGATGAAAGAAGGAGGGATTTTCATCATTTGGGAAAAACAAGAGTTCTCAACCAATCAAAAGTGTTCATTTTAGATTATATGACCTAGTCTTACATCATTAGGAAACCAAAAGTGAAATGAACCAATGAAAAGTGTTATTACCAAGTCACATGACTTGCTGTGTTTACGTTAAGCGCTTTGCAGGGCCTCCCGGTTTGCTTCCAGAAACCTGCGCTTTGGCACTCGCTTCGCGTACCAGTTCGCTAACGTAGCACGTCATATGACGTATCACGCGACAACGTGAAACGTCATGCGGACGGGAGGCGTCACGATGTTGTTTTCTAACGCGGCACTTGCGGTAAAGAAACGTTTACCGGCTCGCGGTCTATTTCGCGGCATCAAGGTCAGCTAACGGGAAGCTTCCCGATTCGCGAAGCGGGAACGAAGAAAAAAAAATATTTAAAAAAAAAATTATTCATAAACATATAAAATATATTTTTGGATTTAAAGAAGAATACATTTTACAGCTACAGATATTAGCTGTTAAAAAAACCAATGAAATTCACAGAAAAAACCATAGGTTATAGACCATATATAGTTAGGAATTAGCATTTACAAAACCTTGAAAATTCACTGAAAAAACCATAGGTTATAGACCATATATAGTTAGGAATTAGCATTTAGAAAACCTTATTTTACTCACACAAAACCATTGAAATTCCATATATAGTTAGTTGCACTAACTATATATCGCGCACCCGCAATCCACTGCTGATGATGTCACATATTACATCATTCATGACATGGTCAGTGACATCACTGATGACATCACTGATGACATCTCAAATGACATCACTGATGACAACATCCAGTGACTGTATGTTTCTGTAAAGTTAAAATATGTCTTAGATATTGAAGAATGAGTGGATGTATAAGTGTCTGGATGAAGGATTTAGTAGGTGCGTGACTAACTGTATGAGTGAGTGATTAAATGTGTCTCACTGAATGCATGGGTTAGTGACTAAACTGTCTTAATTTGTGCATCATTATGTCTGTTGTGATGTAAACTGCTGCATGTGTTGATCATTAGCTATACGAGAGGCTATATGTGTTATTAATTGGTTGCCCAAGTATTTCTATGGGAGATTGAGTTTGTGTGGGGGTGGCTGGGAGGTGTGTGACTCTGTGCATAGATGTGTGAGCAGTTGATTCACTAGGTGTATGAGTTCAAGAGTGCATGTGGAAAAAGCTACATGGGCGGTTGACTGTGTGCATGAGTGTATTGATGAGTGAATGGATATCTCAATGCTACATGTCATAGTAAGTACATATGTAAAACACAGTACATGTGAGAGTTGGCATATATAAATAACTGTGCATGAGAGCCACTGAATGTGTGAGTGGCTGTATGGATCATTGTGAACTTGTATCAGGGATTGTATAAGAGAGTAAATATGTGTTAGTATATGTTTGAATAAGTAAGGTGTGTATAACTGTATAGTTGAGGAAATGGAGGTGAGATTGTTTCTTTGCATGACTGACTAGGTGTGTGAGTAACTCCATGGATGAGTGACAGTGTGTGAGTGTCTGTATACACTGAGTGTATCTAAGGTTATATTAGAGTCTGAAGAGGTTTATCGTATTAGCACAAGAATGATGTCAAATGAGATGTCATCAGTGATGTCATCAGTGATGTCATTTGAGATGTCATCAGTGATGTCATCAGTGATGTCACTGACCATGTCATGAATGATGTAATATGTGACATCATCAGCAGTGGATTGCGGGTGCGCGATATATAGTTAGTGCAACTAACTATATATGGAATTTCAATGGTTTTGTGTGAGTAAAATAAGGTTTTCTAAATGCTAATTCCTAACTATATATGGTCTATAACCTATGGTTTTTTCAGTGAATATATATATATATATATATATATATATATATATATATATATATACACACATACATACACACGCACAACACTTAAAATGTACATTTTTAAAACATTCTGTAAATGTGGAGGAATGTGAAATTGGAGGCTAAAATTCAGTTGGTAGCCTCAGATTAATTCTTATGACACTGCAAGTGCATCAAACAGATTATAATATGGAAAATGGGTTGCCTTCATTTAATTTTGAAAAAAAACTTTCTACCGTGCCATAAAATTGGGCATTTGTATGTTTGATTGTATGGATTAAATACAATGTTATCATTTGTGAATTTGTGTATGGTTCAAGTGATTAAAACTGCATAGGTCGGCGTCCCTGCCTTCCAGCACAGATTAAGTGGGGGTCCACATAAATCAAAGGGTTACAAAAAAAAAAACCACAGTTAATCTAATCTATCACCACAAGCATACACCAACCCTCACAGCCAAATAAAGGCCACCACATTCTGGTCCTCCTCACTCCCAAAAAAGTATACTCAAACCTCTCCACCAAGGGGTGCGCCCCATTGGAGTATACTGCAAATTCATCTACCCCATGGAGGGCAGGCTTTATCATCAACCCCAGCACAAAGAGTATACTCGGACTACACAAACAAGAAGAATCAATTTACTCCCAACCAATATAATCTATGACCAGGCCCCATGAAAGAACATACTAAAACTACTACATCTTTCCTCCCATTGCTCCCAATTTATCGACACCATCCTCCCTTACACTCCAAATTGCCCCCCCCCCCCACACCTCTTCGGGCAGGAATATTATCAAACTTCACCCACTAGAGCTTTGTAAACTCCATCATCACCAACCACAACAAATATACTCCAACTATCTTTCAATATTCCAATAAGGCTATTTTGAGACCAATAGGGAAACAGTCTTACTCTCCATGTGCACTTGCCTGGAACAGAAGATGAAATAAAATGCTAAAGTCTTAAATCGTTCTGACACAAGAGTGGAACAGAACGGGAGACTCCCTATGTATGCCTTCAAAATAACCAACCCTTGCCCGGAGTCCAGCAATGTACACACACATAAACACACTTAAAAGGAAGAAAGTTAGAAATATGGGTTAAAATAAAGTTTAATATATTGCATTTTCCTTTGTTTCACGTGAGGCGCAAGTGACAAGTCTCATAACACCCGCTCTAAGATGGCTGATGGCAGTTCTTAACTTTTGTAGTTTCAAACTTAAGAATGGAAGAGGCGGGAGAGGCTTGTGCATAGAATTCAGTCCTACGGGACTTGTAAAGTGCTTGGCTGTTGGTGCTGTGACTGGTCAATGCTTGTTGGAATACACAGTTACAGATCAAGACTCGTTCAGCTGCATGGCTCAATTGCCCTGAGCTAAACCTCAGTCATGAGCCTGTGGCAGACGCATGGCACTGGAGGGTCCTGCAGGGTGGTCATTGGGTGTCCTGGTGCTGGTTCCTAGCAGTCACTTGCTGCGCTCCAGATAATTTAAACCTGGTTCCTCAGCTGAACTGATTCATATCAACGCTGTGACACCTGCGGGTAAAAAAAAACAAAATAAATAAATAAAAATAGGAATTACCTATATCTGGTGGCAAGAATGAACTTTTACTATCACAATGTGACTGAGGCATACCAGGTGGTCAGGCAGGGTAGTAGGTGGGTATGGGCCCGTGCGCGGTTGATGGGAGAGTTGAAGGAAATGTCTGGACAAAACACAATCCCCTTGGAGATTCAGAAATGGGAAGCTCAGTACACCTTTCTCTGGCAGGAACACATTCATTACCAAGCACTATAACCCATCCAACTAACTCTGGGATGGGAAGCTCTGCATTTTGACCTGTCTAGCATGTCTGTAAAACCCATGAGCTGAAATAATTTAATAGACACCCAGGACTTGCATGCACTGCACATTGTTCCTAGCTCAGGAGCCATGCAGGACGACTGTAGCGGGAGTTAAGAACAGGACCTCTTCTTCAAACAGTCACCATTCCATGAGGTCAAGATGGAGAGCGTAATAATGATAGTCTGTGCATACACCAGAAACAGATAACATCTGCCCACGGTAACAACTCTCAAGATGGATACTTCTAAAGCACAGACTGAAAGTTGTCTAAGAAATGCTCAGTCACGTTATACCCAATGAATGGAGTACACTGAGATTGAGCAGCACAACGGTCCCATTAGTCCAAAAAGCAAAGCTCAGAGAAAATCAAATGACCTTAGTATGCAAGCAGTGCACTAATAGCCAATAAGGAAATATCAAGTGAAGCAATATATCACCACTGGATCACAGAAAACGGAAAGAGGTAGGTAGAGGGACAATAATGGGAGGGGGAAAATCACACAAAAACAGAACAAAACCACGAACCAGCACCAGTAATGGTGCCATACCACATTCCTTGACGACTGTCAATTCCCATTCTAGATTATCCAGGACAGTATTTGCACATGCAGGAATGCTATAGGCAATGCCAGGCTGGCATTGTCTGTGCAGACACACAAGGTATGACTGAAGTCTTCCAACCACCTCTTGTGGTATACACATATAACAAAGTGAATGGTTTGATAGCTAATTTGTCTAAAACAAAAATGGTGACGTTTGGACAGTCTAGACAATCAAAATGTGGACTTTAGGAGAAAACCCAATCAAGGTAGTGGACCAATATAACTACCTCTGCGTAACATTTGACAAAAAGTAATCATGGGTAAACCAGAAGGTCAGTAAAGATGTTAAATCTACAACTATTACAAAATCAATCGCGAGATTCATGAAAATGTTTGGAGGGAATGCAATTATTCCATTACTTAAAGCTTTAAAAATGAAAATGATTCAGTTTTTATAATACGCATCTCCTGCTTTGAACAAGAAAGTCATCTTCGAGCTTAAAAAATGTTTTATGAAATGTGTACGCACCGTACTCCATCTACGACAAGCTACGCCACACTGGATGATACGGTTGGAATTTGGTTTAAAATCTCTGGAAATGTTGCATAAGAATAGTTGTGTTAACTATATTATTGACTGTGCTAAGGCCGACTCATGCACACTGAAACATCTAATAATGGAAGAACCCCGGAGTAAAAAAGTAAGAGAGCTGCAACGATCTAGTATAATGATGGAAATAGGCGCCTATGATCTGCCTGATATACAGGAGATGGGGTGAATGACCAGGGATGTGCGGAATTTTTTTTATACGTAAAACACTAAAGTTAAAACAGTGGAATTTAGATCTTCTACAAGCGGGAAATATAAACATACTGGTTTAATAATTGATACATATACCTTGCAGGCTCAAGAATACTTGGGATGGAATCTGACCAATTATATTAAATGGAAATACCTACGGTTTAGACAATTTTACATTCCAATAGGGGAGTTTGAAGGGACTTGGAAGGAGGCTCTTAAAGATACATAGATATGTCGGCTTTGTGGAATCGGCAAGGAAACTCTTGAACACTTAATATGCATCTGCCCGAGGCGGTTGCCTATACGTAGGACATATTTACGCCCTGTGTTTAATAATGCCAAAATGAGAACAACTACAGAGACTGTACGCTATTGCTTTAGGCTCATAGGGGAAAGTGCAATTAGAAGGATAGTTCAGTTTTTAGAACATGCCTATAAAACATTAAATTTTTAGATGGCTTTTAATATATGGATATGTATTTAGATGCAAAAACAGGTATCATGATCTATGTATGTTTTATAGGATACAACGCATGGAAATTATGTCACCTTTTATTCTATTTTAATGCCTGCTTTTTTCTCTATTGTAGTCAAATGATTAATGCAATAAAGTATTTTTCTTACAAAAAAAAAGAAAAAAAAACTCTTATGAGACAACCAGGTGCACAACTGGCTCTGATACCCACCGTTGCTGCTCTTGCACTGTTTCAGCACCTCGCTGAAGCCTTCGCACAGTGACAGATCACTCTGGGTGGTGGCGCAGTTCAGAAACTCTCTCATCTCATAGTGGCACGGTCCATATTGAGACTGATTCTGGTAAGTCTGCTGCTTTTGGGGTTCCTATAAAACCAAGTAAAGAAAAGGGCACAGAAATGTATTTATAAGTTAAAAAACAATCAGAACGAAACAGGTGCTGAAAGAAGTCACTCAATACGTTCCACACACATCTTTTACTATAGCCAGGGACACTAGTTATCAGATTCTGAGGCTGCTTCTTTTTTCTGCATAATTAAGGATTTTCCGCATTTGCCACATTATCTGTCATCTGCTGAATAATGAGCATTTTATAACAAGAAATGGTGTTTCTAGCTCAAACTGTTCAAAAGATACTAACAAGCACTGGCATAGCCAATCGATCGCGCCTTTTGGATATTATAAGTGTGTATCCATGCAGCACATTATCCTGGGTGCTGTGCCGCCAGGGATTGAAGAGCTAGAGAGAGTGTGTGTGTGTCCTATGCCTGACCGCACTAAAAGTGCCCTATGATGAATGCATTGTTTACAGTCTGTGATTGGCTGCACTGAGCTCACGGTACACTATTTACAGGGTGTGTTTTGTGTGTGTGGTAAGCATATGATACCAGTTGTGCAGGACCAATTATCCCTACGGCTGCACCAAACTCAAAATGCATTTTATCATCATAAAAAGAGAGCTACCTATTGGCTTTGTTAGTGCTCAGGCTCTGAGTGTAAACGTGTCTCTTGGTTATGATGGTTTAAGGTGGTTGGTGTATCAGAAGTGGATGGGAAACGAGTGGGGGGCGAAAGGGGAAGCACTGTAGGTGGCAGAAAGCAACATTGGGGGCAGCAAAGAAGCACGCATGAACTGACAGGACAAGATCAGTGTGCCCAGACAGTAGAAGTGTACTGCCTGCATTCCTGTAGGTGGAGATTCAGACACTGAGGTGAGGGAGCTCCCTCTACAAATCAAATGTAGACGTTGATATTAAAAGGCTGCTGATTAGATTTCCTGAAGTACTGCCATTTGATAGAGGGTAGAGGACAGTGACTGAACTGCAGATTGCGTCATGCAAGGTGAAAGGGATCTTTAAGGGGAGGCCAAGCCTTGTCCTTCTTGAGCAAGCTTTCTGATTGACTGCTGACAAGTAAGGGCTGACACCTCACCCCTCCTGTGCCCCTGCTGTGGGTGTTCCAGGCTGGAGACTGCCCTGCTGTGAAGGGCCTCATTACACAAAGGCTGAGTCTGGAGTGAAACCGGGCAAGGACATTTGGAATAACATAAATGTCTTTAATTTCAATTTAAGACAGGTCATATGCAATGTTTATATTTTAAACAAACCCGAAGAAGCACTGATCCAGCTTGCGTGAGGTCTAACAGCACGAGACCAGTGCCTACCGGCCCTGGCCAGTGCAGGAGGAAATGTTTAAAAGATTCAGCCTAAGCGTAACTACAATTCTCAGAGCCTTTGAATTATAAACACACTGGTATTTTTCAATCCTTACAGTCGAAATTGCAAACAAGCCAATCACGCAGGATGTCGCAGGCCACTACTGGGTTCCTTTCAGCTGAGTGAACAGCCTAGTAAATTACGGCAGCTTTAAGTTTATTTCACCGATAATATATGGCCTTTCAAATCGGCATGTTTTAACTTCCGTATTTTCCTCTGAATTATGTCTGCAGCCGAGGCCATCTGGCTGTGCACATTCGAAATACTGATGCCTGTGGATAAGACTTGATGCCAGATAGTTCCTTAGATAATTATGTCCTGAAGCAGACAGGGTAACATCAAATGCCTCTGGGCTGAGGGAACAACTGAATACGTAGCTAAATCAACATGAAGTCACACGGTCACTGGCCCAAACATTGCTTGCACAATAAATGATATAAGCATCAAACAGGCAACTTTTGGGATTAAGGAAACCCTTTTTAGGTCTCGCTGAAGCAATGCGTAAGCATTGCAGCGAGATTCTAGTAAGCAGTACGAAAAGTCTGCCAAAACTGCGGATTAGACAGTTCATGTGATCTATACGCGTGCACGCCAGCCACGTCACACCACCATTGGTCTGTGCCTCGCATCAGACTTCAAAGGCTGCCGCTCCCCTGCCCCCCATCAGACTTCAAAGGAATGCGCTCGCGTTCCCCGGCCCCTCTCACCCTCACACACCCTCAACCTCACACACCCTCACCCCCCCTCACTCACCCTCACCCTCACACACCCTCACCCTCCCACACACCCTCACCCTCACCCTCCCTCACTCTCACACCCCTCACCCTCACACACCCTCACACCCCCTCACCAGCATAGCATAACAAAACACAGCATAGCATAGCATGACAAAAAAACGCATAGTATAGCAAAACATAGCATAGCATACCAAAACATAGCATAGGATAGCAAAAAAAATATATAGCATAGCAAAACAACAAAGCATAGTGTAACAAAACACAACAAAACATAGCATAGCGTAACAAAACATAGCATAACAAAACAAAGCATAACATAACAAAGCATAGCAAAACAAAACATAGCATAGTAAAACATAGCATAGCATACCATAACAACAAAATATAGCAGAACAAAACATAGCATAACATAAAACAAAGCATAGCAAAAACAAAACATAGCATAGTAAAACAAAACATAGCATAGTAAAACGAAACATAGCATAGTAAAACAAAACATAGCATAGCATACCATAACACACCAAAATATAGCAGAACAAAACATAGCATAGCATAACAAAACACCCTCACCCTCACAACCCTCTAACCCTCTCCCCTCACAACCTCACCCTCACACCCTCACCCCCTCACCCTCACGGCCCCACACCCTCAGCCACCCTCACCCATCCTCACCAACCCTCACCCACTTCCTCACTCTCCCACAACCTCACCCTCACCCACCCTCTCCCTCACATAACATAACAAAACATAGCATAACATAACATAGCAAAACACAACAAAACATAGCATAACAAAACACCCTCACAACCCTCTAACCCTCACCCCCACACACCCTCACCCTCACAGCCCCACACCCTCACACCCTCTCACCCTCACACACCCTCACTCACCCTCACCCCCCCTCACCCTCACACCCCCTCACTCTCAGCTGTATTGTGTCTAGCGCGAGCACGATCTGCTTTCCTCGCCTGTATTTCAACGGGTAGGTGAGCGGGTTAGGGACCCCTAGAAGCACATACTCCGGGAGCCGACGAAGCCCCGTGTCTAGGCACTTGTCGATTTTGTTAAGGACTCAAGTCCAATAGGGGGTCAGGAGTTCACAATCCCATAACAAATGGACAAGTGAACCCACCTTCCCACATCCTCTCCAGCAATCTGGGCTATGCGTGCTATCAAAATGGTGCAGACGCTCGGATGTATAATACCAATAAATCGCTAGTTTAGGATAGGTTTCAACTGTTTTGGGTTTTTTTCAAAGAAAATCCTTTCCTACATGAGATATTCATGCTATTCAAACTGACAATCCACCCTGGGTGATCTGTGTATTTACCATCAAGCAACAGTGTTGTAAATAAATACACAGGGAACAACCTATGACTTCGAGGACTAATCACCTAAATCCCCTCCAGCAGCTCGTCTCACCCATGGTGAAGTCATGGAACCAGGCAGCTCAGTTCCTCAAATCACCCCACAATGGCGATTGGCGAGCTATGCCAAAATGGATTTTCCCATACGTCGCAAGATGACACAGGGACGATTGGTAAACATGTGAGCGCGAATTTGCGCTTGCCGGACCATGACTATACTGTATACTGATTTCAGTAAAACCCCATGGCTGTGTGATTGTGTCTAGTATTGTGACACCCCTCTCTCCCTCATGTTTTCTCCACCTCTTGTTGGCGATTTATGAAACTTGTGCTCTTTACAGTTTGTTGTCTGCACTGTGCCTGTCTCGTGCCCTATGCCTCGCGATACGGTGATAGCACCACACCCACACAGCCCCAGAAGGAAGGAACGCGAGAAACCTGGGCAAGATATGCAGTCGAGGAGCGGGTGAATCAAAGTGAGTGTTGTGGGGGATGGGAACTTTATAAAAACGCACGCTGGGCTTCAGCCCCAGAAGGAAGGAACACGAGAAACCTGGGCAAGATATGCACTCGAGGAGCGGGTGATTCGAAGTGAGTGTTGTGGGGGATGAGAACTTTATAAAAACGCACGCTGGGCTTGGGCTGCGCTGAAAGCAACAAAAATAAAGAAGTGCACCTACCGAAAGACAAATACAACCTTAAAAGAAGAAACATGAGCGATCATATTAATTCCTTTGCAAACAAACATAAAAGTTCCACAAACACCAGTGGAAGGACACCGTACTTGGCTGATGCTCTAGCCAAATGGCTGCTGCACATATTCCTCTGCTGTGCTGGACAGCAATAAAAACGGGTGTGGTCATGAAGAGCTCAGCTCGTCATGAGCACAGGAGCACTGTACTGCATGACGAGCTGAGCTCGTCATGAGCATGGAAGGGGCTAGAGGAGGGATAAACACTAAAAGAGGTATGGGATAAACAAATAGAAGGCAAGATTACAAGAGTGACAATGGAACCAGTTAATCACAAGCCTATGAGAGGGTTTGAAGCTCAAATATTGAATAGAGCATGTCACAAAGACAGCGCATGCGCTCTGCCTATGCTCGACCTAAAAACATTGAGACACGTTTTTATACGCATTAGAAAGCCCCTGACAGATTTTAATTGCCCATCTTTCAGTTGCTTATTCCTGTATTTGATAGTTAAACTAGTACTAACTAGGTGAAATCTTTGCCATATGTAATAATAGTAAAATAATTAATACAATCAAAAACTGAGCCGCACAATTTTCCTTTTCTTGCCACATAATTTGGTGCTCCACTGTCTCATAATTCCAGGGGATCTGGCTACAGTTTGAGCAGGTGCTCAAGGTATGAAAGCAAAAAAAAAAAAAAAAAAAAATCAGCTATCGGAATCATTGAGAGGACGTACCTGTGCCGGCACTGCTGGCTTGGCTTGTTCAGAGCTGCTTCCTCCACTAAAAGCACCAGTCAGAGCTCCACCGAGTACATGCCCCACTGCTGATCCCACTGCCACCCCTGCAGCAGTGGTGGCCATCTGCGCCATCAGCCCTGGCTGCTGTGGTGCAGCTGGGGCTGCAGCGACTGCCGAGGGTGGAGGATGGGCCACAGATGGGGCAGAGGGTGGTGCATGGCTGGAAAATAAACACAATAATCAGTCCATAAACCACAACAAGATAAACGTTATGCTCTATGGATAAGTGTTTTGGATTAAATGCTACTATATACACACACCAACATTCTTTAAAATGTCACAAAGTTAACACATCAGACAGCAGTCAACCTCACGGCCTTCTTTGCTCACCGTTATAAAACAACTAGAATTTTGCCTCTGAAAGAGACAAAAGATTTTGCTGATCTGACACTTTTAGGCACTGATGGGTAAAGTTGACAGATCAGGACCTGTGATTAGAGGATGTGATTAAACCGCTGCTCTGCATCCCAACTCCTCTGAAAGTCCTTACCACACTCCATACCAGAAAGCAGAGTTCTGCCTCTCCCACAAACTATGCGATCACTACGCCTCATTTGGGACCAGATATCCCAGAAAATCCCCCTCTCCTCAATTTACAAGTGAAATCCTATGCAGCTGCACAGTGTTTGGTACTAGTCATTGGGCCCTAGTACGGCAACACCACATTGACCAACAACTAACTACCATTACCAGCACTACTTTATCACTAACATTACATCTGACCGCTACATCATGCAGATGACGCTTCAGCCCTCAAAGAGGTGGAAGGACCGCAATATCAATGTCTCCAACATACCATGCAGCTAGCATTAACACCACGGCTTAAGTGAATGGGGCAGTGAAACATATAGATAATTTTCATCCTACCAGTCAAAAGAATATGACTACCTTTTGCGGTGGTACTGAGTGCTGAACATAAGCTACTGTGGACCAGAGCAGATTAGCTTGCGATTACATAAAGATAATTAGAACAACGAATGCCTTCAGCTAATCGGATTTATAGTGTACTATTCTTGGCCAGTCAAATGGTACACCCTTAAGTGATCAGAACTTTGGGTGTTATTTAGAGTTTGGTGGACAGGATACTCCATTAAAAACACGGTGGATGTGCAGTGCACCGTATTACAAGTGCAGTCCAGCTCATGACGCTTGCATTAAGGCGGACAGAATATTAGGCCTTTTAATGATGGAGTATCCGGTCCACCAAACTCTAAATCAGGCCCTGTGCTTCTCCCTTCAGTTTAAGTGTAATTTAAAGGCAACTGTAAATCAGGGTCCAACCGTAACAGAGTGTGGACATTTTAACATTATGCCATTTAAATGGGTATGTAATCACAGAAATTGATAGACTGGGTAAGGAATTCACAGTGAGAACCTTTAACATGAATCCTTCCATTATATCTACCAATGTGATCTGCTTTAATTTTCAGGTTGTGCGCTTGTCTTTAAGATCTTCCAAAGTAGCAAAGAAAATGTGTAAATAAGGGATTTAAAAAAAAAATCTTTCTAGTCATTTTTGTAATTTTATATACTGCATTTAAATAGCGGAAAACATTTCAAATGAAACCAAATGTACAGGTTCTGCTTGGTAGCTTTGAATACTGTGTGTGCTAAAGGACGAAGTTCAGCGGTGTGCACCAACTGAATTTTTTTTACATAAGACATCACTAGGTTTTAGAAATAAAACAGACAAGCAATTTATTAAACTGTAGATGAAAGTTATAGTTTCTTGAATCCAACATTGATTTTCGTCATCTCATAATCCTGCCACAAATAGTTTGTATATGAGATCTCACTACGCATTGATAGCTGGACTGCATCGCTATACCAGCCACCAAGGTCTGGGATCTGTCCCCAGCCACAAGAGCTGCTCCCATGCCCTAAAAGTGAGCACTGCCAATGAAGGTTTTACTAGTCAACAATTACACACATCATTTAACTAGTCATCCATTACTGGTATATACTGGAAAATATATAAAAGACCAGCAAAATGCTGGTGTACATTGATTTATTAGCCACAGAAAACTGGAAGGAGTTGGTTTCACTAGCCTGCAACCACCCTGGCCTGAAAGCCCCTCATTGTGTCTGACCTCAGAAGTTAAGCAGGGTCAGGCCTGGTTAGTCCCTTACTTTACTTTTAATATGCACAATAAAAGGTTATAACAACAGTATAGAAGACGGGCTCTTTAATTGGGACTCTCAATTAGAATAAAAGTGCATTTGAGTACCAGTCTTGCACTGTGCCATAACTGAAATCTAACTCAATTGCACCAAGTTCGGAGCAGAACACAGTTCAAATGCCTCCGTCTTCTAAACAGAACCTTTCACACAAATGAGCCCCTACTACTGGGGATAAGATTGAGAAAAATATTTGTTGTGGATCTTGACAATCGCGTCCAATGTCTTAGCACTGGGACTCTATTGCTACAAATGGGGGTAGAGTGTCAAAGACCGCCATCCTTGTACACTCACAAACAGCAGACAATTACTTTACTTCTGGTGAAGAAACCATACTTATTATGGTCCCATAACTTCCAAAATGATACTCAAGAACTCAACAGTGTCATGGGACCACATTCAGGTTGATAGCGCACTTTAGGAGAGACCATTAAATTGTTCTTAAACATAGGGTCCTGCATAGATCCAGAAGGGTCAGATCAATTCAGGATGATCAGCATACTTAAATATGGTATATTTGTAAATCAACATGGAACTCAATTACACAATCAGCAGATAGCTTGAAAACAACAGCATGAATTCGAAACTTCTGGAGCTATACTGGAAACCAATATTCTAGAGGATCATATAGCTAACAGTGCATTTTTCCGCAGTATAATTCAACACTGTATACACATAGACTGTGTCCCTTATAAATAACACTGCAGTGCAAACCTCCATTTCCACAAAAAAAGTACAGCCTGCGTTTTCAGACACACAAAAAAAGGTGAGTTAATCACACTAAGCAACATAGTTCACAACAACAAAAACTTTGGAAAGCTATTGGCATGCCCTAAATCTCTCCTTTTCAGGTCACTAAACCTAAACTTTTATACCTTAACAGGCTCCTTCAAATTTAAGTCGTCAGAAAAGATGCAATGCAAGTTTCCAGTTATGTAGCCAAGCTAGTTATCAAGGTGGGACTTTTACACTCAGAAGTCGCACTGACGTAAACTAGACTGTTAAATAATTGTCTCCACACGAGTAGATCAAGAGAAGGGCGTTTATTCAGCGACAGATCCTCCAGCACAAACGGAACAAGTGAAGAACACCAACATTCAAAGGTGAGCTTCACACCAAGATTCTACTGGGGTGGAACGTACTAGTAGGGGTAGAGGAGGACGAGTAAAGAAAGGGAGAGAGAAGGAAGGAGTGAACCAGGTAAGGGAGATAGATACAGGCACGTGGGAAATCACTGGTTACAACATAGACACCGCCATATCAGTTGAGCGACAGCTTGAACTAAACTAGGCACTATATCTTGTTTGTTACAAGGCCAATTCTTTCAAGTTTTAGATCAACATTTTCGTCCTTCATTATGTGTGGATTAACCATAGGATTAACCTTTTCAATCAAGCAGAAGCATATTTTATTTATGCTTGCAAAAAAAAAAAAAACATTTACAAATTGTACACAGAGTAAGATTACTGTACAAATATTTAAAAAGATTTTCATCATAAAGACCAAGCGATTATTAAATGCGTGACAGCTTTGATTCACCAAATATGCAATGATCTCTGGTGCTCTACGGGCACTGATGTACAGTTTGAGAGTTCAAATCTGCAGAGCTGATTTTGGACGGATACTCAGAAAGCAGCTCATGGTACATATGGTTTTATTGTGCAACTAAAAAGACATACCAGTACAATCATTCTGCTTAAATACTGAATTAATCTGGGGAGTGCACGAAGAAAGATCACCAGAAGAAACATGCAATGAGATTAAATACAGTGCATAAACGAATTCTCCTAATGAACAATAGGTCTATCAGGGGTGCCTACAGTAATATTATTTCACTCTTGGAGAATTGCCTTAGAAATGGTAAATGATACATGGGCATAGGTCACTTATTCTAGAAGTCCTTGTCTGGAATAGGAGCACAGAGCAACTGAACACACACAATCTGCAATGAACATCTGTGAGGAGGCAACACATTTTCAGAGTTTTTCTCTTTTCATGACGGGCCACTTTCGGCTTTAAGGTCACTTATCAGAGGGTTGCTCTTGAACACCCAGGACCAGATTCACAAAGGTACTTATGTGTAAATAAGTTACAAGTGTGGAATCTCCACACTCGGGACGGAACCTACGCAGGGGCCCCCAGTGTGCGGGTCTGTGGGCGCACTGTGCTTGGACCAGGAAATCTCCACAATGTTCGCTCCAAAGCCCTCTAGTTAGAATATACATGCATTTCCATGGGTGGAGTTCATTAGCATAGCACATCTATGAGGAAATACCATTTCTGATCCACCACAGGTGCAGAAAACCCTTAGGGCACACAGACACAGCCTCACTAAGGCCCTAATTTTGTTGTTTGTCAGAGGCTTTCTGACCGACATCTTCGGTTTCAATTCCAACCACCGTATTATGAATACGGCAGTCAGAATTGAAACTGGCTGGTCATTACAGCTGGCTTCCGAGGGGGTCAAGGAGCCTGTCGGCTAATCTGAACCGGCACATAATCCCTTAAAGTCAGCGTTTCCGTCATCAGGATTACAATATTAGTCTCCCACAGGCTTTTGATGTCAGGCTTTAAGACATGAAAAGCCTGTCGGAAAGCGACTTTGGGGGCCCCTAGCAGTGCCAGCATGCAACAGCGGCCTCCGGTTGGGGGCCTGGGAGGCACACCTGTTGCCCCCTGTCAATCCCTGCACCGAGCGGCTGGCACTGTGAGGTGCCTCTCAGGCAGTGCGGCTGGTTTCCGACTGCAGCACAAGCTCCTATAGAGAAATGGGAATGTGTGACCGCACCATGTGCGGTCGCATCTTAATACTGTGGTCGGTCCTGATTCTGGAACGACATTGTAATAAGGCCTTTAATCTCACATGCTCTTCTTTTTCCTCATCTTTCCACATATCATACTATATCCAATTCGTCCATTGCGAAAGGTGAAAACTGCAAATACATACCTCTAAAGAATCAGCCAAACATTTAAAAAAAGGGATTGCTAGATAAATTAGTAAGTACATACAAAAAACACCACCGGCAACAATCCCCCAGAACGGTTTTTAAGATTAAAGCTGTGTGATGAGAGGAAGGGCAAAGCAGAAAGAGCAGGCACAGTTTCTCCCCTATAGAACAGGTTTTACATACCATACCTTATACTGAGTGCAAACCCGAGGACGATACTAAGCGCTGACAAACTGCACCCTGGTGAACTCGTGCTAGTTTTCACATTGATAATATATTAATCCTGGATGAGAGGGCTCAAAACCAGTTTAATTACTTTTTTTTTTAAAGGCACATTAGAAACTCAATATTAAATTTAAAAAAAACTGGCAGCCAGGCTTAGATTTCAAACTATCGACCTATATCTAACTTGCAAAGAAAATAGTTGTTTAAGTACATGCTGGGATTTTTAGCCCCGCGTTTTTAACGAGATTAAGAAAACTAAATGTCACAGAAGGCAGAGGTAAACCCTGGAATGGCTGAGGTCGTCACCCACGGAATTGAGAAATGCAAGACCTCTGCACCCAAGACAGAGAGATTACCCATCCATAAAAACACGTATTCCATGTCCTAACTAATATTGCCATGTGTCCTCTACCTAAAAATAAAAGGGCATCATACTCCCCCGCCCCCTTCTCGCGCAGGTATAAATTCACTTGGAAGTACAGTGAAGCTTCGTCCCAGACACTGCCTGCCCCGTACCTGTGGGCAGGACGGGAGGACACACTGCGGCTTCCCCGGGCCATGGCTGCTTCCAGTCCTGGGCGTCTCGCGGCTTTGATCGAGAGTCCTGACCTGTCCTCGCTCTAGAAGGACGCGAGGGCGGCGCAGCGAGTATTACGTCACACCTGTCAAAGACTAGTTTACACGAACGGGTACAACTGCGCATGCGTCCATCCCTCCGGCGCACATTTATCTCGTGACGTATCCGTGTTGGCAGTCCCGTTAAATCCCGTCCTTCTGGAATAATCTGGCAATCCTGTCCTCGAATAATCTGGCGATTGAAAGAAACAAACATTGGCAATGCAATTGGGCTCGCATTTGCGACACTAAACTATTGGCGTTGTAAATATAATTTTGTATTTGTTATGTGTTTTGGAGTTACGGGGATGTATGTGGTGTGTACTGTAATCAACATAGCTGCCAAGGTTTCAGATTGCCATGTGTGGCATTTTCAAAATTTCAGATTAATTATGAGTGACATTTCAACAACTATGAGTGACATCAAATAATGAAGACCAGGGAAATAAATATCAGAAATAACACCAAAAAAAAAGAAATAACAGACATGCCCAGCGGCTCCCCCCCACACACAGATGTAGCCTGTGGTTAACTTTAAAGGTCTTGGTAAAGTTTTGCGAACTGAATGTTATAAGCAACGCCTTTTACCATTAATTGACTATATGATGTGACCAGCTAAATGGAAGAACTGTACTTTTCAATTCAACATTAAACTCAAAATTGCGAAGTCACGAGCGTGACTGGAAAATGAGTAAATATTTTCACACCAGACACAAAGGCATATAAGCTGCTCCCTCAGTTGAGCCAGATGCGCAGCACATAAACAAGCTCGAACCTGGAAAATCACTGCCTACACATTAGCAAAAGACATTTCAGTAGTCAGTATTTCAGCTGCTCTATCGTTGCCCGTCGTTAGACTCATAGTCAACACCGGGTTAACAAACATACATCAAACATCTCCTAAAAGCAAGTATTTCTTCGAACTCTTGCCCCTGTGGTAGCTTCATGCTTTTCCGACAGGGCTCCTTAAGCATTATGATTAAATCAATAGATGCGCACTGCCCCCGTGGTCTGGTGTGCAGCCGCCCGCTATGTTTAACGATTTGCATCCATCTCTACACACCCAGCACCTACCACGCAGTAAAAAACAAAACGGATCCCCCAGAGAAACTGGTAACTTTAATTTCAAGCGACTCCATCTGAAGAGCACTCAGCAGGACGTCACCAAAGAAAAGGAAAAAGGCCAGGGGACAGCAGCACAGTGGGATGCAGATGCTGCAAAGGAAGTGAGACCAGCACAAGCACCCCCTGCGGCTCTTGTTAACTACTACCACGCCAAATTGCCTGGCAAACTTTCCAGCAATGAAATAACAGCTCAGCATGGTAAGTGTTAACTATTGAAAATACTGCAGCTCACTCCAACAGCACTTACTGATGATACAGGCGCCACGGTCCAGTGGGCTAGGGTCAGTTGCATGGTCATGGTGGGATCCAATCTACCTCGTTCCAACCCCCGGCCATGGCGACGACAATGAGCACTCGGCTCTCAACCTAATCTCCTTTACCGCCCCTGCCGCGTTTGACTCTCACCCCCACCCTCACCCCCACTGACCTTAGCCTAATTATCTCCGAGAACTTGGTAGTAGAATGGAGACTCCTCAATGCCTAAAATCACACAGTAAGTGGCGGCACAGCACTTTTGAGAAGGTGGCGGCCGTCAGAGCCCCATTTACGGCACTTCAACAGTGTTGGGCCGGACATGAGGTAATCCTGCCAGCGGCAGCCAGTTAACGCACAACTTCACCTGTGTCTGAGAGGGTCGCAGGCCCCTGGGTCCCAATAATATTAATTGGGCAGGGGTGCGTCTTGATGACACATGATGTTGTCAGCGTCACGGTGGAAATCAGCCAGCACTCTGTCTGCAGTTTTGCAACATTGTAGTAAACAATGAAGCATTTGGGCAAGCACGGACTCTCAGAGCAGCATCCGATGTTAAGTACTGTCTCCCGGAGTCTGCGGGAAGCGAGAGCTATCAGTGTGCACTCAGCTGAGCAGCCCCCCCTCCGGCGCACACAGGTCAGAGGCACCACCACCACCAGTCAGTCAACGTGCGCTAGCAGCACCCTGGCTTTAATTTAGCCAGTCTCAGCGCCGCTGCACGTCAGCAGAGAGTCATGGGCATATGCGTGACAATGCATTTCAGTGCGGTGATGCGGAACACCAAACTGAAATGTGTTAGCGTCACGCCTGATGCGTGACACTTGGCAGGACTGAATTAATGTGGTATGTTGTGCAGTGGAATTATGTGGATAGTAATTATGTGGTATTTAGTGTATTGGAACTATGTGGCATGGGATTGTGTGTTATGAAGAGTAATTATGTGGTGTGGTATTTTGTGTTGTGGTGTGTTATGTAATAGTGTTGGGATTGCTCTAGCCTGTCATGGCATTCTACATGAGAATGTTCCCTGCGTGGAACACTTGTAACAGTTCTGTGCACGGCAGTTGCTGCCGGGGAGATGCTGTGGCTGGATGTGAAATAAAGCCCTTCTCCTACCTGTCGTGTGGGCTCCACTTCCTTTCAGTGGCGACGAGGATGGGATCATACGAGACCAACTTATTGAAAGGACTTCCAATAAGAAAATTCAGGAAAAGATACTTGCTTCTGGTGATCCTGACTTGGAGACTGCTCTCACTCAGGCCAAAAGTATTGAGCATTCTCAGTTTTGTGTTAGAGAGATGAGTTCTTCCTCTCCATCCACGTCCTCTTCTTCGATGGAGGTTAAACTTTTGAATTCCCGACCTCCTTCTAAACCTAAAGCTAGTGCCTTGCCTAATGTTACTCGTCCTGTTCCAGCTAATGTTTCTTCCAGAAACAAGTTTATGCAAAATGAATGAATGTGTTTTCGTTGTGGTAGTAGGTCACATTTGGGTTCTGCTAAATTTTGCTTTGTTCTCAGTCAAACCTGCTACAAGTGTGGGAACAAAGGTCACTATTCCCGTATGTGCAAAGCTGCTTCTGCGAATAATCCCAGTCACTCTGTAAAGAATATTTCAGGGGAATCTGATGAGGAATGCTATGAATTGTTGATGCTGTCTTCTTCTTCGCATGAGGCCGGGGTTGTTGAACTGTCTGCTTTGTCTGGTCTTCGGAAAAGGAAGTCTCCTTCATGTTTGATAGCTGTGAATGGAGTTGTCTGCAAGTTTCTAGAGATTCCGGTTCTCCGTTCACTCTGCTGAATTTTGCTGACTTTAGTAAACTGTCTAGTGTAGTTTTGGAACCTTCTAGCATTAAGATTTTTGCTTATAATGGGAAAAGGGTAGAAGTTTTGGGAAAGTGTTCTGCCAAACTGGAATTTCATGACGATCATACCACTGGTGTTGTATTCATAGGATGGTACTAATTTGTTGGGGTTCATTAAGCAAGAAATTATTGGTGCTCGCCCACTGAAATTGTTCAATATCAATGACTTATGTATTCTTTCCACTGAGGCCAGTAATGTGGGGTTGGGGGCTGTTCTCTTGAAGAGAAGTAGTGATGGACGTGAAGAAACCATTGCTTTTGCCTCCAGAACTTTGAGGGGTGCTGGGAACTTATTCTACCATCGAAAAGGAGGCTTTAACTATGTGGTTGGGGTATTGCATTTCAAGAATTTTCTCTGAGGCAACAGATTTATCTTGAGGACTGACCACAAGCCTTTAGTTGATTTGTTCACGACTAAGGGTGGTGGCAGAGCAACCCCACGGATCTCCAAATGGCAGTTCAGGTTGCAAGAGTTCCAGTATCAGCTTGAGTATGTGGCTGGGGCGAAGAATTTGGTAGCCGATTGTTTATCCAGGCTACCCCTTTCCAATTGTGATGACAGTTTTGCATGTGACGATTTGGAGGTGGTTTGTGCGGTTGGTTCCTTGTGTGACTCTGTTGGGTGTGCTCTTTCTGAGTGTGAGTGGTTAGAGGGTATTGCTTCAGATGCCGATATGCAGCTTGCTATGGACCTTCTCTGCAAGCCTTGGCCGTGTCAAAAAGATTGTCCTCCTGCAGTTGTTCCTTACATGAGGGTAAAGGATGAATTATCCCTTGTAGATGGTATATTGAGAAGAGGTGGTTTGTTGGTTGTTCCTCTTTCGATCCGTAGTAAAATTCTTTGTCTGGCTCACGAAGGTCATCCAGGTATTCGTTCCATGAAAAGTAGAGTGAGGCAGGACTTTTGGTGGCCGTGTGTGGACAAGGATGTTGAGCATTTTGTTCGCGAGTGCTGTGAGTGCATTGTTAGTGATAAGTCGCAGGTTACCCATCCTGTGCCTGTTGAACCTATCGTTGTGAAGAATGTTCCTTGGTCCAAGCTTGCTTTGGACATTGCTGGACCCTATGGTCTCGTTGGCTCAACTCCCAAATTTATTTTAGTATTGGTTGACTACATGACCAAGTGGCCTGAGGTCAGGTTTGTTGATTCTATCAGTTCTTCTGTGGTGATTTCATTTTTACGTGACATTTTCTCCAGGGAGGGTTTTCCTGAAGAGATAGTTTCTGATAATGGTACGCAGTTGGTTTCTGCTGAGATTACTTCATTTTTCAAGGCGGTGGGAATTAAACATATTTGCACGTCGCTCTATCATCCCCGTAGCAATGGTTTGGTTGAGCGTTTCAACCGTGTTGTCAAGGAGCACCTTCAACTGGCCTTAGTGAATGGTTTGCATTGGTGCCAAGTGGTTAGTGACATGTTATGGGCTGTAAGGACCACTCCGCATGTTTCGACTGGTGTTGCTCCTTTCACTTTGTTGCGTGGTAGGATTGCTGGTACCAAGTTGAACAAAGAGTGGATGTCAAGGAAAGTTGTGGATGCTGGATGTTTAGCTGGTGTTGCTGATGTTAGGACTTCGGTTCAGAAAAAGTATGATACTAGATCTGATGTTTTGTCTCCTTCTAAGGTGAAGGTTGGTGACTGGGTCAGGATAAAGAAACCCGGATTTCTTCGCAAGGGGGAGTCGCGGTTTTCTTCTCCCAAGAAGGTGTCGGCAGTGAAGGATTGTGTTGTGGTGTTGAAGGATGGAAGGGTTTGGAACAAGTGTATGGTTTCTATTGTGCCTGGTTCTATGGTTGAGAGTGTCAGCAAGCGGTTAGGGGTTGGTGTTTCCCCTGCTTCTCCCAAGGTGGATGGTGTTGTGCGTTCTCCTGTTTTCGTCTCTTACCCGCAGAGGGAAACTTCCTCCAGAGTCAGATCTGTTCCTGCGAAATTCCAGGATTACATGAAGCTATGCTGGATTTGCCGGGTGGAGAATGATGTGTTTTGTTTTCCTTCCTTTTGTCTTTCTCTCTTTTTGCTTCTGTCTTTGTCTCTCCTTTGGGTTCTTTCCTTTCTTTTCCTATCCTTTCTTTTTGGTTTTCTTTATGTAGGAAGGGAGGTGTGTTGGGATTGCTCTAGCTTGTCATGGCATTCTACATGAGAATGTTCCCTGCGTGGAACACTTGTAACAGTTCTGTGCTCGGCAGTTGCTGCCGGGGAGATGCTGTGCCTGGATGTGAAATAAAGCCCTTCTCCTACCTGTCGTGTGGGCCCCACTTCCTTTCAAGTAGAGTTTAATTATGTGGTGTGTTGTTGAATTTTGTAGTGTGATTTGGAAGTGTATGGTGTGGATTGTATGTATGTGGTGCATGGACATCCGCAGGGTGACCAGGGGGGGGCAAGGAGGGGCGCTTGCACCCCCTGAGCGCCCATCCTTACCTCCCCCTGCGGACGCCGATGATTTTACGGACGCCTATTGTCCTTAATTGTGGCCCTGCAGGGAGCAGAGATGTTCCCTGCCGAAGCCCTCAACTCCCTGATGGGGCGCCTCGCACTCCTCCTCGCAGCTCCTCCCGCCCATTGTCATTCTGTCTGTGACTGATTATCACATACAAAATGACAATGACCAGTTTGAGCTGCTAAAGCATACTTTCCACCCTGGAACCTCTAATGCGCCTTAGCTTGAAATCACTGAGGATCCCAGCGGAAGGTTAAGTTCAAATTTGAAGCTTAAATATGACACAAATGGTAGGAGAAGCAGAAGAGCACTGCAGGGTTTAACCTTTTCCATGCTAATGACAAGGTGAACTCGTCATGAGGCACACTGGAGCTGTGCTCATGACGAAACAATCGCAAAACATAAATCTGCAGCACAGGAGGGGAAAAGCCTTAGCAGCCAAGGTGTTAAAGAAGTCTCTTCTTGCAGTTGGGGAGCACAGTGAAGGCAGTGGGGGTACATTGGGGGGGTTTCGGTCCCGGAAAAGATGCAAGTAGGGGTTCCGTGCAGTTGAAAGCATAATCTTGCCCTTCTCTCATAAGAAGACGTGTATCTTCTAACAAATGTACCTGCTTGTGTTCTGTAATTTGTGAGGTCTTGTTACTCTCCGGTGGCATTTCATTTTGTAGTGTGAAAGAAACGGACGATGCTCTATCTCGCTATGAAACTGTTAAAGAAATGTAAATCAATCTGTTGTTTTAATTGTCTGTAATGAAAGAGAAAGATAGAGAAATGTTTGTGCAATTCTGTCTGTATACAAGAATAAACACAAAACACAAACAGCTCCAATAAAAATACAAGGGCTATTTAGAAAAATACCAGACTGACTGCAGGCAGCAATAGAAAAGATTGCATTGTGCCAGTAAAGGTGAGCAGTAGGGGATGTGAAAGAACAGTAGTGTGTGCGCTGACCTGGGGGTTCCCACCCTTCACACCACCAATTGTGAAAGATAGATCAGTGAAAGGGTGGATGATGGGCGAATGAATGGGTGGATGGATGAGAGAAATGATGGATGATTAATGTATACGCATTGCCTCATTATTGCAGAACGATATATCATTTGGTTGGATTACGCATTGAATTGTTTTACCTTGCAAAGTGCCTGATGGTTGCGTTAAGCTTTGCATTCTTTTCATTGCAGAGTGTCTGATTGCTGCGTTACGCATTACAGCATTTTTACATTGCAAAAGTACCTGATTCAAGCATTACGAACTGTATGATGTGATTAGGAGTACAGGAGAATGTTTACAAGTGCTCATTGACATTGACAGATCTTACAAGGGCTGGCTGGCCTAACAACCGGCCAGGAGAAATATTACACAACCTCATATGTTGGTTTTATATCATGTGGTCTTATTGTATATCTTTTTAGATAAAGTTTATACTTGTTTTATACAACTCGTGTGGAGTCTATTTGTGGTGTCATCACTGGATTATTGTGAGCGTGGTTGCGAATACTTTACACATTTGCCTTGAAGATAAGCCCGGCTGCTCGTGCCAAGTTACCGAGGGGGTGAGCGGGTCTATCTAAGAAGGTGGCCTTCCTTTCCCTGACGGTGGAACGCGGGTCCCTACTTGGCCTAAGATACCTACGTCAGCCAACCAGGGATCCGGGTCTAACATTTGGTGGTCAGCGGTGGGGGATTTGAATGTGTATTTGCAAATTCACTCACAGTGATTGGTGTACATCATAAGTAGCACAGACCACGACACAACCACATATTGTGTTCTTGATTTGTTGGTTCTAGTTGGTTTTGTTTTGAGCAACCTATAAGCCACACATCATGTCTCAGAGGAGTCAAGGAGCCGGTGAGGCTGCAGAATTTCAACATTGAGGCATTGCTTACCTACACGGTTGATAAATTGAGGCAATTCTGCAAAGCTTTGGGATCTCCCATGAAAAGTAGAGCCAAGAAGGAGGAGCTGCCAGTGGCCTTGAGGGCTTGGTGGGAAGCCAAAGGGACTAAGGAGGCGGGTGATGTTGAGGTGGATGAGGATGGCCCAGGGAATGGATTTCGTCCTCAGGATTTGCCAGTGGAGGGACCAGCTTCAGGGACTGGTAGTAGCCATTCAGGGAGGAGTTTTTCACCAGAGTAGTTGGAGGAAAACCAAAGGGTCAGAGAGCATGAGTTGGAGGTGTTGAAACTTAAAACTCAGGCAGAGGAGAAGCTGCTCATTGAAAGTAAAAAGCGCGCAGAGGAGAGTAGGAATGCTCTCACCTTTGGAAGAGAAAAAGATTATCTTAGCTCATGAGTTAAGCATGAGGGAACTGGACATTATGGTTAAGCAGGCAGAGGCCAGTTTGAATCGTGGGAGCGTACAGCCAGTGCCAAGTATGGAGGAGTATAAGCGTGCACTGGATGACTGGGTATTGGTGAGCATGACAAATGATTTGAAGGGGGTGCTCAACCTTACCCCTAGGGAGCCTAGGCTCAGTAATTATTTTCCAGGATTGCGAACACATGTTAGGGTGCAAGCTCTTTGATTCCCGGGAGCTGGCACAAGAGCTGTACGCATGGTCATGGGTTCAAGGGCCTGAAAAGGCCCTAGAGAGGGAAGAGAGGCGAAGTAGACCTGGTAGGTGTCAGAGTAGTGGGGTGGGGGCATGCGGGCTAGTGCCCTGTCTCAAAGGAGAGGGAGAGAGTGTGAGCTGCATCCCCAGTGGTTTGCCACCCCACCCCAGAGACTGGAGGGTCCCTTACAGGAGCACCCGTTGGGAGGCCTCGCACTTACTTTCCAGCTGTGCGAGGAAGAGCACCTAGAGTCAGGAGGGAATAGGGCATCTGTTACCAGAGCTCCCCCAGTCCTGAAGTTTGTGTGTGCCATTCCACAATGGCAGGCACAGGAATCTTAATGGAAGGTTAAGGGAGGGCGGGGTCCCTCAGTGGGAAAACCTGTGGGACTGTGTACAGCCAGTAGGGCTGGGTCCCCTAGGAGTGACCAGGGTATACACACATCTAACATGGAGGACAGGGTAACTGGGAACAGTGTCCTGACTGGTGGGTCTTCCAGGGATATCGCTCTAGCTGGGGGTTGGCAAGGAGTCTGCACCCCTAGAGAGGCCCCAACTGTCTGGAAGCACCCATGCAGAGGCATAGTTAGCCCAGGGAGTAGTGACCAAGAGAATCCCCTGGGGTAAGAAAGGCATAGAACCGTGTCCGTTTTCTATTGCCCTGATCAGGGAAGTCAATCAAGGTAGTTGATTGGTGTACCCTGGCTTTTGGCTGGGAGGGGGTTGTGTAGGACTTGGCCCTTTTTTGGCTAAAGTCCCTAAACTTTTTGCTTTCCCCTAGACCTTTTTTCTGACGTGGTGTTGCCAACTTAGATGCTTTGGACACTTTGCCACTGCTAAACAGTGTCAAAGTGTAAGTGTTCTGTGTATAAAGTAATGGGATGTCTATGATTGGTATATTTGCCTTACTAGTAAAGCCCCTAGTACAGTGCACTATGTGTGCCAGGGCTGGTAATACAAATGCTACTAGTGGGCCTACAGCACTATTTGTGCCACCCACACAAGTAGCCTTAAAAAGGGAACTCAGGCCTGCCATTGCAGGGCCTGCTTGCAGTTTGTTAAACTGCCATGATGTTCTGTCAAGTGCACTCACTTGCCAGACCTTACCCTTCCCTTTCTAGACACATCAGACACCCCTATGGTAGGTCTAGGGTACCCCCTGGACAGGGTACAGTGCATATGAAAGGTAAGACATGTACTAAGGTGTGTGTCATGTCCTGACAGTGAAATAATCTCCATTTTCGTTTTTCACTGTTGAAAGGCCATCTTGCCCATAGGACAGAATTGGAAGGCTATGTAATATGTCTTCCAGCCTATCTTCCCAAAGGCTTATGATGGAAAGGTGAAGTTTAGTATGCCTTAACTCACAATGTAATAACACATCTTTTTATGTAGGTGGTTTTTGTATAATGTGTCCAGAAGCCACTCTTTTAGAAGTAGCTGCGTTTTTGTGCTCTGACATTTCATGTGTCTCTGCCTGGCTGTGGATTGATTGTCTAGGTTTGAAAGCGATATGATCTGGGGAATGTCTTGACCCAGGGGAGGAGAAGCCCCTAGAGGTTGCTGCTATAAAACAATTGGCTCATCTCCTGCCGAGTGATTGAGAATCCAGACCCCCACTAATCAAAGGAAGAAACGTGTCACTGGCAAGGAGGCACCCAGAACTGGTTTGAACAGGGGTCCTTCCTTGCTTGGACCAGGAGAGTGAGCATTACCCTCTCGTGCAATGTTGCGAGCCCCTGTCTTGACAGCATTCATTGACAGTGGGCATAATGGGGTAGTGGAGGGGGCACCTCTGGCTAGTAGGGATTGCCCTACTCTATCCGTCTGTGAGCTACAGTCTTTCTTCTCCACTGAAGCCGGGAAAATATTAACCAGAGGGTTGTCCAGTGCATACGGGGCAGATATCTGCCCACTAATTCTGTTCCTAAGGTGGAGCGCTAGTTCTTCTTCGACAATGGCTCTCATTTGTGCCTCTAGTTCCACTATCAAGTTCCTCACCCGTTGAAGGGCAGTCAGGATTTTTATAAGAGTGGGAGGGGGGTTAAATGTAAATTGATACTTGTATAGCGCACTACTCACCCGCAAGGGTCTCAAGGCGCTTGTACGAATACCGCTATGGAACCCATCCTGGCTTTCCCTGTGAGGTGTCCACTCCTGGGCACCCCCAAGGTGGAGGCCAGGCATCCTTAGTGTTGTGGGGGCCGTTGTGGAGATTAAGCAAGCTATTGCCCAGAGTTGCAGATTGGGACTCCATGATTGGAATAGGCACCGAGGCGAGAATGATCAGGTCCGTGGAATTTTTGAGCCCAAGACCTGCCGAGGCGGGGAATTGAACCCTGGTCCCGGGCTAGACCTCTGCATCAGGGTCTGCCGCTCTAACCATTGAGCCACACTTCTCCACTTCCACCACTCTTCCCAGTCTAACTGATTCACGCACACTGGGGCTAATTTCTGGACTAGTGTTTTTGTTTGCTCCTGTCCGATTGCCCATTTTCCGTCTTGCGGCTTTAGGTAAAGTAGTATTTGTTCTACATTTGTGGGTTATTGGTTCTACTGGGGAAGATTGTAAGGGTGATTACAAAGACTTGCTTGGTCTGGGTAAGAATTTTGGCGGACTAAGGATCGAACACGGACTAGATTGTACAGAATTGGGTGGCTCAGAGGATTGGAGAAAAATGTCTGGCGTTAGGGATAGCCGCCTCTCTGTAAGCTCGATTTCAGTTGAAACTACCCTGATAGCTCTCTGGAGCATCCTCTCAATAGAGGTTTGGGGGAGTGGGGCCGGTATTAACACCGGAGGTTTTTTGGGGGGGAACAAAGCCACGCTTCCCCATAGCCAGAGGAAAAGGAGACTAAGTAGACACAGTCCCAAACAAGACATAACCCCAGAGGAAAAAAGGTGCAACGTGCTTAATGTATTTAGCAGCAGAAGGGCATGTAAACACAGACCAGAAGGTGCAAACTACTGTGGCTAAAAATACCTTGTCCCAAAGGGCAAAAGTGCAACATGCTCAATGTATATAGCGTCAGAGGGGCATGTAAACACAGAGCAGAAGGGGCAAACTACTAAGGCCAAGAAAACCTTGCCCCAGGGGGCAAAAGTGCAATGTGCTTCATGTATTTAGCAGCAGAAGGGCATGTAAACACAGACCAGAAGGTGCAAACTACTGAGGCAAAGAATACCTTGTCCCAGAGGGCCAAAGTGCAACATGCTTAATGTATTTTGGCAGCAAAAAGGGCATGTAAACAAGTTACTGTCAATAAAGTGCGTCATACAATGTCCCAGTTTAGGTGTGTAGCAAGTCCCGGAGGGCCCACGTTGATAAAGATATACCCAGTCGACTTGGCAAGTGCAAGGGCAAAAGAAGTAAAAAGAAACTCACAGTACCTCTCAGCCATCTCTAGTGGGGGACGGGGATCTGGGCCCCTTGAAAATAAGAGGCGTGGCCCTGCCCTGCCTCTTCCTGGCAATGACGGGCCAGGAAGGGCCCGCCCTTGGCCCGGGATTGCGGGAGGTTGGGGCGAAGATATGGCGGCTCCTGGCGCGCTGCACAGCATCAGTAGCAGGCGATGAGGCAAGGGATGCTGGGAGCTATATTTCCAAGAAGCGTTCCCCTCACAGCTGGTGGAACCGGATTCCTGCAATGCTGGCCGTTGCCCTCACAGCTGTAGTGCAGTGGTGCAAGAAGAGAGTAGCCCCTTCACTGGAATGCTGCCCAAGGTAAGAATAGCCGTGGTGGGCGTCCCGCTCTGCGGGAGGCTTGGGGCAAAGATATTGCGCCTCCTAGCGCGCTGCACAGCGTCAGTGGCAGGCGACGAGGCAAGGGATGCTGGGAGTTGTAGTTCCGGTAAGCTGTTCCCCTAATGGGAGGTAGAACCGCATTCCTGCGATGCTGGCCGTTGCCCTCACGGCAGTAGTGCAGTGGTGCAAGAAGAGAGTAGCCCCTTCACTGGAATGCAGCCCAAGGAAAGAATAGATGTGGTGGGCATCCTGCGCTGCGGGAGGCTGGGGGCGAAAATATGGCGCCTCCTGGTGCTCTGCACAGCGTCAGTGGCAGGGGACGAGGCATGGGATGCTGGGAGCTGTAGTTCCGGTAAGCCGTTCCCCTCTCGGCTGGTGGAACCAGATTCCTGCGATGCTGGCCATTGACCTCACGGCGGTAGTGCGGTGGTGCAAGACAAGAGTAGCCCCTTCACTGGAATGCAGCCCAAGGTAAGAATATATGTGATGGGCTTTTTTAATAATATTTTATTTATTTTATTCAGAAATGGCCATACAAAAAGTAAAAATCAATTTAAATCACTAAACAAAGCATATTAAAACTAAAATGTGTACAGTCCATCAGTAGATACATCTCAAATACATTAATATGTAAGCAGTGATAAAAATATAAAGCTACAGGTAGATACCAACATCACAAAGAGCATACAAAAAAGCCTATAACATAAATCTGACCCACTTTCCAGAGACTGTGCTAAGATCTGAAATCTGAACTCATCGCTAAACCTAAGATTTGAACAGATTTGGTTACATTCCTTGAGTTTGTATTAACATGAGGGACCAACTAAATCTCGCCCAAATCAAATATGGTCACATTTTTTAATGGATCAAAGCCCCCTAGATTTAGCCAAATCAAGCTCTAAACCATATGTTTGCCGGAGGCAAATCCACCATTCTGTTACCCTGGGAGGTGCTGGGGAGATCCAGGATCTTGCTATTATACATAGCCGGGATGTGATGATGATTATAGATAAAAGTTGCTTCTGCACGAAGTCATCATTCATCCTATAGCATAACATAATTTCTTATGTGTGAGCTGTATCGTATTACCGATACCGAAGCTAGATGGCTGTGTCACACCTGCCAAAATTCTTCGAGCATAAGGCAGACAACAAACATATGTAAGATATCAGCCGCTGTAAGACCATACTTAGGAGATTTAGGGCCAGATGTAAGAAGCCTAATACCGGTTGGTAACGGCCGAAATTACCGAATTTCAGCCGTTACCGACTGGTATTAGGCTTTTGGGATGTAGGGGCCTAATTTAAGGATTCGGTAATTTACGGAATGGGTAATTTAAGGAATCTGTAAATTACCGAATTCTTAAATACCGGTTCGGTAAATTACCGAATCCTTAATGTAGGAAGCACTCAAGTGAGTGCTTTTCACTTGCAAGGATTCGTTATTTACCACCAACTACAAGTTGGTGGTAAATAACGAAAACCGTTAAAAAAGCAATTTTGTGCTTTTTTAACAGTGCCATGTGGCCGACATACATGCCCATGCACTATACAGGGGTGCAACAGGGTGTCAATGTGACACCCTGCCACCCTAGTAGGTCTACCCCCTATTACCGATTCGGTATTTACCGAATCGGTAATTCTCATTCATTCCTATAGGCCTCCAGACCCATAGAAATGAATGGGGAATACCGATTCGGTAAAAAACGAATGGGTATTTACCGAATTTTACCGATTCGGTAAAATCTACATATCATTTACCGATTCTAAAATACCGAATCGGTAAAATGCGGTATTTTAGAATCGGTAAATAATATTTACCTACATCTGGCCCTTGGTCTTGTCCACCAGGCGGTTCCCATTTTGTAGTTCTGTCAGGCGTATAATATAAGAAACATATCATTCTAAATTGTTGCGGTTTAAAATGAATTGAATGTATAGATTGATCAATAGCTTCTAAAGCTACACTTATTTCAGAAGGTAAAAACTTCATCAGAGAGAGCCCGAATCCAGTTAGTGGCAAGGCTGGAATTATCACTAATCTTACGTCGGGTAAGGACCTGGTATACAGTACTGATGAGAAACTTCTGAGGTGCTTTAATCCCTTCGGTGCTGATGACGGCTCCCGGCCGTCATGAGTCACGGTGGGCGTGTGCTGATGACGGCCGGGAGACGTCATGACCACGCCCGCGATCGCAATGTCCAGCACCGGCGCGGAATTCCAGCCGCGGCCAAGGTGTTAAGTAAGCAATTAAGTTCATCCGATCCGACCGCCAAAGTTGTAGGTTTACAGCCAATCATCAAATAATCCCTGATCTGTAAATTCTTAAAGAAAAAACAGTGTGGGAGATTGAAGGATGCCTGGAGCCCAGTGAATGTACGAAAGCCATTGAGATCATGGATATGGCCTAGATGATTAATACCGTACTGAGACCAGGCTCTACCCACCTGATGACTGAATGTCGCAGGAAACCTGGTTATTCCAGAGCGGTGTATCTGGATGCATAAGTGTAAAAGCATAGTTAATATAAATCTCTCGCCATATACCAACTATATCCTGAATGAACTTAAATCTTTCATGTTTAAAATAGTTGGGATCCCCTAATCTATACAGAAACTATCTAAAATCTAATCCTAGTTCAAAACAGAAAAAAAATCAGTTGGGTCAGGGTTACCAGTGATTAAAAGGCTACAAAGGCATCCAGTAATCGCTGCCCAAAAATAGAGCTTAAAATCAGGGATTCAAAATCTCCCTTGATTATACTGTAGTTTAATTAACCTAATTGCATGCCTAGCCCGTTGATAGCCCCAGACAAAGCTACCAATAATTCCGTCAAGCCTCTTGAAAAACAAGATTGGGACTTAAAGAGGAATTGCCCAGAACAAATATATAAATTTAGGCAGGTCATTGATTTTAATCTTTGCTGAGGCAGCTTTTGCGCTATACGAGTCGGTCTAACAATAACAATAACAAGAATGGGAACCCCCTGGATGGAAACTGCTTGGGAGGTACATGCAATAGTGCTATACTCTTAGTGCTTTAGTAATGCTCGATCCTTATAGGCAAGGTGGGTTTCAGACCAGCTGTGGTTTACATATTCTTATTACTTCACAAACAAATTGTCGTTTGCTAGAAGGGTTAATGCCTGACACGTTCCAACATAAACAAGTAAATCTACCCATTTATAAAACATATAATCAGCTTGAAAAAGTCATTTTGTTGTACCAGCTGTCCCCAGTCCTAAAATATAACAAGATTTAAAAAGAAGTCATATTTTTTGCCGATTCTAAATTGTTCTACCCCCAGAAGCGAGCCCCCCCCCCAATCGCTCCCCACCACCCAAGTCCCGGAACCCACCCATCTGACTTTGGCTTGAAGAATCCTCCTAGCCCGAGGCTGCCACTAAATGTGGCAGCCTAGTGAGCAGAACCCCTCCATCAGCTCTCCAAAGCTAATCCCACGCCATGCAGCAAAACCACCACCCAACAAGAAATAAAACATTTTTTATGACTCCCTTACACCTTCCCCTCTTAGTAAAAGGAAGAGGTCAACAAATCAAGGGAAAAAGAAGCAAAAGAGCAGGAAGAAAGAAGGTTGGTATCTGAAAAGAGAGAGAGTCTGGGAAAAGAAGAAGAAAAATAAATTCCCCAACTGTAAGGAGACAATGAAGGACAGATGGCAGTCTACTGAGCCTCATTCTTCAAACTATCAAGGATCTGTGAAGCATCACAATCAGTAACACAAAACAGTGTTTGTCCACTTTTGATGATCTTGAGCCTGGCTGGCTCTTGAAGAACGACGTGGGCTCCACCAGCTTTTAAAGGGTTGATTAATTGCCAAAATTTCCAATTGACGTGGACTCGATCAACACAGAAGCAGATGAACGTGCTTTGATTGAAATTGCCTCCCTAAGCAAAATAATACCAATGTGGATCAGAATTGGTCGTGAATTTGTTAGTCTGGATTAGGAGCTGGGAGACATATTTCTGTTAAACCGACTTAGGGGGAGGCAGTGTGCCCTCTGGATTTGCGAATCCATTTCCCAGTCTGACAGATCAGAGAATGCACTCCCAACGAGTTTCACAATAAGGTGTCAGGGGTCATAGCCTTCTTTTCCCTCTGGTATACCAAAAACACAGATTATTCCATCTTTGACTGTTTTTCAAGTCCTCAATCTTGAACTGGATTTTAGCCAGATGCCGGTCATAACCCTCAATAGACTTTTTGCGACCGCTCCAGCATCTTTTACGTCAGAGACACGCTGTTGGAGTTCAACCATATCTGTAGAAAGGGCAGAGACTATGCTGGTAACCTCACCTAGCTATAGCTGGATAGTGGCACTATCCTCTCGGGCTTGGGCATAGTGTTGTAGAGCCTCTGCCCGCTGCGCCTGTAGGAGCTGCCGGATGGTAAGAAGTGAGGGCTCCTTCTCACAGTTAGAGGAGAAGGGTTCTGATGAGTCTTCTGATAGTGTGCCGCTGGGAGAAATATCATTTGGGACATCACTTGGAGACTTAAGACTGCTCTTGGATGGATCAGCGTCATCATGGCAGCATGAGACACCAGGAGATGATAAATCAAAACATTGATGACGCTGCTTACCTTGCTTATCCATATTGGTATTATTCTGCATTCCCTCTTGAGCATGAACAGACGTCAGTCTCATAATTAATGATTTTACCTCCCCCTTTGACATCACCCAATCACATTGAGGGCTACTTTTAGGTCCGCTGAGTGTGCCCCCTCCCTTGTGATGGAGCAGCTTTTTCACTTGGTGACTTTTTGAAAGCCCCATTGATCTGATGGCTCCTGGTTTTCCAAGTGCTATATTAGTAGCACCCAAGATTAGTTCTTTAGGCTGTTTCATTATTGCAGCAAAACCACTATCAGCTGCATATTCCACAGCTGTCTCCTTGACACTACCTGTGGGTGAGCCCGCATTATGCTTAACGCAGGCTGACTCTGCACGACTTGATGATGATGGAGGAGAAAGTATAGGTGTTAGAGCAGATATACCAGTTATATCAGGTAAGCGAGTAGGAGTGGTTGTGCATATCGGTAAAAGCCCATCCTGCTGATTGGGGAAAAAGCTAGGTAGTGATTTCGCCATCTGGTTGCAGTTAGACAGAATAACAGTGTCTGATCCCACAACTAAGGTACTTGGATAAACCCCACCCCACCCCCAGAGAACTCACATTTTGATCAGTGCGGCTGACAACAATAGCCTCCAGGAAATGCTGATCTAATACCACTTCAGCAATACTGTACGAAGGATCTGCTTTCCCTTAGTCAGAAACTGACAGTATGTACAGGGGCGCAACAGAGGCCCCCTGCAGCCCACACCCGCGATGCGTGGGAGACCCCAGACTTTCCTACACTTGAAGGGGCCCATCAGTTCCTATTACGCTTCAACCTTTCTTCGGGCAGGTAGCAAGCAGGGCTGTGAAAATGTTGGGCACCAAAACAGTTGCAATTTATAGCTTTTGTTTTTTGAGGCTGTGGAAAGGCCTGGAAGGAAAGGCACCCCAGCATTTATCTGTTAAACTGAGCACTGGAGTGGGAAAAGAAACAGTCAAGAGAGTGTCAAAGGGAAGTTCAAAGGAAATAGCAATACTGAGAGCGAGAGACAGATGGTAGAACTCTCTGAATGGGTGTGTGTGCACGCAAAGGGGCTTAACACACCCCAACACCCCCCTGCACCTGTAGTGGAGGAGGCCCCCGGGACCCCTCAGCCATGCAGCTTGCTTGCCCTAATTACATGCAGCAGGCACCAACATGCTCTGCTCTTTGTGCACGGACAGTGCGATAGGTTGACACTGCTCTGCAGAAATGTAAGTAACAAGTTATTGTTACATTTTAGGAAGACCCTGATTCTTCAGAAAGCCAGGCCAGGGTCATTTTTGTTTATTGCAGGATTAAGTAAAGGGTACTTGCAGAAGGTCTGGATGGATGACTAATGCAGATTTCAGTGTTTGACTGAGGACTCTCTCACATCCAGCCTACACCTTCAGGAAGAGTCCAGTATCGGACTCAGACTACAGAGGTGGCAAGCAGCAAAGAGCAAAATGTCTGTGTTGTAAAGAAAACTCCAAACGCAGTAGAAAGTAAGAACTTGTCTTTATTCTGTCACCCACTCTCCTGGACTGCCTGAGAGATGCCAACATTCCAAGGCGAGCTCTCATGGAACATACCAACAGGGAAGGGACAACCAGGGGGAGACAGAGTGCACCAAGTGATTATATAACAAGAAGAAAGATTACAACACATCTGCTTTCGATACATAAGGGAGAAAACTGAAATTGACAGGAATGTCCAGAAAGTCATCGATGGGCCAGAATGCAACCTGGAAAATCTTCAACCAAGGAGGGGGGGGAGGGGGGAAGGAAGGCATCCACAGCTGGAAAGAGAGAGTGGAGGGAGGACACCACAAGAATAACAAAGTTGTATGGAACAAAGGTCACTCAAGTACAATTCCACCACAAATGTACATTTCCACAACACAGAAACCCCTTAAGCATTTACCTACAAGATGCTAGGGAGCATAATGTAATTGTACGACGCACAATGAGAAATTGCCTGGACCTTTATCATTTATATACTCCTATTGTGTGGGTAAAGATATAGTATGGTTAACCTCAAAGGTACCTTAAACCTGACTTACCCTACTGACAGGTTCTTCTGGTGGATACATCTCCAAGATACACTAGAAGTGTATCCAATAGACTGGCCAAACTGAAAACTTCTCTTAATGAGGGGAAAGAGGGTGTATCTTACCAAAGATCCCTGACGAGAGAGTACTACTCTCCCAACTCCCCTGAGCGGGTTAGGCATTCATCTTTACCATTCCCCTCAGGTGTGTGGGCTCCCCAGCATAACTTATTAGCGATACCTTGTGTTTAGACACATAGAGAGTGGCAAAGCTATCCAGAACATTCACCTTACGTTGTTCCTCTCTAATGCAGGGATTAAGGGTACACCTTGCATGCTGGTACCAGAAGGATGTGGACAGGGCAGCCATGGAGGAGGGAAGGGTGGGAAACCCCCTTTAAATTTATAGGAAGGAGCAGAAGTACAATTGGCTAGCGGACAAAAGCACCCAGTGGAAGGGGTCCCTACATTGCTAACCCCACTAGAGAAAATGGGGGGAGGAGAGAAGGCCCACTTACCAAGGGTGGTGCCAACTAATTGTGGACATACCGAAGTACTCTGGGTACTAGCAGTACAACTGACTGTATATATATATCGCTGTAGGTCCGCTGAAGATTCCAAAGACATTGAAAAATGAGAACACCCCTAATAGTTCTGTAGGCGCACTAACCGTACAAAAACTGTATGTGAAGTACAGGGGTACCACGTAATTACTGTATGGGTAGATGTAACACACTGTACTGTATCACTGGAGTACTAGGTTTGCCATTAGATTACAAAATTAGCTTTTCACAGGCTGTACACCATCACTGCCAATAAGATGAAAGCTACTAGGTTTACCTTAAAATAATAACTACATAGCTTATCACAGGCTGTACAATATCACTGCACGCTGAACTGAGATAACCCTTTGCTGAGGGAAGAGCATTATAAGATAAATAAATCGAGCTTCTATAAACGTATTAACAGTATGTTATGTTATGTTAATGTTATGTTAATTTATTTCTTCTATAGCGCACGGCTACTCCATGGAGCATCCCGGCGCTTTGGTGAAGAATATCAGCAAATAAAAACAACCACACAACAGCAAAATGCAAACAGTACAAAACTGAATCGGTGTAGAGTACTAGATTTACCCTGAGATAACAAATTTAGCTTTCCATAGGCTGTACAATATTACTGCACAAAGAACTAAAATACACCATTTTCACCAAAACACCCAATACAAGGCGTAAAACCAACGAGAAAGGAAAGGGAAATAACTCAGGATGCAGGAGCAATTCAGTAAAGATAACACCTGTTAAATGACTTAATGTTGAATGCCTATATGTCCAATTGATAATCTTGTATGAAAGGTTAATACCATCGTAGTAATAAGATACAAAATGAAATGGTGTGTGAATCACCGTGAATAATGCCGTGACTCACTGGTGAGGGTCAAAGTTCGAGGGTGGATTATTATATGTTAAACAGGCACTAGCAAACATAGAGAATGTGTGTGTATGCCTCGTGAGACACACACAGACAAAATTAGAATAGCAAAAATATACGTGGGCAATAGGTGTTGCTTCCCCAATGGGATGTACCAGTGAGAGAGGAACTTCGGACGTTGGGACACAATTACAGCAGTCTTACTTGTGTCCTAGAAGACGATGGCTTGTAGAGGTGGACAGCTCTGCTCCGGAGCCAATCGATAAATCCCAGGAACGCTTCTCTGCAGGCTGAAGACTTGGAGGGACGTCCTGTGAGGGGAGCGCTCACTGAAGAGAATGTCGGTACCACGGTGGCGCGGAAAACCCAACAGACTGCTTGATTTAGGCAACTGTCCCCAGGAAGAGGCGATCACAGTATGACAGAGCTGCAGACAGGGACCGGAAGGTAGGGCTGGTTCTGAAGCGGCTGGAGAGCAGGGAAACTGACGAGTAGTGCACTGAGGAAACTTGACAAGCACCGCTATGACGACTGGAACCCTTGTTGATTGATGAGCTGCCCCCTGGAGGAATTGACGATCACTGCTGGAGCACTGGGAACTTGATAAGAGGCACGCTGATGTGAACCGATAACAAGAAACTCTGACGTTTGACGACAGCACCCTGTGAGGAAATGACGAGCGGCGTACCGCACCAAGGATTGGAATGAGCCGTGCTGAAGGAACAGATAAAGTTGTCCAAAGAGTCACTCTGAGGCAATATTGACAACGTCAACATATTTATTATTATTTCTTTGTGGTAAATCACGCAGCCACAGATGTACACACACTTCCTTTGGCTCTTGAGTAACGGAAAGTAGATTCCCATGTTCTCACCATAGCCCTCACCATCTGCCTGAATTGGCTCGTTTATCACCGAATTACTAATCACCCTGGACAATTCACGGCGTTGGAAGCAGTGAGGACCAGCCGGAGGTTGCGATGGACAAGGCACTTAGGCACAGCAGTGGCAGCACACAGGAGCCGACGTCTGGAGCAGGGTATGCCTCAGGTACGGGAACGGCACCAGATACCGCACTCATGGATTTCTCCTTGATAGCTCCACCATGCGATATGGAGTCATCAAAGGACCACACAATGCGAAACTATACCAGCACCGGACACAGACTCACTCTTCACACCACAGGGCCGCTGCTCACTATCCACGCCAACTAAGTTCAGTCAGGCCAAGCTACACTGCGTGCACAGATACGGGGCTGTTCACTCTCCACTTCGGACTCTGAATTTTAAGCAGCAGGTCATGCGACTTACGGACAAAGGTAGGGCGCTACCAATTCTGTTCCAGACAGGAGGACGACACTGGGCATCAATATGCCAACTCACTCCCTGAGGCAAAGTCGAGTAGTAATCCACGCTTTCACCATCGCCTGAATTAGCACGTTTTTCACGGAAGAACTTTTCATCAATGACTATACATCTATCACTTCTTCCACGCCAGAATGAATTCTTCTTCGCAGTTTCACCATGAACTCGCAAAAAATGGAGAGAGCACTGAAAGGGGAGGTGACAGCTTAGCCCCCTGCGCCATGTTCTTCACCTCGTCGCCAGTGTTGTAAAGAAAACTCCAAACGCAGTAGAAAGTAAGAACTTGTCTTTATTCTGTCACCCACTCTCCTTGACTGCCTGAGAGATGCCAACATTCCAAGGCGAGCTCTCACGGAACATACCAACAGGGAAGGGACAACCAGGGGGAGACGGAGTGCACCAAGTGATTATATAACAAGAAGAAAGATTACAACAGTCTGCATTTGGGTTTCATGCATCCTGGTCCTGCAGCAGCCTTCCCCCAGGGCATGTTGCCATTGTTCAGCTGCTGAAGGGCTGTGATTCCTGGGGATGAAAGAAGTAGAGATGCTGATGGAGCGAGGTGGCAAACGCAAACTTTTGTGTACTCCTCATGAAGTTAATGTCCCATAACAATAATATGTACTAATTGCATGTTTTGTGAAATTAACCAACTATAGAGTAAAGTGCACACATTATTTTTATTTTTTACACATGGGAAGAACTTACTTGCTTGCATGGTGCGAATAAAACCCAGCTAATATGTATTGTTATCGTGTTGTGAACTAAAAGTGCAGCTTATTCGTAGACAAACGCAATTTAAATGTGCTTATTGTATTCATTTATGTGATGGAGAGGTCGAAATGTAAGTATAAAACGCATTTATGTGGCTTATCTGCTAGGTAACAACTAATTGGGGAACATTAGTAAGGTGGGAGGTAAACAGAACGGGTTTAAATTCACAATTTAACATAAATCTGTGTTTGTTTTTGCAATAGTTCCAAAAGGGGCCTTTGAGGCCTAGTCAGAAAATGGACGGTCGGGTAAACGGTGAGCAAGAGCTGAACTGCGCAGGCACGCCAAAACCTGAAAGTCAGAGTGAACTGCCTGTGCTCAAGGAGGTTCAAGGCTGCTGTGGCCCGGAACCTAGGATGTGTGCCAAGCATGGATGATGTTGTGCTCAGAGCCTGGGAGAGTTTATGGATGTTGCCAATCAAGGAAGTGCCTAGGCCAAAGACTGTCCTAAAACAAAGCCCCTTTCTTTTTTCGCTGACACGTTGTGAAATTAATGCTGTAATGGTGAGAGGATGCTCACCCACCCCGAAATTGTCCAATGAAATTTTGAATAAGAGATGTTAGATACTTTTTAGATAAAGTTAGGAAATTAAGGTATAAAAACACCTGGATTTATCTAGTTGGGGTCGCTTTTTCTATTTCCATCGCAGATGCTGCACGATTGCTGACCGATTCCTGGATCTAAGACTCTTATGAATTTATTTGTTTGCTTTGCAGGATTGAAGGATAAGATGAGGGTGTTAGTTAGGGTTGTTAGGAGAGAATGACTTTGGAACTATCTGTTCTTAGTTAATCTTTAACTGTTTTCTAAAATAAAGCGATTTTTCATGCGCTCAAACAAAATGATCATTTGAAATAAAGTTTAAATTTTTTACTGATTAAAGAATTACTAATGCATACATTGTCAGACATGATAAGGTTTTGCTTTGAATAAAATTAGATAAAATGAAGAAGTAAGAGCTGGTCTTTGAATTCTTCCTACGCCTAATTTTCATTCTAGTAGATCCATTGCCACTATGGTGGTGTGTCTGAATAATTTAAGTCTGAATAAACTATGGTA
The DNA here is from genome assembly GCF_964261635.1 of Lissotriton helveticus. Classification (NCBI taxonomy): domain Eukaryota; kingdom Metazoa; phylum Chordata; class Amphibia; order Caudata; family Salamandridae; genus Lissotriton; species Lissotriton helveticus. Next base: position 1,114,333,122 of record NC_136072.1, on the reverse strand, counting down.
AAATGTTTAAATCTGCAGGTGTAAATAATGAATAGTTAAATAGGTTTAGACGCTCCACCAAATTTTACAGCGTTTCTCCAGTGCAATTCACCGGAGCCTCGAAGCCTAGTGTAAGTGATCAGGGTAAATGCGCAGTGTTATGGGCCCCACTGATGCATGAGTTGTGTGTTTTAAGGTTTCGGGGAAATGGTGAGTGTTGATTAGAAATGATTTCTGGAGTCCCGCTGTAGCAGTTATAAACTTGGTAGCAGAGTAGTGGTTACTAAGGAAATTAGCTAGGGTTATGGTAAAGTACTATATAGAGTTTGATGTACAGAATTATGTAGTCTTGGAAAGGCTTCATAGAGTAGGGTGAAGCCAGTGCCTCCGTCTGCAGGTGGAGGAAGTGTGGCAAGGTAGTTGCACAGTGAATTAGTCTGATTCAAAAAAGGAGTATCCTTGAATACTGAGGTGGTATCGTCGCATATCACTGTTTAGGGACCTTAGGTGTGAAAGGATAAATGTATAGTGAGGACGGTCTATGAAATTTAAGCCTTCAAGTATAGGGATCATTCCGTGCTTCCCGACTAAAACTTACAGCTGGGAGAGTAATAGGTCTTAACCCGAGCTTGATTGAAGGATAAAGAGAGTGGTGTCTCGCTTGTGCTAACAATAGATGAATTATGTGGTGGGTTAGTGGACACGCTGCCTACTGGTAAATCAGAGTTCATGTATATATGAATAGGGTTTTCCGTATGAACGTGTGTAAATGATATTGCAATATGCGTTCAAGCGAAACTCTGGGACTGACTCTAAGTAGCTGAAAAAGATCTCTGTATGTGCTTTCCTAGAGAAGCGAGATCGCTATTGCCTGATAGAAGGGTAAAGCCAGTAGTGTTGCTTTATCGGCGAGTCTAAAAATTCTGAGGAGATAAGCGGCGTCTACTCCGGCTACAGAATACTTGTGCGAATGAAAATTCCATCCCTTTATTAGCGAAACAGATTAGTGGATTTGTTTTGTGTAAGTTACTAACTGATTTTGAAAAATATCTTGTAAATACGGCTTCTTGAAAAAACCCTGTAAAGGAGGGGTCAGTCGGCGCTGCAGAAGCCGGAGAGCTGGTGACGTCGTAAGTGTCGCGCTGGGATTGGTCCACGTGACCAAGACAGAGTAGGAGTTGATTGGTTCACCACAGAAAGCAGCAAAGCTATTGGTTAAGCACTATAGTGACATATCGTGTTCTAACTGGTACATTAGTGCGAACCGCGCTGTGATAGTTTGGTGTTACGGAATCAACAACAGAATAGTACGCGATCTTTTGAAAGCAGGAAAAGTTTACCGAAAATGTCATACTACTATTATGACAGGAAGAAATCTTCATGGTTCAAAAGGCTGAAAAGCATGTTTGTAAAAGACAAAGAGGTAGTTTCGAGAGAGGGAAAAGTTCTTCCTTCACCGAAAACGCCTGCTTCCTATATGTTGACAAAATATGGTTACCATACGTGTGTTTAGTTGGAAAATTGGGTACAGTATACAAAGGATGATGGTGTGTTAGCCTTTCCGGAAGGAGGATCGTTTGATTTGGCTATTCTGAGAAATTTGAGAGACAAAATGATGAAACTTGAACCAAGACCCAGACGAACTCAGTTTGAAGCGTTAGTTGAGTGGAAAGATGAGATGCATCAAATGGAGAGTGAGAGGTTGAGCAAGTATCTTAGGCCAAGAGGTAGAGGTAGAGATTTGTGGAGGGAAACACATGAGTCTAGAATGCGAAGATGGAGGGATGGAAGTATGTGCGATGGCATGTATCCCGTCAGATTGGCTGAAGAATATGAGGGACGAAGAAGTACAGAAAAGAAAAAGAATACAGAAGTGGGAAATCAGAGCTATGGTGAAAGCGAATCAGAGGATGCTGTTTTACAAGAAATATTAAATAGAAGACCACCCCCATATTAAGCAAGTTCTTTATGGACTACCCCAAATGCCCCGATGTCAGAAGAAAGAGTTAATGAATCACCAAGACAACCATCAAACTTTAGAGATTTTCCTGAAAGGGTAGAAACAAGATATGTCCCGAGTACACCGATAGGAGAAGCTAGAATTACGGGAACTCCTGTGCAAAGTAATGATTAACACACAATTGTGTTAAGTGTAGAAAGACAAAGTAATGAACAGCCAAATATGTCTGATTATGAGCGTTCTGCACATGAATTGATTCAAAACCTTACTAGGAATATGGAAGCTGTAACTGTACCAGTAACGATAGGACCTGTGATACCGATAGGACCTGTGATACCGGTATTTGAAGACCAGAAAATAAAAGAGCTAAGATTAACCATTCCATTGCAGCAAAGTTTACAAAGAGCCAAAGAGAGTACTTGTCCTGACTTATCAGAAATAAGGCAGAATATAAGTGTAAATCCACCAGAGTTAACTTTTAATAAAAATTTGACATGTGGATTCCCGACAGGAGCAGAATCTGATTCTGCGACTCCAGAGAGGAGTGCAGACAAAATAGATTTAATACAAACGCCTATGGGTCCATCAGACAGAGAATTAAGTGAATAGATAAAAACGTTAAAATTAAAAGAGCAGGAATCAAAAATACTGGATGTGGCCAAATTAAAAATAGACATGGAGGAATTAATAATTGGAACAATTGGGACAGACAGATTAAAAACTTACCAGGATGATGAGCTCATGTTTTTATGTAAAAATATAACGTGGAGAGCAAAGACAATGTATGATCAATTAGAAGAAGTGGCAAGTGAAAATGGAATAGATTTTTCCAAAATAAAGTCATTACAGAAATCTTATCGAGTAGATTTTGCAGAAAGAGACATTGAAAATATGAACACTGCAGGAAGACAAGTTCAGATAAAAGATTTGATTGTGTTGTTGCGCAAATGGGGTGATGTTGGCAAATGGAGGGTCAAGTGGGCAAAGAAGAAAATAGTGATAAGTCTACTTTAGCTTTCCCCATTAGAGAGAAGGGAAAAGTGGCAACTGAATTCCCTATGAGAGAAATTCCTGGTGGAGGATATGTACATGTGCCCTGGAGCAGACAAGATATATTGTCATTTACGAATGATTTCCCCGATTTAGAGAGAAACTAGTAGAATGGTATCGACACGTTGACAGATTTGTAAAAGTGTCAAAGGTACTGTGGATTGATTTGGATGGATTGTTTGATATAGTAGTGCCAACCGATTTATGGACGGAATGTAAAATATCTGTGGATTGGCCAAGGGAGGAGTATCCCAGAGATGAGAAAACAGGAGCTCCATCGCCAGATGTAATGAGGAAATATGAGCAAGTGATTGTATGTTTGAAAAACAAAATACCTCCAAAAGAAACTGATTGGGTAAATATAGACAGAACAACACAGGAGCCGAAAGAAACTGTGCATTCATTTTATGAAAGGTTGTTGTTGGTTTTCAAACAGTACAGTGGTTATGAAGAACTAAATGAGAAGGATATGAGTCACTTTGTGTATAGATTTGTATATGGACTGAGACCAGAAATCTCAGACATGATTAGACATAGCATGATGGATTGGCAGTCGAGTTCAGTAGATAAGGTTCTGAGAAAAGCAAAATATTGTAGTGAGGAGATTGATGCAAAACAAAAGAAGCTGAAAGAGAAAGCCATGTGGGCACAAGTAAAAGTAGCTGAACAACAAGTAGCACAAATGGAGAATAAAAATGCAGGGAATCAAGGTGGGTTTAAAGGTAAACCTAAAATAGTGGGAAATATTGATGTATTAAAAAAGAAGATGCCATGTTTCAATTGCGGCCAGATAGGGCATTGGAAACGCGAGTGTAAATGTCCGCCTAGAGTTAATGGGGAACATACATCATTGAATCCGCAGGTGCAGTTTGAGGTAAATCAGCAGCAACCACAGCAACAGCAGATAGCAAATCAGCAAAGTCAGGTGCCGCAACCGCCACTGCCATACAGTGGGAATCAGCAGAGATACAGTGCAGAGACAGGATTCAGCGGAGGTGAGCAGGTAAAAAGACCGCAGAGAGCAAGTGCGTGTCCTCAATATTGGTTACAAGAAGAGAATGGCAGTGAGTCGGATGAAAGTTTCTGACGGTGCCTGAGGGAGGAAGAAGAGTGTGTGCTTGGAGCCACTCTTGAGGTAGATCAGTCAGGTCCATTTGTGAGCGGAAAGGTGAATGATGTGGAAATAACTTTCCTAGTGGACACTGGTGCTACCCTTTCTACTGTTAGGTCAGTGGAAATTCAAAATCTTCCTCTCTCGGGTGAAACAATCCAGGTTGTAGGTGTAGCCAACAGACAGATAAATACTCCTTTGACAAAACCAGTTGAAATAGATATTGGGACATACAAAGATATGCATAGGTTTGTGGTGTGTGACAGCAGTCCTGTTAATTTGTTAAGCAGGGATATATTGTGTAAAATGAACTGTGCCATATACTGTTCACCAGATGGCATAGAATTGCAGACTCCAGATGAAGATAGTTTGTACAAATTGACAATGCTCATGATTGAGGCAGAACAGGACAAATTGTTTCCTGTTTTTGATAAAGAGAAAATTCCTGTTGAACTGAAAGAGGCAGTAAAAGAAAGTGTGTGGGATTTCACTGGAAGAGATATAGGTTTGATGAAAGGAGTTGATCCTGTGAAAGTGTCTATAAAGGAAGGTGCAAGTTATCCGAATATACCTCAGTATAAGATGACTGCAGAAGTAATTGAAGGAATTACTCCAGTAATTGATAAAATGATCGAGCAGGGAATTTTGCGAGAAATTGAGAGCAGTCCTTGTAATTCACCAATTATGGGATTGAAAAAGCCAAATGGAACATTTAGAATTGTGCAGGATTTGAGAAAAGTTAACAAAATTGTTGTCCCATGTTGCCCAATCGTTCCGAATCCAGCAGTGATTCTGTACCAAATACCACATGATGCAGAGTGGTATACTGTGATCGATCTATGCAATGCGTTCTTTACTATTCCATTGCATCCAGAAAGCCAACCAATTTTTGCGTTTCGTTTCCAAAATCGTATCCTAGCATGGTGTAGAAGTACACTGAGAGTCCATCGATTTTCAATCAGCTGCTAAAGAAATCGTTGGAAAATTTGAGCATGGCTGGAGAATCTGTGTTGGTACAGTATATTGATGATCTTTTGGTTGCATCGAAAACAAAGGATGCCTGTGTGAGTGACACTGTGGCACTGTTGAATCACTTGGCAGAGGAGGGACATAAAGTGTCTCCATCAAAATTGCAGTTTTGCCAGAAAGAAGTACAGTATTTAGGTCACAAGATTGCTAAAGGGATCCGACAAGTCACAATTGAAAGAATTAAAATGAAACAGGGAATGCAGCCACCTAAAACTCAAAGACAGGTGAGAATGTTCTTAGGAATGGTGGGATACTGCAGACAGTGGATAAGTGGATTTTCATTGATTGCAAAACCATTGCAGAGACTGACAAAGGCAGATATCAGAGATCCTATTGTTCTGACCAAAACAGAGATGGAAGCATTTGAACAGTTAAAAACTAAATTGTGTGAGGCACCAGCTTTGGGAATGCCTGATTACGAAAAAGAATTTGAACTGTACTGCAGTGAGCGAGAAGGATGTGCTTTATCAGTGTTGATCCAAAGACATGGAAGAATGAGAAAACCAACTGCGTATTTCTCAGCTGTTTTGGACCCTGTTGCAAAGGCTTTGCCAGGTTGTCTGAAAGCAGTAGCAGCGACTAGTGTAAGTCTGGAACAAAGTGAAGGAATTGTGATGGGATTTCCTGTGAGGGTTATTGTACCTCATCCAGTGGAGATTCTCCTCACAAGAGCAAAGACCCAATACATGACTAACAGCAGAATGACACGTTATGAGAAAATAATTTTGGGAGCTGAGAATGTGACAATTGCAAGATGTGTGAATGTTAACCCATCGACACTGTTACCTGATATGGTTGAAGCAGAAGTGAAAGGTGAGCTTGATCACAAGTGTTTGGATGTTCTGGAATATTGCACGAAGCCACGTCCAGACATTAATGATGAACCTTTGCTTGAATCAGATTTTGTCATGTTTGTAGATGGATCATGCTTGAGAACCGAGAGTGGTGTTCTAAGTGCTGCATATGCTGTTTGTACAGTGGCAGAAGTATTGGAAGCATCTTGTCTGAAAGGAATTCATTCTGCTCAGATAGCGGAGTAAATTGCTTTGATACGAGCATGTGAGTTGGGAAAGGAGGTGAAAGTAACCATAGTGACCGATAGTCAATATGGTTATGGAGTTGTTCATGATTATGGACAGCTTTGGTCCCAAAGAGGCTATTTGACCTCTGCAGGAACACCCATTCGGAATGCTGAGTTTGTGAAAACATTGATTGATGTGATACAGCTGCCTGAAAAATTGGCTGTGGTAAAATGTTCAGCCCACAAGAAAGGTGACGATTATATCACCAGAGGAAACAGTTATGCTGATGCAATTGCAAAAAATTGCGCCAAAAATCAAATTTCAATCAATCGGGAGAAAACTGAAGAACATGTTCCAAGTCCTTTAATGCTAACCACTGTAGTGGAAACTTGGCAGGAAGTGAAGCAGATGCAGGAAGAGGCAGGAACAGAGGAGAAAGATATTTGGCTAAAATCAGGTTGCAGACAAAGGGAGGAAGATGAAATTTGGGTTTACAAAGATGAAAGACCAGTAATGCCCAATAGCATGATTTCAGATATGGCCCGAATGTACCATGGTCAAGCACATATTGGCAGAGACGCTACGATCCATCTCTTTAGACAGACTTGGTATAATCCAAAATTCAGAATGATTGCTGAAAGTTTGTGTCAAAGATGCTTAGTCTGCCAACAATTTAATCCAAACAGAAAAACTGTTGTAAGTTTGGGAACCATTGGACGGGAGGGTGGCCCATTTATAAGAGTTCAGATGGATTTTATTGAATTACCTCCATGTAACATACTAAGATATGTTCTTGTGATAATCTGTTTGTTCTCTCGATGGGTAGAAACTTTCCCCTCGAGAAGGAATGATGGAATAACTGTTGCTAAACTGTTCCTGCATGAGATAATACAAGACTACATTGTGCATATAGACCTGAGGCTTCAGGAGTAGTTGAACAGGTGAATGGAACAATTAAAAATAGAATTGCAAAGATGTGTTTGGCAAAAGGAATGAAGTGGCCAGATGCTTTGCCTCTTGTGTTAATGACATTAAGAAGCATACCTGACAGAAAAACTGGATTAAGCCCTCACGAAATCTTGATGGGAAGGGTGATGAGGCAGGCATATTTACCAGTTAATAGGTTGCTAGCTATTAATGATGACATCATACTGGATTACTGCAAAAACCTGTCTGATGTGGTAACTTCTGTGCTCCACCAGGTGGGAACTGAATCAAATTCCAAAGAGAAAACTCCAGCTCACGATCTAGTCCCTGGCGATTGGGTAAGAGTGAAAGTTCATCGCAGAAGGAATTGTTTGGTACCAAGGTGGCAAAGACCACGTCAGGTAACACTGCAGTTAAGTGTGCTGGATTGAAGAGGTGGGTTCATGCTAGTCACACCATCCGTGTGCCTGAACCTGAATACCCATACGACGGTGAAATTATAACTGACTCTGATTCTGAGAGTGAACCAGAAAAGGATCCAGATACTGAAGATCGACAAGAACGTCGACATCTGGAAGTATCAGAAGCCAGTTCTGCGTCAGAAGGTGAAGGTGAAAGGGAGATTGTTGAAATACCAGATTCAGAAGATCAACTTGAAGATCGAGAATCGGTAAAGGCCAAAAAAGCGGAGATAAACCCCCTTGATAATATGCCCCCAGGTTTTCAAAGATTCAAGAGAAAAAGAGACAAAAGTATAGATGTCATTAACAAAAAGAAGTTGAAACATGTTCTGCTAAATTTTCCAAAATTTTGAGTGTTCTTTGGTGATAAAATCACCAGATGAGGGAATTGATGGAGCAAGGTGGCAAACGCAAAATTTGTGTACCCCTCGTGAAGTTAATGTCCCATAACAATAATATGTACTAATTGCATGTTTTGTGAAATTAACCAACTATAGAGTAAAGTGCACACATTATTTTTATTTTTTACACATGGGAAGAACTAACTTGCTTGCATGGTGCGAATAAAACCCAGCTAATATGTATTGTTATCGTGTTGTGAACTAAATGTGCAGCTTATTCGTAAACAAACGCAATTTAAATGTGCTTATTGTATTCATTTATGTGATGGAGAGGTCGAAATGTAAGTATAAAACGCATTTATGTGGCTTATCTGCTAGGTAACAACTAATTGGGGAACAATAGTAAGGTGGGAGGTAAACAGAACGGGTTTAAATTCACAATTTAACATAAATCTGTGTTTGTTTTTGCAATAGTTCCAAAAGGGGCCTTTGAGGCCTAGTCAGAAAATGGACGGTCGGGTAAACTGTGAGCAAGAGCTGAACTGCGCAGGCGCGCCAAAACCTGCAAGTCAGAGTGAACTGCCTCTGCTCAAGGAGGTTCAAGGCTGCTGTGGCCCGGAACCTAGGATGGGTGCCAAGCATGGATGATGTCGGGCTCAGAGCCTGGGAGAGTTTATGGATGTTGCCACTCAAGGAAGTGCCTAGGCCAAAGACTGTCCTAAAACAAAGCCCCTTTCTTTTTTCGCTGACACGTTGTGAGATGAATGCTGTAATGGTGAGAGGATGCTCACCCACCCTGAAATTTTCCAATGAAATTTTGAATAAGAGATGTTAGATACTTTTTAGATAGATTAAGTTAGGAAATTAAGGTATAAAAACACCTGGATTTATCTAGTTGGGGTCGCTTTTTCTATTTCCATCACAGATGCTGCACGATTGCTGACCGATTCCTGGATCTAAGACTCTTATGAATTTATTTGTTTGCTTTGCAGGATTGAAGGATAAGATGAGGGTGTTAGTTAGGGTTGTTAGGAGAGAATGACTTTGGAACTATCTGTTCTTAGTTAATCTTTAACTGTTTTCTAAAATAAAGCGATTTTTCTTGAGCTCAAACAAAATGATCATTTGAAATAAAGTTTACATTTTTTACTGATTAAAGAATTACTAATGCATAAATTGTCAGACATGATAAGGTTTTGCTTTGAATAAAATTAGATAAAATGAAGAAGTAAGAGCTGGTCTTTGAATTCTTCCTACGCCTAATGTTCATTCTAGTAGATCCATTGCCACTATGGTGGTGAGTCTGAATAATTTAAGTCTGAATAAACTGTGGTAAAATGTTTAAATCTGCAGGTGTAAATAATGAATAGTTAAATAGGTTTAGACGCTCCACCAAATGTTACAGCGTTTCTCCAGTGCAATTCACCAGAGCCTCGAAGCCTAGTGTAAGTTATCAGGGTAAATGCGCAGTGTTATGAGCCCCACTGATGCATGAGTTGTGTGTTTTAAGGTTTCGGGGAAATGGTGAGTGTTGATTAGAAATGATTTCTGGAGTCCCGCTGTAGCAATGCAAGTGCTGGACCAGCTGGTATCCCCCAAACAGGTGAGTTCACCAACAGCCCTTTTATTTCTAGTTTGATGTAACAAAGGGAGGCATGGAGTAACTGGCAGGACCTAGGGGTATTGGGCACATAACTCCGATATTTTGGGGCTTCTTTTTACCCCAAAAAAACAGTGGCGACAACCTCTTTTCACTGCGCGTTTGCATTCGGTATTTTTAAATTCAAATGTCTTTTCCTCCTTATTAAATTCGTTCTACTTTTGCTCTTCCATATTCGCTTTATCCAATTTAGATGTCATCCACATCACCATGCAAGGTAGATTTGCCAATTTCCACAGTTTCTCATATTCAAGTCGGCCTTCCAAACCTTTTCTTCCAAAAATACGCACAAAAAGCACCATTTCTTAAAAGCAGTTTATTTTGATCCAATGCATTTCGGACCTCCGTCGGGTCCTTCGTCAGGGAAAACTGAAATAAGAACAACAACGTTTTTAGGCTTGTATTCCACCTCATGTATGCCAACAAAATCGCTTTTTTTTTAAAACACACCATTAGTTGCACATGCTTAATATTACTGCCCAGTGACAAACACCCCTCTCTTCGCTTCCATCTTCCACTTTACCATAACCCTCTTACTCCACCCTTCTACACCCCCTCTTCCGTCTTAAGCAAATCTTCGCCAACTTCTGAAACCACTACCCATTTTTCAACGTTTCTTCACCACCCAGTTTCACAATCTACGCATACCTGCTATGATGGGTCATTCTCGCGTGTCAAGCTGGCGAATGAAATCTGCTCTGTTCATTAAGACTGCTCTCCTTTTACCTTCTCCTTCCCGTTGAAAAATGGATAGTGGTTTCAGAAGTTGGCGAAGATTTGCTAATGGTGTGTTTTAAAAAATAAAAAATGAAAAAAAGAGATTTTGTTGGCATACATGAGGTATACAAGCCTAAAATCGTTGTTGTTGTTATTTCTGTTTTCCCTGACGAAGGACCCGACGGAGGTCCGAAATGCATTGGATCAAAATAAACTGCTTTTAACAAATGGTGCTTTTTGTACGTATTCTTGGAAGAAAACTTTCGGAAGGACGACTTGAATATGAGAAACTGTGGAAATTGGCAAATCTACCTTGCATGGTGATGTGGATGACATCTAAATTGGATAAAGCGAATATGGAAGTGCAAAAGTAGAACGAATTTAATGAGGAGGAAAAGACATTTGAATTTAAAAATACTGAATGCAAACGCGCAGTGAAAAGAGGTTGTCGCCACTGTTTTTTGGGGGTAAAAAGAAGCCCCAAAATATCGGAGTTACGTTCAAGCACGTGCTGTTTGGGCTTGGCACGATTTAGTGAGCACGCCGAATGTGAAAAGTGTTAATTTAACTAAAGTGAAATTTTGTGTTTAAACGAAGGTGTGCTACCCATCCATATGTGAAAATTGGTATTGGGCACATACCATATTATGTTTCACCACCTGGTCACACCAGGTTTAACTTAACAAAAAAGCAGAGAAGCTCCCCCACAGGGCGTTGTTCACTGGGGCCTCTGCAAGTACTGAACAAAGACAACCGTTTTAACAATGTCTGACAGCTGAAGGAATCGGGGTAGGAGTGGCTCCTTGCATTTCTTGGTCTGGCTATTCAGAGGTAGGTTTTCCACCGCCCTAAAACGTGAGATCTGACCTAGTAAACCCACCTGTATTACCACCAGCACACAGTAAGTACAGTGGAAAATGTACTACCTCAATCAGAATTACATTGGGCGCAGATGTGGATTGCACATGTTCCTCTGGTCTGAGGATGGGGAGGGAAACCAAGCCAGGTTCAGTCCCTGTGACTCTGGCAGTGGCACCGTCGAGTCAGATTGTCAGTGTCTAGGTATTGTGGCAGGGTGGCCCTGTGGCTCAGAGCTCTGGCTTGCAACCCTATCACATTGATCCTCTGAATAGTGGACATTACTCCTTTTAAACACAAGGGGGCATATTAACAAGCAATAGCGATAATTATCGCTATTGCTTGGTTAGAGACAAAAATTTACCACTGAGCTGCGGCGATTTTTATCGCAAATAAACCTTGGTATTACCAAGGTTTATCACAAATGCGATAAAAAACGGCCGCAATGCATGAATATCGCTCAAAAGTCAGCGATATACATGCATTGCCGAGCTAATGCTCTTAGCCATGTTATCCACCTCCCATTGGATAACATGGCTAAGAACTGCTCAGGGCAGGTGTTAGCTTTTGGAGATATTCGCGCTTAGCGCGAATATCTCCAAAAGTTGGTAATAGGAGATAGCGATGTTAGCGACTGTTTCCAGTCGCTAACATCTTGGCACGACCACTTTGCATGTCATTAGTGATAAATATCACTGACATGCATAGTGGGGCCCAAGATGGTCGCGATCTCCTACTAGCTGTCGCTAACTGGTGTTAGCGACAGCTAGGTAATAGGGAGATAATTTTATCTCCTCTTTCTTGGCTTTTAAAGGCAAAAAAGCGGAGATAAACCCCCTTGATAATATGCCCCTAGGTTTTCCTCCATAATGGAAACTGGGTGAGAAAGATTGGACAGCTTTACGATTGTTCAAACTGAGCTAAAAATTAGTACACTGCACTTCTTTAACTGTTATGTTTTTTCATCTTTAGGGCAAGCACTGAAAACTCATCTGAAAGCTCTCACAGCTCTGATACTCGAAATAAAGCATACATTTAAAATGCCATAGTTATACTGCATTCAATGTACATATTCCTAGTGTCTTCCCATCACCTTGTAAATCACTACTCCCAACACATCAACCCTCTTTTTCCCTATTGCTTGTCCCACTTTTCAATCTACAGGTTACTGCTTCTCCATTATCTCTCAACAAGTTTTTGCCATCCTGCCTTCTTTCCCCCATGTCTATGGCTGCTACTATGATGTAAATGTAAATTGATACTTGTATAGCGCACTACTCACCCGCAAGGGTCTCAAGGCGCTTGTACGAATACCGCTGTGGAACCCATCCTGGCTTTCCCTTTGAGGTGTCCACTCCTGGGCACCCCCAAGGTGGAGGCCAGGCATCCTTAGCGTTGTGGGGGCCGTTGTGGAGATTAAGCAAGCTATTGCCCAGAGTTGCAGAGTGGGACTCCATGATTGGAATAGGCACCGAGGCGAGAATTATCAGGTCCGTGGAATTTTGAGCCCAAAACCCGCCGAGGCGGGGAATTGAACCCTGGTCCCGGGCTAGACCTCTGCATCAGGGTCTGTCGCTCTAACCATTGAGCCACACTTCTCTTGTTCTTCTGTGCCTCTTCCTTATTCCTCCACATAGTATCCATCATGCACTGGGATTGTCCCTCATTTCAGGCAACCTTACTATCTAGACAGCATCTGTTCATCGGTGGTCACTCTTGACTTTCCTTACCTCCATTCTCATTCTATCTCTCTTTTGTTTTTTCCCGTTTTTTTCCCTTTCTTGTTTTCTTCTCTTTCCCATATATGTCCCTCCTTTTTGCCTTTACCTCTCTGACCTGCTTCTCTCACTCTCTTCCTTTATCTCTTTGCCAACTGCCTCAATACTCTTTCTCTCTCTTTCTAACTCTTTCACTTACACTCTCTCACACACATTTCTTAAGAGTGCACCTCCATTACTCACTGACTCTCTCTACCCACTATTTGTTATGGACCGTCCTTCTCGCTCTCCTTTTCCTTCTCTTATCTTGACTGTATCATCTTGCATCCTCTTTCAGTCTCTCTTTCCTCTTATACATCTATTCTGACCTGCTGTCTCTCACTCTTTGACCACTCTTATTTTCTGGCTGTTTTTGTCCTCCTGTATTGTTTCTCTCCATGCAGTCTCCACCTCTCTTACAGCTGTCTCCTCTTTATGAATGTCTTTGGTCTAACTATGATTCTCACTCATTCGAAAGCACAGCAATACCTCTTCCTCTATGTTCCCTGACTGTTAATATTTGTCCCTCCACACTCTTTTCTTTTGTATTAGTTCCTTGGCTAATCTGATTGGTGTTTGGGGGGTTGCTGAATAAATGAGCGAGCCAGTTAACGGTCACTCAGCTTAGTGGAAGGTGTTTCTGCCAGATGGAACGGACTGTAAATGGTAAATGTGTCTGTACAGAATGTTTATTTATATGTATGCCTCAGACCTGTCATATAGATGCATGCATACATCTATCACTTTCTTTTGAGTATATTTCATGGAGAAGATTAAACATGCTGTGGTGATACATTGTTTGGATGAGGCCAGCTGACAGCACATAGGCGACAGAGGCATAAAAAGTGTGTGGATGTTTGTCTTCAGAAGCTCAGATGTTAAAGCTTTGCATCAGTTTTACTTCCATTTTGTCTGATATTATGATGGGCAATGATCATGTGATGGTGGTGGGAAAAAAATGCATCTTTGCTAACATTGGCAAAAACCCTGTGCTTGGCCTGACTTTTGGTCCCAAAAGAAACTTTGGTACCATCTAATCATGTCACACACACAGCCCACACTAGCATATAGACATGTCTAGCTTGCATACTATTATCCTCACTCTTTTCTCTTATTAGGCGATACTAGGCTGACATACTTGACGGTGTACTTCTGCAGCTTTCCCTTTTCTTCCTTGACTTTCTCTCACCCACTGTCTCTTCCTGAAGCTTCTTTTGTGTATGAGTGTGAAACTCACTGTATATGTGCGTACTTGGAATATAAAAGTGTGTCCGTGTGAACAAAAGTGTTTGTGAGAATCCGTGTTGGAGATAATTAGTGCGTATGTGTGTGTGTAGATGTTTGTGTTGATGAGAAGGCGTGTGTGTTTGTGTGAGTGCCACGATGTGTGATGTGCATCTAAGAAAAATTGGGAGACAGCTTGCAAGAGGCAGTTCAACCTCTTACTCATTATGTGCAAGAATTTACTTTGGCAGTGGGGAATATTTTAGCGAGCCTATGCAGTGTTACGAACACCCTGTGCAGAATGGAAAACTGGATAAATTGAAATCTAGAATTGTGGGAGACATGTTTGGAATATTCCAGCATTCATATAAGGGGCCTCATTTATGAGCCCTTGCGTCACTTTTACGCCGCTGGTGCGTCACTTTTAGTGACGCACCAGTGGAGTAAAAAATGTGCCTTGTTGCACCACATTTACAAAATGACGCATCTAAGCAGATGCGTCACTTTGTAAACCCCTGCGCTACATTATACCTGCGCCAGGTATAATGTATGCACAGGGGGGCGTTCCCCCGCATAAAGCCTCGTAATAGTGACGCAGTGAAATCTATGAGATTTCACTGCGTCACTTTTAGGACGCTGTTGCGTCAAAATCTTGCGCCTGCCTCACAGCAGGCGTAAGACTGACGCAAGCCCTTTCACATGGGGCTTTCCCCTTGTGAAAGGACGCATTGCTGGAGTTGCGTCACTTTTGTGACACACTCCAGCAATGCGTGACTTTTGCGCTTACAGATACGTCAGAAATACTGACGTATCTGTTACTCCTTGCGACATGAGGCGTCATATTGTAAATATGACGCATCAGTGGTGTCGCAAGGAGGGCGCAGCGAAAAGTGACGCATCACTGTTTTCACGCAGCGATGCGTCACTTTTCATAAATGAGGCCCCCTGTCTTTATCCGAGATTTCCCGAATGAGGTCTATTTCCCAAGTCTGCGTTAATGGAATCAGTGATGCCTCTAGGTGCACTCAAAGCCCCCGATAGAGCCAGTGAAAAAAAAGCCTCCCATTCCCCATGGTGTACATTGCCTGAAGCAGTCCATGGGTGCCTGGTTCTCTCCCATCTGGGACCAAATGCTACTGTACATACCGGACTATGCTGGCATGTGTCAAAAATAATACATGTGCACAAATTCAGCATGTGACAACAATGCACCATTTTGAAATAATGAACCCACCGTCAACACCCCTTCCTGCTCCCACGGACCCAACGACGCACTGTGAGCATACCCGAGGATGCAGGGAGACCGCAGAGAGGAATATTTGGGAAATACGGGTAAGTGATCACAGTGTACCTCAGCACCAGTGTCCAGTAGGCAAGGGCTACCTAGAGCAGAAGAGTACAGATTTGCGGGGTAGTCACACTGGGGCATAGCAATCTATGGAGGTGGCCATGTTCGATCTGGGCTGACGTATAACCTATCTCTGACAAATTGTGACAAGCTAACCAATAGGACAGCCATTGTAGCTGCCCCACTATACAGAAAGCTGTAAAGTCGGGCCCCCAGTTCACCCTTATTCATGGGAAGCTGCAATTTAGTAAGGCCCACTCAGGGGTACCCAGTTCATTAGATGAGTTCCCCCAACAAAGTATTCAATAAGCGGAACACCAGATCAGCACTACCAAAGGAAGTTCACGAAATAATACAGGAGGCGCTGCAGCACGACCATCTTCGCCAGGGCCAGGCGTGCCTTAACCAACAGAATCAGAGTGACCCAAAAAGCAATTTGCGATCAATTGCTCTCACAAGGTTGCCTTCAAGCAAGTCCTGCGTATCCCTATAGATGTGAATGCCCAAGCAGCGTAAAGTGTGAATAGCAACTGGGAGATTCTCTTCGCCGAACTACAAAGTCGGGCCAATAGGCTTGTCAATAAATTGAAAGGTGCAAGACTTTTCAATAATGATATGAAGGCCAGAAAGTGACCCAAAGGATGTCAGTTATGGCCATATGTATCAACATACCCTTTTGCGATTCCTAAATAGCGATTTTTAAGGAATCGCTATTTAGAAATCGCAAAATGGTATGTATGAAGAAATTCGCAATTTTTTAGCGATTTCTTAAAATTCCTTAATTGCGATTAGCAAATTGCTAATCGCAATCAAGGAATAATTTCCCATTCATTTCTATGGGCCAGGAATGAATGGGAAATTATTCTCAATTTGCGATTCGCAATTTGCTAATCGCAAATTGAGAATAATTTCATGGGTGCAGGGGTGTCTCAAGAACACCCTGCTGCACCCTTGAAAATGACATGTGTGCGCATATGGCGCACATACATACCCTAAGGGCATGTATGAGCGTCACATGGCACCATTGAATTTTCAAAAAAATGCTTTTTTAAAAGAATTCGCAACTTACCACCAACTAGAAGTTGGTGGTAATTTGCGATTCCTTAAGGGCATTTTGGAATGTATTTTTTTCCTTAATACATTGCATTTAAGGAATCGCAAAATTTGCAATTCCTTAAATGCAATCGCAAAATAAGGAATGGCAAATTTTGCGATTCCTTATTTTGTACCCATATTGTTGATACATGCCATTTTGCGAAAATGGGTTTGCAAACCCATTTGGCCTTGATACATATGGCCCTAAGTGAGATATGCTCTGTGACCCAGTACTGAGGTCCCGGAGGTAAAGAATCATATCATCTGCATACAAGGACACAGAGAGCATCGCATGACCTACCGGTATGCCCCGGCCATCAGATTCCTGATGAAAACACTGTGCGATAGGTTCCAGTGCTAGGACAAATCAAAGCGGCGATAAGGATCAACCCTGTCTTGTCCCACTTATGACCCGATACGTATCTGAAATGTGAGGCCTGTCCTGGCTCTGGCAGGGCCCGAATATAATAGAGCGACCCATCGAACACATGCCAGCAGGATTCCATATAGGGTCAGTGCTGCCATCATAAAACCCCACCCCATGGTGTCAAAGGCTTGGCTAGCATCCACTGAAATGCAAACTGTAAATAGGTAATGATCAGGGGATACGGTCAGGACATAGAACAGATGACGAATATTCAGTGAAGTATTATGTCGAGATACAAAGCTGCATTGATTCCCATGCAATAATTGCTGGAGCAACAGAGAAGTCTGTGGGCAAGGATCTTACTCAAACTCTTATATTCTGTATTTAAACGGAGATGGGTCTGTATGAAATAAAATTTGTGAGCAGCTTACCGGGCTTCAGCAGCCATATCACGACAGTTTTTCTAGCAGAAGGAGAACAGAAAATTTCCTCTAATGTGGATTTATGTAAGTTCTCTAAGCGCTGCACTAACCTAGAGGCACACATTGAGTAAAAAAATATATTGGGAGACCATCCGATCCCGGGGCCTCATTTATGAGGCCTTGCGTCAGTTTTGCGCTGCTGATGCGTCTCTTTTTGGGACGCATCGGCGGCGTAAAACATGCGCCTTGTTGCGCCATATTTAAAAAGTGACACAGCTAGGTAGATGCGTCACTTTTTAAACCCCTGCGCCACATTATACCTGCGTCCGTTATAATGTATGCAGAGGGGGAGTTCCCCCGCAAAAAGCCTCGTAATAGTGACGCAGTGAAATCTATGAGATTTCACTGCGTCACTTTTAGGACGCTGTTGCGTCAAAATCTTGCGCCTGCCTCACAGCAGGCGTAAGACTGACGCAAGCCCTTTCACATGGGGCTTTCCCCATGTGAAAGGACGCATTGCTGGAGTTGCGTCACTTTTGTGACACACTCCAGCAATGCGTCACTTTTGCGCTTACAGATACGTCAGAAATACTGACGTATCTGTAACTCCTTACGACATGATGCGTCATATATTAAATATGACGCATCATTCGTGTCACAAGGAGTGCGCAGTGAAAAGTGACGCATCACTGTTTTCACGCAGCGATGCGTCACTTTTCATAAATAAGGCCCCCGGTTTTTTGTTCATGGCAAGTTCCCAAATGGCCCTACATAATTGAAAATATAATTTCATGGGTGCAGGGGTGTCTCAAGAACACCCTGCTGCACCCTTGAAAATGACATGTGTGCGCATATGGCGCACATACATACCCTAAGGGCATGTATGAGCGTCACATGGCACCATTGAATTTTCAAAAAAATGCTTTTTTAAAAGAATTCGCAACTTACCACCAACTAGAAGTTGGTGGTAATTTGCGATTCCTTAAGGGCATTTTGGAATGTATTTTTTTCCTTAATACATTGCATTTAAGGAATCGCAAAATTTGCAATTCCTTAAATGCAATCGCAAAATAAGGAATGGCAAATTTTGCGATTCCTTATTTTGTACCCATATTGTTGATACATGCCATTTTGCGAAAATGGGTTTGCAAACCCATTTGGCCTTGATACATATGGCCCTAAGTGAGATATGCTCTGTGACCCAGTACTGAGGTCCCGGAGGTAAAGAATCATATCATCTGCATACAAGGACACAGAGAGCATCGCATGACCTACCGGTATGCCCCGGCCATCAGATTCCTGATGAAAACACTGTGCGATAGGTTCCAGTGCTAGGACAAATGAAAAGGGGGGGCCCTCGGCCCCCCCGCACGCATGGCGGCGTGGCGACCGTCGCCCCCCCTTTCCCCTTTGTTGTCATTCGGCGGTGGGGGCGTGCCCTGGGGGCGCGGCCCACCGCCGATTGGCCGGCGGCCTTCCTGACCCGGATCCAAGGTAGTGGGTCCGGGTCAGGGGGGACGGGCGATAGGAGGGGCCGCCTGGCCCCTCGGGAATAAAGAGGTGGGGAGCGTCCAGGAGACCCCCTTGTCCCTGGACGCTCCCCCACTGAACGGTGTGCCCCGCGCTCGGGGGAGGCCAGATCGTCGGTTAACAATGCTGGCCTGTGGCGGTAAGGTCATTATCGGTGAGCACATATTTGAGGTCTGAGGGGGCGGGCATCATCCTATGGAGGTTCCCGCCCAGGGGGAGGGGCCTGCGGGCCACTCCCAGAACTCCAGGGGCAAGGTAATGGATGCTGCAAAGCAAAGGAGTGCGGGTAGGAGTAGTTCACGCTTTCCTTAGGCTGGTAGCCACCCCGCGCGCGTGGACTCATGACGCCACCGGCGCAGAGTAAGGGCCCTCCTTTAGTGGGTAAATGGAGTCCAGGGCGTAGACCGGGCAATTCCCAGGGTAACACTGCGCATGCGCACGTCTCTAGGGGAGGCGCAGCTTGTAGGACCTGACACCGGTAGTGACCCTGCCATATGGCCAGAAATGTACAAAAATAAAGATGAGGATGTTTAGTCTCGGTTAGGAAACAACATGTATTAGAGTTTTGTTAAGGTCAGGCTCTCAAACTTGTTGATAAGAATTGTGTATCTAAATGTCCTGCTGATTTTTGTATAAATTGTTGATTATGCAATTAAAAACCTTTTTTAATTTTATACTTTAATAAATACGGCCGGGCGACTAGCGCCCGCCTTCCAAAAAGTAAAGACGTCTCGTGTCCACGTTCCTGGTTGTTGGGTGCCGGATTGGGGGGGAGGCGGCAGCTAGTCGCTGACCATGTGAAAAGGGGGGGCCCTCGGCCCCCCCGCACGCATGGCGGCGCGGCGACCGTCGCCCCCCCTTTCCCCTTTGTTGTCATTCGGCGGTGGGGGCGTGCCCTGGGGGCGCGGCCCACCGCCGATTGGCCGGCGGCCTTCCTGACCCGGATCCAAGGTAGTGGGTCCGGGTCAGGGGGGACGGGCGATAGGAGGGGCCGCCTGGCCCCTCGGGAATAAAGAGGTGGGGAGCGCCCAGGAGACCCCCTTGTCCCTGGACGCTCCCCCGCTGAACGGTGTGCCCCGCGCTCGGGGCTTCTTTGTTTTCCCACCCACCATCCCTTGGAACAAAAAGTCTTGTAACAGTTCTTATGTCTGGTTGAATGGTAAGTTTTGAAGGTACGGTCCACAGGTCTCACAGGGTAGTAGAGATGGAACTGTTGGTATATTTTGTTGATGCTGTTGTTTAGGAATTTTTCCCCTTTTTAGCAAACCATGTGTGAAGTGAATTGTATTTGATGCCAGGTGTCTTTAGGCCTTTTTTCCCTTTGTAGCTATACGTTGATACTGTTATTTATTAGCCAGTGTAGCTGTCCTTTAGAATTTTTCCCATAGGTCGTCGTATTTATTAGGTATGGGGCATGCGGTAAGGTCATTATCGGTGAGCACATATTTGAGGTCTGAGGGGGCGGGCATCATCCTATGGAGGTTCCCGCCCAGGGGGAGGGGCCTGCGGGCCACTCCCAGAACTCCAGGGGCAAGGTAATGGATGCTGCAAAGCAAAGGAGTGCGGGTAGGAGTAGTTCACGCTTTCCTTAGGCTGGTAGCCACCCCGCGCGCGTGGACTCATGACGCCACCGGCGCAGAGTAAGGGCCCTCCTTTAGTGGGTAAATGGAGTCCAGGGCGTAGACCGGGCAATTCCCGGGGTAACACTCCGCATGCGCACGTCTCTAGGGGAGGCGCAGCTTGTAGGACCTGACACCGGTAGTGACCCTGCCATATGGCCAGAAATGTACAAAAATCAAGATGAGGATGTTTAGTCTCGGTTAGGAAACAACATGTATTAGAGTTTTGTTAAGGTCAGGCTCTCAAACTTGTTGATAAGAATTGTGTATCTAAATGTCCTGCTGATTTTTGTATAAATTGTTGATTATGCAATTAAAAACCTTTTTTAATTTTATACTTTAATAAATATGGCCGGGCGACTAGCGCCCGCCTTCCAAAAAGTAAAGACGTCTCGTGTCCACGTTCCTGGTTGTTGGGTGCCGGATTGGGGGGGAGGCGGCAGCTAGTCGCTGACCATGTCAAAGCGGCGATAAGGATCAACCCTGTCTTGTCCCACTTATGACCCGATACGTATCTGAAATGTGACGCCTGTCCTGGCTCTGGCAGGGCCCGAATATAATAGAGCGACCCATCGAACACATGCCAGCAGGATTCCATATAGGGTCAGTGCTGCCATCATAAAACCCCACCCCATGGTGTCAAAGGCTTGGCTAGCATCCACTGAAATGCAAACTGGAAATAGGTAATGATCAGGGGATACGGTCAGGACATAGAACAGATGACGAATATTCAGTGAAGTATTATGTCGAGATACAAAGCTGCATTGATTCCCATGCAATAATTGCTGGAGCAACAGAGAAGTCTGTGGGCAAGGATCTTACTCAAACTCTTATATTCTGTATTTAAACGGAGATGGGTCTGTATGAAATAAAATTTGTGAGCAGCTTACCGGGCTTCAGCAGCCATATCACGACAGTTTTTCTAGCAGAAGGAGAACAGAAAATTTCCTCTAATGTGGATTTATGTAAGTTCTCTAAGCGCTGCACTAACCTAGAGGCACACATTGAGTAAAAAAATATATTGGGAGACCATCCGATCCCGGGGCCTCATTTATGAGGCCTTGCGTCAGTTTTGCGCTGCTGATGCGTCTCTTTTTGTGACGCATCGGCGGCGTAAAACATGCGCCTTGTTGCGCCATATTTAAAAAGTGACACAGCTAGGTAGATGCGTCACTTTTTAAACCCCTGCGCCACATTATACCTGCGTCAGTTATAATGTATGCAGAGGGGGAGTTCCCCCGCAAAAAGCCTCGTAATAGTGACGCAGTGAAATCTATGAGATTTCACTGCGTCACTTTTAGGACGCTGTTGCGTCAAAATCTTGCGCCTGCCTCACAGCAGGCGTAAGACTGACGCAAGCCCTTTCACATGGGGCTTTCCCCATGTGAAAGGACGCATTGCTGGAGTTGCGTCACTTTTGTGACACACTCCAGCAATGCGTCACTTTTGCGCTTACAGATACGTCAGAAATACTGACGTATCTGTAACTCCTTGCGACATGATGCGTCATATATTAAATATGACGCATCATTCGTGTCGCAAGGAGTGCGCAGTGAAAAGTGACGCATCGCTGTTTTCACGCAGCGATGCGTCACTTTTCATAAATAAGGCCCCCGTTTTTTTGTTCATGGCAAGTTTCCAAATGGCCCTACATATCTCTCCCAATAATATGGCATATCTAAGGCTTCTTTCAGGTCTAGTGGCACTTTGGATAGGACCACCCACCGTAGGAACTGCCGCAGGGACCGGCGGAAGCGGCGCTGTATAGGGAAGTGTATAGAAATCACAGAATACCCCCTTAATAGCCTGTCAACCAAGCCACGGACTGGGTCATGTATGGATAAAATGGTTGTGGTGTCAAGTCGAATCAGACCGGCCAGCAATGGCCCCCAACTTGTCCACCTCCATGTGTATTTTCCAGGTGTAGCCTCTATAGTCTATCCATTGGAGGTGCTCTGACAGCTCAGCATGAACCATACGAGGTTCCTGTAGCTCACCCACAGCTTTAGCATCATTGAGCGCCTTCGTTTCCAGGGGGCATAACCTGTTCGCCAGTTAGGTAATCTCCCTCACAACCTCCTGCCTAGCTACCACCACTACTGCGCTAATGGAGGACACACGAACAACGACCACTAATGGAGAAAAGGCCGTACCATTGTTCTCGGTGAAAAAGGTGTCAATGGTAGTGGTGAGTGTCTCTCTCAAACTGCGTCTTCCAGGAGGGCCGGCTGCCGATGCTGTGTGGGTATCAGGGTCGGCACTTGCCCCAACAGTGCTTCAGGCAATCGTGACCCCTTTAGCTCCCATGCCCTGAGTACCACTGATACCATTTACCAAAGAATTATAAGGGTGTTAAAGTCCTTGCAAATTGGGGTTCCCAACTCACATGCATCATATTTTAGGGAGAGATGACTGGAACAGGGGCCTGTTAGCAGGTCTCAGTGTATTTTCTGAGTCAAAACCATCAGCACTGGAGAAAAAGGTGTGGGCGTGACTATACAAAAAGGGCACCTTCCTACATTTATGGTGTGGGGATTCACTCAGGAGTTATGGAAAGGCCCAATTCAAAAGACATTAGGGAAAAACAACTGACCCAGTGCTCACTTTCATATGAGACTCAGGAAATATAAACACATTTCCAAATATGTACATCTAGTCTTAATATTGGAAAAAAGATGAATAGCAATGTTGTGGAAAATGTCCAGGACATCAGCTGTGGAACTATGGATAAAAGATGTAAATAAATGAGGCAATGCTAAAATTGACAAGCAGATTAGAACGGATAAACAGGAAGAGGCACAGCACACAACGCATGGGACTCATCAATGATTGCCCTGGAAGGATTGTCATAGAAATATCCAGCATGATGTATCACATTGAGACAGAGGTATGTGCCCATAAACTCATTAAAGAGATTGATAACAGGGGAGGAGCTGCTGCTTAGACTCTGGTGGTCGAACAAGTAATAAAGCTGTGCCCATATACCTCAGCTGGACACAACGGAACAGATATTGTGGAGAGCAATGTTGCCTTGTATCTATGGTATGTTTATCTTTCGGACTGAGGAGCTCTGTGCAGTACCAGTTAATTGTTTTTATTATTTTTCATTTTCTTTAGTATTCTGTTCTGAAAATGAGAGCTCTCTAATGCCACAAATGTACCAAGCTGACAACAATTTGCCATTACAGGGGTGTGGTGTGACCACACTGCAAGATGGCAGCCTGACCCTTTGCTCTAGCTCGGGAGAGAACAGACTGCATCAATCCTTCCCCTCCCCTCCCGAGAAAGATTGTATCCAAAGTAGGCATAAAGAAGGGCATGTTGTGCAACACCCAGAGAATGGCAGTGCCCTTTGAGTCTGGGCCGGCTCACAGCCGGAAGGGGCCTGGGGTGCCCGGCAGCAGCAGTGACTCCCTGACTGGATTGCTGCATGGCTATGGAGAGCCCGGCTTGTAGAGTAAGTGTTGGGGAGGGGGGACTCAAGAGCTCTGCTGCTGGTTGAAGGGGTCCAGTGCCGGCTTTAGGGCAGTGCGACTGGTGCAGCCGCACTGGGCGTTGACCTATGGCAGGGACGCCGACCTCAGGGTGAGGCGCTGTGTTTAGCGAAAATGTATGATTGGAGAGATGAGGGGCACTTATGCCTGGTCGTAGTGAGAGAATCAGAGGAGGCGTTCATGTGGGGTGGGGGTGCCAAAAATTATTCTCGCGCCAGGCGCCACCAGCGCTAAAGCCGGCCCTGAAGGGTGCCCCAAAGTTCCACCCAGCCCACCTCTGCATTATATGATTCCTGGGTGAATGGCACTGCTAGCTCTCTTGGAATGAGTAGGAGATGGCGGCAGATTAATTAATTTACTGCTGCTCGCATGTAGATGGGCCTTGCTGTGCGGCAGGGACCCGGACAGCACTGTATAATGATCACTAAGGAAGAGGCGTGGCGCCGCGGCTAGGGCGACTGACTCCAGAATCTGGGAATCACGTTTCGATCCCTGGCACCGGCGGTAGGTTAGCCCAGCACCATGTGACTCTGGGCAATAGCTTGCTTAATCTTCCCGACGGCCCCCAGTGCCTAGAGACCGTTACGGGTGATTGTGCGCTTTACAAATGTGGATTATTATTATTATTTATTATTAAAACTGGAAACCACTGTACTCCCATGCCACCTGTTGCAAAGTGGAACCACTGAATTTTTAACAAGCGAATGACCTTTGTGTAATGGTTATGACCCTAGGCCCTCATGCAGCGCTAATACCCACACATAGTGGTAGTGTCTGGAACTGCCCCAGGGCACGTGCGTCTGGCCTATTTATTAGCAGGGTCATCTGATCACTGACACCTGTGATGGATGGGTGTGGGGTGAGTGTCAAAGCCTGCCCTCAAGGAGTGGCTGGTTGAGACATTATTGTAGAAACACTAGACCGTGACCAGCCAGTCACTACATCCCTCCTAAACTTTATTGAAAATGCACAATGAGTACAACCTGTGGGAGAGAACAAAACAACAAAACAAATACACCACTGAGTCTATTCAAGCAGTCCGTATGAAAGGATGAGTGGACAGGTGTAGCTGGGAGCACCTGGCTTCATGGCACACATCTATAGTTTAACCAGGGGACTCGGGGCACAAAATGCAGTGTGGATAGAGTATGGATCTCTCGATCACCTGCCTGAGGGGCTAAAGTCCACCGTGGCACTGTTGCTCTGGCCCGTCTGGCCTCATGGTGTAGGAGTCTATTTACACAGTACAACTTGAAGGTGCATTAGGAGCAGTGGTGGAGTCTGCGACAGAGATATCTTTGAAGACGCCCTATCTCCATTGATGGCCAACCTGCACAGATGGAGGACGACAGTGCGGTAGTTGTGAATGTTCCTCAATGGCCATGCTGCTCCCGGTACCCACTGGTGGATGAGCTTCAGACTTCCCTCTAGTGCCAGGACTCCTCTCTCATAGGAATTTCCATGATGCCCTTTCTGCTGGACTGCCATGGGGCTGTGTGGACTGGGCAGGCTTCTCTTAGGCTGCGCGACAGCATCACTCAGGACCTACCAACAGGACCACATCCAAGTCGCTCATGCAGTCGCAAAGGGTGGTTGTCTCAGGGTCTGTGAGCTCTGGCCATCAAGACTCAGGTGCACTTGCCTTCATTAGATAGTCTTTGGGTGACCAGTCTCCTTCCGTGACCTCAGTGCTTCCTAGTACCTGTTGTGGAGCAGCTGCAGACGCATATCTAATGTCAGGATTCCCCTCTCTCTGGAATCCCTTAAGACCCTTGCCCCTGGTTTGTCACAGACCTGTGTGGATTGTTCGTATCCTCCTATAGGTCCCACGACCTAGGTCACTGAGGAAGTTCAAACAGGACCACAACCATGTCTCTTGCGCAACATCAAAGGTGGATGGAACAAATGGTTGAGTATGCTCTGATCAGCAGGCTTCAAGTTCAAGTTCAAGTTCAAGTTCGGGTATTTGTATAGCGCACTGCTCACCCAGAGGGTCTCAAGGCGCTCGGGGGAGGTGTTCATTATTTGTCGAATAGCCAGGTTTTGAGTTCTTTTCTGAAGGAGATGTGGTTCTGGGTAAGGCGGAGGTGGGTGGGGAGGGAGTTCCAGGTCTTGGCAGCCAGGAAGGAGAAGGATCTGCCGCCCATGGTGGATTTCCGGATGCGCGGGACTGCGGCGAGTGCTTGATTGGACGATCTTAGTTGGCGGGTGGGTTTGTAGAAGGACAGTCGAGTGTTGAGGCATTCGGGTCCTAGATTGTAAAGTGCCTTGTGTGCGTGAGTGAGAAGGCGGAAGGTAATTCTTTTGTTGACGGGAAGCCAGTGGAGGTTTTTTAGATGTTCGGTGATGTGATCTTGGCGCGGGATGTCAAGTATAAGTCTCGCTGACGCGTTTTGGATGCGCTGGAGTTTTTTCTGTAATTTTGTTGTGATTCCGGCGTAAAGTGTGTTACCATAATCCGGTCGACTCGTGACCAGTGCGTGGGTGACAGTCTTTCTTGTTTCGAGGGGGATCCAGCGGAAGATCTTTTTGAGAATACGAAGTACGTTGAAACAGGAGGATGATACGGCGTTGACCTGTCTGGACATCGAGAGGGAGGAGTCTAGAATGAAGCCAAGGTTGCGTGCATGATCTGTGGGTGTGGGTGCTGTGCCCAGAGCGGAGGGCCACCAAGAGTCGTCCCAAGCTGAGGGAGAGGATCCTAGGATGAGCACCTCCGTTTTGTCTGAGTTGAGTTTTAGGCGGATCTGTTTCATCCATTCGGCTACTTCTTTCATGCCGTCGTGAAGATTGGTTTTGGCGGTGTTGGGGTCTTTGGTGAGGGAAAGGATTAGCTGGGTGTCATCAGCGTAAGAGATGATGTTTAGGTTGTGTAGACGCGCGATGGAGGTGAGAGGACTCATGTAGAGGTTGAAGAGGGTGGGGCTGAGTGAGGATCCTTGGGGTACGCCGCAGATGACTTCGGTGGCCTCTGAGTAGAATGGGGGAAGTCGGACTCTTTGAGTTCTCCCAGCTAGGAATGAGATGATCCAGTCCAGGGCTTTTCCTTGTATTCCTATGTTGCTGAGGCGATGTAGAAGGATGCTGTGGCAGACTGTGTCGAAAGCGGCGGAGAGGTCGAGTAGGATGAGGGCCACTGTTTCTCCATTGTCCAGGAGTGCTCGGATGTCGTCGGTCGCTGCAATGAGGGCGGTTTCGGTGCTGTGTTTGGCTCTAAACCCGGATTGAGATGGATCAAGGGAGTTGTTAGATTCAAGGAAGGCAGTGAGCTGGCTGTTGACGGCTTTCTCGATGACTTTGGCCGGGAATGGGAGGAGGGAAATGGGTCGGTAGTTTTTAAGTTCAGAAGGGTCTGCTGTGGGTTTCTTCAGAAGGGCGCTGAGTTCGGCGTGTTTCCAGCTTTCAGGGAAGGTGGCAGAGTTGAAGGAGCAGTTGATGACATCGCGGAGATGAGGTGCGATGAAGGAGTCAGCTTTGTTGAAGATGTGGTGGGGGCAGGGGTCAGAAAGCGAACCAGAGTGGATTGAGTTCATGAGGCGAATGGTGTCTTCAGTGGTGATTGGGTTCCAGGCGTTGATGTTGTTAGTTGGCGGAGTAGGATCTGAAGGGGGTGGAGAGTGTTGATCGTTGGGAGAATTTTCGAAGCTGTTGTGGATGTCGGCGATTTTGTTGTAGAAGAAGGAGGATAACGCGTCGCAGAGGTCTTGGGAGGGAGTGATGTCGTTAGATGCTGCGGTGGGGTTGGTGAATTCTTTGACGATGTTGAAGAGTTCCTTGCTGTTATGATTGTTGTTGTCGAGACGATTCTTGAGTGCTGATTTCTTGGCGGAACTAATCATTTGGTGGTGTTTGCGGGTGGCTGTTTTGAGGGAGGCCATGTTGTCCGAAGTAGGGTATTTCCTCCAATACTTCTCCATGGTGCGGCATAGCTTCTTGGATTGTTTAAGTTCATCATTGAACCAGGGAGCCTTTTTGCTGGCAGATTTCATCTGGTGCTTTTTCAGGGGTGCTAGTTCGTCTGCACTGTGGGTAATCCATTGCTTGAGGTTGGTGGCCGCTTGGTCTGGGTCCATTGAGAGGGTGGGAGGGTTTTGTTTGAGAGATGTGAGGAGTTGGTCGGTGGTGATTTTGTTCCAGTTTCTCAGAGGAATAGGTTGTGGGCGGTTGTGAGTCAGGGGGTTTTGTAGCTGAAGTAGACACAGCTGTGATCCGTCCAATGGAGAGCTGTAGTGTGATCGAAGGAGATGTGGTTGCTGGAGGTGAAGATTGGGTTGAGCGTATGTCCGGCTATGTGGGTGGGGGTGTCAACAAGTTGTTTGAGTCCGAGATTGGCCAGGTTGTCCAGAAGGGTGGTGGTGTTGCTGTCGTGTTTGTTTTCAAGGTGGTAGTTGAGATCTCCTAGGAGAATGTAGTTCTCGGAGGCGAGGGCGTGTGGGCTGACAAAGTCTGTGATGTCGTCGCTGAATTGAGTGCGGGTGCCTGGAGGCCTATAAATGAGGGTGCCTCTAAGTGTGGTCCTGGGGTCGGTGTGGATCTGAAAGTGGAGATGTTCGGCGGTTGCGAGATTGTCATCGGAGCTGGTTGTGATTTTGATGGTGTTTCTGTGGACGATGGCGAGGCCTCCTCCTGTTTGATTGGTGCGGTCTTTTCGGGTAATCTTGTACGAGTCCGGAATGGCTATGGCGATGTCGGGGGCGGATGATGTGTTCATCCATGTTTCTGTAAGGAAGGCGATGTCTGGTGACGCAGTGTCGAGTAGGTCCCAGAGTTCAGTTGCGTGTCTGTGGATCGAGCGGGTATTAAGCAGGATGCACTTAAGGCGGTAGGAGTCAGAGCTATGTGTGGGGGAGGTGGGGTTGGTGAGGGTCCTGAAGCAGTTGAACTTGCAGGAGATGCAGGCGAAAGGGCCGTGGGTACTTCCTGGGATAGCAACGCAGCATTGTAGTGTGCGTCCGGGGTTGAGGGAGAGGAGAGTTGCGGCATCATAAGTGATTCTAGTGGGTTGGGTATGGCTGGGACCAGGGGGTCTGGCGCTGGGCGCGGTCCAGGCGCGGACGGGCATAGACGGGCTCACCTTTGGCGCGCCATCGGCGCGCATGGGGCGCGACCGCTGCGCGTGAACGCTGCGCGCAAGTGCATCTGACATAAATGAGTGGAGGTGGAGGGGCGAGGGAGGCTCAGCTGGGAGGCGGGGCGGGCTCTAGAGGACGGGCTTGCAGGGAAAACAACAACAACAAAATGGCAGCGGAGGGTAAAGCAGAATCAACAAAGCGCCAGAGATTATCGCGCTACAAATTTAAATGCCAGTTCAACAAGCGCTGCACACCGAAAGCGTTACAGCAGTCACAGTGCAATTATCACGCTACAAATTTAAATGCCAGTTCAACAAGCGCAGCACAACGATACCAGCTCAAGCAGGGAGCTTGGGGAGCGACCGCTCACAGCAGCGATGAGACGGTCACAGCGCTTCCAGGTACGGGAGCGCTGTATGTAGTCAGTGGGAGGGAGGCTCAGCTGGGAGGCGGGGCGGGCTCTAGAGGACGGGCTTGAAGGGAAAACAACAACAACAAAATGGCAGCGGAGGGTAAAGCAGAATCAACAAAGCGCCAGAGATTATCGCGCTACAAATTTAAATGCCAGTTCAACAAGCGCTGCACACCGAAAGCGTTACAGCAGTCACAGTGCAATTATCACGCTACAAATTTAAATGCCAGTTCAACAAGCGCAGCACAACGATACCAGCTCAAGCAGGGAGCTTGGGGAGCGACCGCTCACAGCAGCGATGAGACGGTCACCGCTTCAGGTACACTGGGACTAAGTGAAGGTTTCTGGGTGGCCAGCCTCCCACAACGCCAGGGACGCCTTGTTAACCTCTGGTTGTTGGGCAAGAATACGGTTCCACTCTGATGGTGTGATGTTCCTTAGGTGATGTTGGTGATGTACCTAATATTATCAAAAGGAACAAATGATGGATGGAATTCTGAACAATATAGACATTCATCCCCAGTCACGAAGATCTGGGTTTAATCTATTGTTCTTTTGCCTACCACACCACCCCAGTTTGGACCCAGACATATGCAAATCAGTCTTCACCCTGTGCCTCATTGGAACAGTCCAGCCCGAACTGCCAAGCCAGGTCCTGCCTGGACCAGGAACAAGCATCCTGGGACTGATTTTGGGGCATCACCCTTCATCAACCAGACTAGCTTGAATCCAGTGACACAGTGAGCCCGGGACCCACGTCTGGGCCTACCCAGTGCACTTAGGGCAAAAAAGCAAAAGACACACAGATGATGGATAGAATTCAGAGAAAATCAAACATTCACCCCCAGTCAATAGATCTGAGTTAAATCCATCATCCTTTTGCTCACCATGCCACCACAGTTTAGACCCAGCCATATGCAAATCAGTCTTGACCCTGTACCTCATGGGAACAGCCCAGCCCAAACTGCCAAGCCAGGTCCTCCCTGGACCAGAAACAAGCAGCCTGGGACCGGTTTTGGGGCATCCCCCTCATCAGCCAGGCTAGTTTGAATCCAGTGGTGCAGTGAGCAAGGGACCCACGTCTGGGCATACCCGGCACACTTAGGGCAAGAAAGCAAAAGACAAACAGATGATGGATGGAGTGAAGAGCAAATCAAACATTCACCCCAGTCAATAGGTCTGGGTTAAATCCATCATACTTTTGCTTACCTTGCCACCGCAGTTTAGACCCCACCATATGCAAATCTGCCTTGACCCTGTGCCTCATGGGAACAGTCCAGCCCGAACTACCAAGCCAGGTCCTCCATGGAACAGACACAAGCATCCTGCGACCGGTTTCGGGGCATCACCCTCATCAGCCAGGCTAGTTTGAATCCAGTGCTGCAGTGAGCATGGGACCCACATTTGGGCATACCCTTCCCACTGAAGGTGACAAAAGGAAAAGGAACAAATGATGGATGGAATGCTGAACAATACAAACATTCACCCCCAGCCACAAAGATCTGGGTATAATTCATCGTTCTTTTGCTCACCATGCCACCCCAGTTTGGACCCAGCCATATGCAAATCAGTCTTGACCCTGTGCCTGATGGGAACAGTCCAGCCCGAACTGCCAAGCATCCTGGGACCGGTTTCGTGGCATCACCCCTCATCAGCCAGGCTAGCTTGAATCCAGTGACACAGTGAGCACGGGACCCTTGTCTGGCCTTACCCGGTGCAGTTAGGGCAAGAAAGCAAAAGACACACAGATGAGTGATGGAATTCAGAGCAAATGAAACATTCCCCCCCAGTCAATAGATCTGGGTTAAATCCATCGTTCTCTTGCTCACCATGCCACCCCAGTTTGGATACAGCCATTAGCAAATCAGTCTTGACCCTGTGGCTCATGGGAATAATCTAGCCCAAACTGCCAAGCCAGGTCCTCCCTGGACTGGAAACAAGAATCCTGGGACTTGTTTTGTGACATCACCCCTCATCAGCCAGGCTAGCCTTAATTCAGTAACAGAGTGAGCCCGGGACCCACGTCTGGGCATAACCAGAGCACATAGGGCAAGAAAGCAAAAGACACACAGATGATGGATGGAATGCAGAGCAAATTGAACATTCACCCCCAGTCATGAAGATCTGGTTTTAATCCATCGTTCTTTTGCTCACCATGTCACCCCAGTTTAGTCCCAGCCGTATGCAAATCAGTCTTGACCCTCTGCCTCATGAGAACAGTCCAGCCCGAACTGCTAAGCCATGCATTCCATCCATCATCTGTGTGTCTTTTGCATACTTAATTTTATGACAATTGCTGAAGACTGTCAGTGATCTTCCGTGTGACGATTTGTGATATAATTATTTGGCCTCATGCCACTCTCTTCTCCTCCTTTTTCATTTTCTTCGTGACTTGGCAGAGCAAAATATTGCTAACCTCTTCACCTTGATTCTTCCATGATGTGGTAGCATGCCCCACTCTTCTTCTCCTATTTTTTCTTCCTGTTCAAGATGTGGCCTTGTGCCCTCTTGTCATGCTCTTCTTCCTTGTGGCCAGGCCTCTCGATGTGATGTGCACTTCACATGGACCTCCCTGGTCATGTCCTACCCTTAGGGCTGATCCCCTTCTCATCTGTCTCCTGACCAGGTCTCTTGCAGTGACCTTCTTTTCACAGGTACCCCCTGTTCGCCACCTGTCCTCTCCGTGGGATCTGACTCTTCACCTCGTGGTTTCTCTTTAGGCCTGTCCCTTCCCTCAGGAATCTTCTTGGTGCTCCACTCCCTGGCTGGATGGTCACCCATCTTCCTTCACCTCATCTTCACTTAAGAACACACAGCTTGTGCCTCGGGGCTATGCCGTCACAGCACTTGGTCCAGCTCAAGCAGGGCGGACATGCCTATCAAGGTTGGTCACTCCATGTGACAAGTTCAATGGGCCAACGGTGGTCATTCTGTGGTGGGGTGGCCGTCCGGTGCGGCCTCTTCCTTTCCCCTTTTTTTTCCTTTCTCTGAGGGCTCTCTCCCTTTCGGGTGTGGCACACAGTCTCTCTTTGCGAGTGGCCTCTTCTCTCCGGCCCCTGAACCGTGAGCTTTCTCTTGCTGCCTGTGGCTAAAAAGACTTATGCTCCTCTACTCCTTGGCCTCTTTTGTTTTCTCAGGCTTCTCGGGTACAGTATTGCAATGTCTCTGTGTCCCTTGAGATAGTAGCGCCTGCTCTCTCCCAGCTTGCCTGCACTTCTCTTAAGGTGACGACAGACATCCACAGTGGGATGCACGAAGCCCGTGATGCTCCTCACCCGCGGTGGTGACCGATATCCAATTAGGGGTGCACAACATTCACTTCCCCCTTTCTTGGGCAATTTCAAGACTTCAACCTATTTGTCCTCTTCCCTCTGGCACATACACCTGCAGCTTTCTGTTTAACAGGTTGGGGTTAGCAGCTACTCATCTTAATAGTTCATGCCTATGGATGCTGCCACTACAGCAACTGTGGTCCACGGCAGCCTTTTCAGGTCTGTGGGCCATTCCTCTGTATAAGTTGTGCTAGAGAATGGGTGCAATACTCACCTGCGGCCACTTGGTGGCACTGCAGCACTATCTATAGGATCACGCAGCTTTTCTTCTCATCGAATTGTAAAGTGCCCACTCGCTGAGAGGGGAAGCTATCCTTTCTACTGCAGGCAATGGATCGAGATGAGAAGGCCCCTTTGGGATCTTTGAAGCATCATGCGGCAGCACAGCTCGTTCTTTCCTTCGAAGTGCAATCCCCATTGGGGCTGCCTTGCATAAGTCCCAGTCAGATGCGGTGCACATGGGCCACCGCCAGGTGGGGCTACATCCATCTCTTAGGCCGCGGCGCTTCTGGCAGACTCCCACGATGCTGCTGATGCCAGCCTGTAAGAGGCTGGGTTAGTATATGGTAGACATTTAATTAAGTGAAGGACCTTGCACTAATCCAGACAACCCTTATGGTGATTATAGTGGTCTTAGAAAACCATGGAAAGCTCTCTAAGTGGCAGCTGTGGAGAGCAGCCTTCAGGCTGAGTCAGAAGGAGTGTTAAGCAGCTTGTTTGACCAGATCTAATCTTATAGTGTAAATTAAATAAAAAAGAAACACACAGTTTATTTATAAAACTATGTCTATTTATTATACAACACTCACTAGCACATTGGTATATCTCCTACCTGGAGATATCAACACAAATACATACAATACTTCAATTGAAAACAGGTAAGTAAGCACAATATACAGTGGTTTCCAGTGGGAGACCAAGCCATAAACTAAGGAAGTGGAATGCGAACTGTGACCGAAGTCGGGATTAGGACCAGGAGACTCTGAGAAGCTAGGGACACAAGAAACCACCCAAAGTAAGTACTCAGGAACCTCGCGGAGGCTGTGTGCAGAGTGAGAACACACTGCTTACTTAATAGAAATCAACAGGAAAGTCATGATTGCAGTTTTGAAGAAGAAGGACCCTTCCCAGTGGGCCTTGAAGAAACCCCATGGAAGACAGAAGATTTGAGAGTCACCCCACCCATGGATACCCCAGGAATCAGGATGCCTACACCAGGGAAGCCGAGTGCATAGGTGCGAAGTGACATCGGAAACTACTGTAGATCACAGTGGAGAACTTCAGAAAAGATGCCACTGGTGAAGACTGTACAAGAGTCCGTTGGATTCCAAGGGGGAAATATTTGAAGAGAAGAACCTACAGGCAGAGGGGACAGAGTTTATGCAACTCGGAGGTGACCAGGAGGCACAGAAGAACAATGACCACCGAAGACGGTAGATGAAGGAGTGATAACGGTGACCTTGTTGCTGCAGCTGTGAGGACCAGGCAATGCTGAGGAAGACCAGGAGCTGTTCACGAGCTGTCGGAAGTCGAGAACCAGGGGGTAAGTGTCTGACCGTAGCACCAACACGCATTGGCAGCAACAGACGCAGAAAACGATGAAGAAGCAACGTTGGGACCAGCAATGTCCAAGGAACTCACCAAGTGCAGGAGAGTCATAGCAGGCCCCAAACAATCAGGGAAGCCGACTGCAGGGAAATAAGACCCTTTAGAGGACTCACAGGCTGAAGGCACAAGAGTTGCAAGAGGACTTAAAGCAACTCAGCATTGATAAAGGCCCATGGTGCAGAGGATGTGGTGAGGACAAAGATCTTGGCAGCAAGAGATGCCAGAGGCTGGAGCTTCTTGTAGCCCAAAGATCTCTGGAAAGCAGAGCTAACAAGCCTTGGCAATGGCAAGTCAACACGGTGCACAGTGGTTTGGTCCCAGCCGTTCCGACGAAGGATACTGCCCTCAAAATGCATAGAGGACAGGTGAGGCTTCGAGGGAGTAGCAGAACTACCACCTGTGCTGCTGAACCTTTCAAAATCCATGGGACATCTGGAGCAGCAGACCAGTGACCTTTGTTGCAGTGCCTGCAGGTGCAGGGGAGTGACTCCTTCACTCCAAGGAAGATTGCTTCGGGTGTCCTTGATGCCCACAGGTCTCTTGAAGATCCTAGATAAAGCACAGACACAGATGACAAAGAAAACTTGCAGAACAGCGAGACCAGGAGCAGCCAGAGTCTTCCGTAATGCAGTCTCAGTTCCAGGCGAAGTCAAGCTAAGTCCAAGTGTCTAGATGGTTGAAGAGTGATGAGGTTTCAGTCTTGAGTCTTGTCCAATGACAAATATGAGGACCCACCACAGGTAAGCCCTTTTATACCATAGGAAATTGGATAGGACGACTCAGGGTCCCTCCAAGAGGAGGGGCAGGACAGAGGGGCGGATACGCCTATGTCCTTTGTCCTGTTTCACGCCAGAGTGGGAGCCAAGGGCTCTCATAACTGGTTCTAACTAGAGAATGCAAGGAGGGCATCAAACGTGCCCTTCTAAGCAGTCTCTGGGTGCTGGCAAGTGCCCTCATCCTAGCCCAATACACTAAGTCCTGTCATGGAGATGGTCACACCACCCTATGAAAGGAAACTTATTTTTCTACTTTCCCCTGCTTTAGCTCAGCTCCGACGCAGGAAGGCAAAATCGTGTCTGGGTTTAGCAGCAGCACTAGCTGGCTGACAGACCCTGGAAGGCTGTTACCGGGAGCACTGGGGGCTTTCCGGAGGAGCCCCCCCAGTGCATGGAATCTTATCTCCAACACCAGTAACGGTGTTGGGGTATGATTCCAACATGTCTGATACCAAACATGCCCAGGTTCGGCACAGCCAATATATAGATAGCCATTGCGTAATGACACATGGCCACTATATGTACCAAAATGGCGGACCACACTTACAAAGCCTGGAGAATCGACTCTGGGTATTTGTAGGGGGTGTCCTGCTCATGCAGAGGGACCCTCACACTTATAACCTAGCACCCAGCCTTCAGGATTGAAAGGCATGCCTTAGGAGTGACTTATAGGTTTTAAGTGCAGTGACCTCAGATATAAGGAAACTTATATCACTCATAAGTAGTGCTACCACCAGCTTACACAGGCTGCCAAGGCAGACCTGTAGTCAAAGTTTGGGTGGTCTCTCAGGGGTGGCATAATACAGGAGATCCTTGGTGTACCTATGCCCAGGGTACCTTAGTTCCATACACTAGGGACTTATCAGGGTACATCAGTAGCCAATTGTATTGATATAAAAAGTACTTACCATGTGAAATTTAGGGAAGAAGCACAGTGACTGGGGTCCTGATTAGCAGGATCCTTGTCAGACTAGTCCAAAACACACTGTCACCAGAATAAAAAATAGGGGTAACCATGCCAGAAGGATCCTACCTTCCTACACGGCCTTAGTTACATGCAGGTGCTTTACGTGCCATTAAGTACGCCTGTCGTTTTCCTTAATGTTCACCTGGATGGGCCTTTTACACTGTCTCTGGGGTCCTGTGTGGCAAACTACCACTAGGGGCGCTACAGGCATCTCAGGCGGTCACGGCAGGTTGCAAAACGATGCAGGTCTCACAGTGCATTGATAATGCCGGTTCAGGGGTGGCAGAGCTTGCACGCCACATCTCCCTCTTCTGAGCTGATGGCTGTGCTCTGGGCCTTGCGCACCTCGCCAGAAGGTCTGCTAACCCAGCCTACCTCACCACGATGACAGTAAGTTCAGTTAAAGGCATTTCTGCAACCTCTCCTCTGTCCCCACCTCTGATCCCCCGCCTGGGCAAAGTTTGTTGTGGCACCGCCAATGGCACCCTCATCACGGTAGGCACACTTCTCACAGGCAGGTCTGTGCTCACCTCCTCCTGTTGGGGGTCCCTTCCTACTGGGCTGGTCAATATTGTGGGTGCAGAGGCATCAACCATGCAGTCACCATCGTCCTCTCTTATTGGGGGCAACATGCTGGCAGGAGTGCCTTAGGCGCAGGCTACCTTTTAACCCCCATGCCGAACTTCAAAGGTGCTGCGTGCCCACACACGGGTCAGACCCGCTATTCACCCGTTTAATGGTTAAGGCCCTAATCCAGCGCAGATAACCACACGGACACATAGTGGTACTGTCTGGAAGTGTCACAGGGCATGTGCGCCTGGCCCCTTTTATAAGCAGGGTCATCTGACCGGTGACACCTGTGATGGATGGGCATGGGATAAGTGTTGAAGCCAGCCGTCAAGGACCTCGTGGTGGACACACATTATTATAGAAACCGTAGACCGTGACCAGCGGTCAATACATTATGGAATCCTAAAGGCAGAGCCAGCACATAGTCTATACTACTCTCAATATACTAAAGTAATCTTGATGGCGCGGGGTTACTATGAACTTGTGAATAACATTAGGCAACACCTGGCAGGCCAACATGGGGAAAACTGACCAAAAATAGGGCAAAATTAACTTCCTTTGAGCAATTACAGGAGCGCAAGAGACTGATCCTGTGACCCAGACCCTGACACTACTGAAATCCAGATGGTGTATGGGGAAGCTCAATCTATGCTTCTCGACCTGAAGGCACACCTGAAAAACCACACATGGAAGGGTAGATGTGGTGACAGACTAACTAGGTAACCTAACACAGTGCTTGGCCAGACTCAATGGATGCCTAGACAATCCAAATTGTCAAGGCACTGTTGTCAAGAAGACAAAAGAGCCACACATGTAGGCAAGATGCTTGCAATGGAGATGACGCTCACAATTGTGACACGAAAAAAAACAAAATTTGAAGTTGCTTTTTTGTAATAACAACAGAATTATAGGTTTGGTGGAGTCAACATACATGTCAAGCCCTAACTGTTTGCTTAAAGCATGCTGTCTAAGCTGTTTGCTGTGACCTTCCCCGTCCACCTACGACAGACCCAGGACCTACTGACCTTCAGAAGACTCCTCAAGACCTGGCTGTTCAATCAGTAGCTGCTCCCCCCCCCCCAGCGCCTTGAGACCCTCACGGTGTGTAGCGGTAAGTACTCAGGAACCGCACAGAGGCTGTGTGCAGAGTTGGAACACAGCTGCGTACTCAATAGAAGTCAACAGGAAAGTCATGATTGCAGTTTTGAAGAAGAAGGACCCTTCCCAGTGGGCCTTGAAGAAACCCCATGGAAGACAGAAGGTAGGAGAATCACCCCACCTATGGACACCCCAGGAACCAGGTGCCTACTCCAGGGAAGCCGAGTGCATAGGTGCGAAGTGACATCGGAAACCACTGTAGATCATAATGGAGAACTTCAGAAAAGATGCCGCTGGTGAAGACTGTACAAGAGTCCTTTGGAATCCAAGGGTGGATTCTTGAAGAGAAGAACCTGCAAGCAGAGGGGACAGAGTTTAAAGCAGTGTGTAGCGCGCTCTACAAATGATTGATTGATTGATTACATCACTGCCATGTTCATGGCTGAGCGGGCCAACTGCTTTCTGCTGCCAAGATCTGTGCCAGGTGTTGTGGTGACCCAAACTGGCGGCTGGAACGCCCCTAGGCCTCCTGACATGGCTGTGTTGGGATACGTTGGAGATATACCAAAAAACTATAAGACTCTTGACTGTGTTAAGGTTATTTCTTGCCAAAATTAAGAAAGCACCCACTGGATGTAGAGACAGGTGCCTACGCAAGCTGGGTGGCTGAGAAGTCCTACCATTTACAATATGAATGCTGAACTGTTTTCGGATACGTTACTGGTTATGTCGACACCAAAAGACATTTGGATACCATTGAAGTCATATCTTTCATCACTGCTGGACGGTGAGACTGATATGTTACTGTCCTGCAGACCCCCCACCCCCAGTCCACCACTGCACTATCATGAAAGGAAGGGCTTTATGTTGGAGTGCTGGTGCAAGATCATTAGGATCAAATGAAACTGATTCCGTACTGTTCCCCTGCCCTCGATGTTGTGGCAGCATGGCCGCCTCCACGCCTGCGCACTTAGCAGAAACTGTCCTCCTTATTGAAGTGCCTAGAAGTGTTGTACTTGCATTATCCCTCACTATTGTACTGAACCCTATGCTGGAGTTATAAGACACAAAGTTAAATCCATAAATCACTAGGGACCTTGGGGCATATTACCAACAACTAGCGATAATTATGTTGGCTTAGCGGCAATATTTTTATCGCCGAGCTGCAGCGATTTTTATCGCTTAGGAACCTTGCTATTATCAAGGTTTATCTCCTAAGCGATAAAAATCGTCCGAAATGCATGAATATCGCTGAAAAGTCAGCGATATTCATGCATTACCGAGCTAATGCTCTTAGCCATGTTATCCACCTACCATTGGATAACATGGCTAAGAACTGCTCAGGGCAGGTGTTAGCTTTTGGAGATAATCGCGCTTAGCGCGAATATCTCCAAAAGTTGGTAATAGGAGATAGCGATGTTAGCGACTGTTTCCAGTCGCTAACATCTTGGCACGCCCACTTTGCATGTCATTAGTGATAAATTTCACTGACATGCAAAGCGGGGCCCAAGATGGTCGCTATCTCCTACTAGCTGTCGCTAACTGGTGTTAGCGACAGCTAGGTAATAGGGAGATAATTATATCTCCGCTTTCTTGGCTTTTAAAGCCAAAAAAGTGGAGATAAACCCCCTTGATAATATGCCCCCTTGTAAATTATAACTGGTTCAAAAACAGTGATCCCTGATATACCAAAAGCACAATTGATAGCAGAGGGTAGAGGATGTGGCCTGGGTTGGAGTCGTAGGAATGCTCAACATCCTGTGATTCTGGGCAAATCGCTTAATTTCCCCGTGCCTAACAAAAATGAATGTGTCTGTCTGTAACAGCAATTGGTGCTCATGTGAAGTGCTCTGGTACTTTCCGGTCAAGTTCGTGCTATATAAAAACAAGAAAACAAACACAAAAAAAATTACATGTCCAAATGGAATTTAGTCATAAAATGCAAAGCAGAATGCATTACAATAATGCAGTGGGTTCCAATTGATAAAAGGTGCTTGGCGCACTCGTGATAAAACTGGATTATAGTTTGTATCAAATATACAAAAACGGCACGGCCCATTAATTTGTGATGCAAAATAATTTTTATGGGTTGCACCACAGTCGACGACGTTTCGATCCCGCCAGAGATATAGGATCATCATCAGGACTCTGGATGGCAGAGCCCAATGGTAGAGAAGATGTCAGGGTGTCGGTTGGCCCCGGGTTCAATTAAATGGTGACACGAAATACAGTCGAGCCCTTACTAGGGAGTCAGAAAAAACATTCAGTAACAATGCATCTGTGTGCAGAATGCATCGGGAATGTGTGCGCTTCATTGTGGTGCCAGCAAAGTTATAGCAGGTTCCATTCAAGGTGGGTAAGCTGAGCGTTGTTACCAGAATGGTTACTGTATGTGGCCTTATGTAGGTACCGCCAAGAGCAGTCGTCTGTCTAGTTCATGGTCTCCTCCTTTCAGTGTAGTGAAAGTTTGGTGGACAGCTACCAATGATTTTAAGGTTGTATGTCAATACAACGCGGTGTTTACACCGCACTACCATTACAGCACTGGTTTTACAATGCAAGTCGTTACCACGACTTGCGCTGTAGGGTGCTGGACTTAGGAATAGTAAGATTTACTATTCCAACTCCAGCCTATGTACAGTAGGGAAGGTGTTGGAATAGTAAATCTACTATTCCTTAGCCTAGAGCGCCCTCCAGCGCAAGTCGTGGTAACGACTTGCGTTGTAAAACCAGCGTTGTAATGGTAGTGCGGTGTAAACACGGCGTCGTAATGGATGTTCCCCTGATTTTAACTACTGTTTGACAAACTTTTCAAATGTTTGTGTTTTTCTGAAAGAAACTCCCAAAGCAGGAGTTTGTTTTCGAAAAACAAAATAACTAATGACAGATCCTCACACCCAGGGAAAAAACTCCTGGTATATGCAGGTCATTATGTTTTTTACTCTTACTCTGTCTGGCCGTCAAAGGAAGTTTTCCACCAGTGGAGCCAACAGGGCCGCCGTTGATGGAAATCCTAAGGTCCGCCCGTCCCTAAATGAGGCAGGCATTCTGAGGGTTTGCCGGAGTACTCTGATGCATTCACGCCAGAGAGTACCCTGCCTGACGACTCTAAGGGGTCAATTCACAAACTGCATTTTGTAGTTCGTTTAGTATTACTACAATAGCATCACTAACATACTACAAAATGCTGTTCATCGTCACTGGCCTACATGCAAGTCAACACATCTCTCTCACCTTTGTTTGATGTTCAGAGATCTTTGTCCCCAACTGAGCAGATTTCCACGCAAGCAGTTGTACATTTGAGTAGTAAGTGTAGGACGAGTAGGGTGAGTGGCTGGAAAATGGGGAATATTTATGAATAATTGGCAGGGGTTTAAGGAGGAGGAACCAGTGTGCCTCACCCTCCGTGGGCTTCATCTGACTTCTAGTCTTACAGCCTGAACGCGCTTTCCTAACCTGGGAAGGTGTTTCGTTCTTTTAACTTTCTTGGAAGAAACATTTTTTTTCAAACAATCCGAAGTCGCTCTAAATTGTTTACCAAAAACATCTATAACCCCAGGTAATATAGAACGACAAATATTGCCTGTTCTGGCCGCCCTCCCTCTTATGCACACTATCAGTTCAATAACACTGCAACCCAGTGTTGCCTATTAAAGGGTAGTTAAGAACCGCCAGTTATTTTGTCATGCTCTTTCGGTTTAGGACCAATTTTCCATGGCTGGTTAATCCAGGAATAAGAGCTGAATTATGTTTTTTAACCACTGGGTGGCGCTGTGGTTGCATGAGATGATTGTCTCCTTGCGGTGGTAGGTTAACAATGTGGTTAGTTTTCCCGGTTTGGTTGTAGCTGCTATTTGTCTGGGCTGGTTGAGTAAACGACGTCTGCAGACGCTGGACACCAGGACAGAGGGGC
Organism: Lissotriton helveticus; assembly: GCF_964261635.1. Lineage (NCBI taxonomy): Eukaryota > Metazoa > Chordata > Amphibia > Caudata > Salamandridae > Lissotriton > Lissotriton helveticus. The sequence continues at coordinate 1,114,291,403 of NC_136072.1, read as the reverse complement.
ATATTACCAACAACTAGCGATAATTATCGCTATGTTGGCTTAGCGGCAATATTTATATCGCCGTGCTGCGGCGATTTTTATCGCTTAGGAACCTTGCTATTATCAAGGTTTATCTCCTAAGCGATAAAAATCGGCCGAAATGCATGAATATCGCTGAAAAGTCAGCGATATTCATGCATTACCGAGCTAATGCTCTTAGCCATGTTATCCACCTACCATTGGATAACATGGCTAAGAACTGCTCAGGGGCAGGTGTTAGCTTTTGGAGATATTCGCGCTTAGCGCGAATATCTCCAAAAGTTGGTAATAGGAGATAGCGATGTTAGCGACTGTTTCCAGTCGCTAACATCTTGGCACGCTGTAAGAAGCAGTCCAAAATAAGGTTTTCTTGTAATTTATTGAAGGTACAGCACAGCAAAGTTCCTGTCACAGATGAAGCAGGATACAACTGCCTTCCAAGTACAGAATGCTACATTAGCACAGTTCTGTTTGGAATAAAGAACCAATACAGAAACATAACATGTCGCATGCCTTAAAGGCATACATCTATATATACAATTGTTGTATTAAAATGAATAGGAAATACAGAATGTAACACATATCCCTTTTTAAAACAGAAACAAAGCAGAAAATACACAGAAATGATGTTACACATAATCTTGTAAAGAACCAGGTCTGTTTCTGATTCGTACATCATTTTTAACTCTAGATGCCACAGAATCATGTTTAGACTCTCGCATTGGTTTGTCATCACAAATTGAATTTTCTTGATATAATTTGGTGCTTTGTTTGGGACACTTAGCTACTCTCCTTGAATTCCAAACCTTACCATCTTGTGTAAAAACAGTATTTTTGAACACTCTTTTAATTTGAATGGGTCTACCATATTTACTCATGCCCTTACCAACAAAACTAGGTTTAAGAATCCTGACCCAATCACCAACCTCTAAGTCATGTTCTCTAGTGTTCCACTTGCTGTTGTACCATAACATGGCTTTGTCCTGCTTCCCACTTACTCTATTGGCAATTTCCTGAATATCAACTTCGTCCTTCACAACATTCTTACACTGTTCCCTGAACCACCACGGGCAAATATCTGAAACTGGGTCTCTTCCTTTAAACAGTTTAAAAGGACTGACTTCCGTTGTGGCTTGTGGGGTAATTCTATAAGCCCATAACTTTTCTCTAATCACATTCAACCAATCTCCTTTGCTTTTGACAGCATCAGACACAAAACCTTTCAACACTCGGTTAAAGCGCTCAACTTGTCCATTTTCATGAGGTTCATAAAGTGACGTGCAAATATGTTTAATCTGACAACTCTTCAAGAAATGCTCCATCTCATCAGACACTAATTGTACCCCATTGTCAGAAATTAACGTAGCAGGACATCCTTCTCGGGCAAAAACTTCTCTGAAGAAATTAATGACTGCGTTTGTAGTAGCCTTAGCCACAAACTTAACTTCTGGCCACTTTGAATGATAGTCGATGATGACCAGAGCAAAACGTGCGGTTTCAGGTAAAATGGCAAAAGGACCAGAGATATCAAAAGCAATTTTCTTCCACGGGAGCTGGGGCCACGTGAAAGTTTTAAGTGGTGTAACATGAACCTTTAGCATTTTATCACTTTCACAACAAATATCACACTCCCTGACAGTACGATCAATGAATCTGTCCATCCCTGGCCACCAAAAATACACTCGAATCAAACGTTTTATTGATGAGATACCAGGATGCGTCTTGTGTGCCAATTTCAAAATTAACTCTCACACTCCCATACGGTGGAATACACTTCCCTGACTTGAACAGAAAATCTCCTTCACACACCAATTCATCAGCCACATTGAAAAACTGTAACAATTCTGATCTAATACTGCTTTTGCTAGGCCAGCCTTCCAGTACATACTTCTTTAAACAAAGATACACATCATCTGCCTCCTGAGACTCTTTCCACTTTAATTCCGTGATATCTTGGTATTGTACTGGCAGCACATCAGAAATTTCCAACACAAAATCAACTTCCTTTACAACATTGACCTCTTTCTTACTATCTTCACATGGAAGACGTGACAAGAAATCTGCAGTTACATTCTTTTTCCCAGGGATAAACTCAACCGAAAAATTGTACTCCTGCAATTTGGATGCAAGCCGTGCAATCCTCGCTGTGGAATTCCAACCACCAACTGACAATATGTGTATTAGAGGTTTATGGTCTGTCCTAAGAATAAAACTACTTCCCCACACATAAATCCTAAAGTGTTCCACAGCCCACACACACGCAAGCAACTCCCTTTCAATGACCGCATACCTGCGTTCAGTCTCATTGAGAGTCCTAGATGAAAAAGACACATTCCACTCAACATTTCCATCTTTTTGGGAAAGGACAGCACCTAGACCATATAAACTGGCATCAGTTGTGATAATACATTTTTAATCCATTCTGAATGGCTTCAAGGTAGGAGCATTTACAATATCACTTTTAATGTCCCTGAAAGCACTGTCTTGTTCACATTTCCAATCAAAATTAGCATTGTGCCTCAACAGTTTCCTTAAAGGTTCCATTTTTGTTGCAAAATTTTCTACAAATTTACTGTAGTATTCGCACATTCCTGAAAAAGACAACAGCTGTTTCTTATTGACTGGAGCTGGGGCTTTAAGAATGGCATCTACATTGGATTTTTTCGGAATTAAACCCTCACCTGATAACGTGTGCCCCAAGTACTCTACAGACTTACGAAACAGATTGCATTTATGTGCCTTTAAAGTAAGACCACTATTTTCGAATCTTTTGCACACTTGATCTAAATGTGATACATGTTCATGTTCATTCTTCAAAAAAGCTAAAATATCAACTTGGAAACATTTGACAAATGAATCCAAATCCCTAAAAATATGAAACATCACCCTCTGAAAAACAGAGGCAGCTGATGCTAGTCCAAATGGCATTCTTTTATATTGGAAAAGACCCATGGATGTGATGAATGCAGTATACTTTTTAGACTCTTCAGTTAGTTCGATTTGATGATACGCTGATCTCAGGTCCAGGGTGGAAAAAATCTGCGCACCATCAAAAAGGGAAACAAGCTCATTAATGTTCGGAAGTGGGTGACAATCGATTATGATATTGGCATTCAAGGCCCTCAAATCAATGCATAAGCGTAACTTTTGATCTGGTTTTCGCACCAGAACAATAGGGGACACCCATTCTGAAGATTCGATAGGTTCAATAATGTTCTCTTTAAGAAGATCGTTCAACATTTCTTTCAATTCATCTCTCACATTGAGAGGTACACCTCTCAATTTTTGTTTGACAGGTAACGCATCATTTTTCAAAACAATTTTATGTGTAAAATTTTTTAACCTTCCCAGATCTTCAGAAAACACCTTGTTACATTTCTGACTCCAAAACTCTGTGTTACTCTTTCTATTTTCCTCAACTATAGTACTTACCATGTCTGCATCACTACATAATGAGACTGGGTCCTTGGAATGTGGATTTAGAATTATTCCCAACTCAAATTGATCTCTCCAAATTAAAACATTGACGCCTTTAATAGCAATATACAATTTAATCATGGCTTGCCTTGTTCTAAAAGTCAAAGGCACATTTAGAAACCCTTCCACATCAATGGTGGAACCATTAAAGCTTTCAGCCATAATATCTGAAGGACACATTTTAGTAATATCACATGTTTCTATTAATCTCTCATTAAAGTATTCTCTAGTGATAATAGTCCATGGTGAGCCTGAATCCACCATGAGCTCAATTTCTTTGCTATACACGTAAAATAAACATTTGGGAGAGAATAAACTTCCTATAAAACCCTTTTGAATAATGGATACAACCAAACCTTTACTGGATTCTAAAATTTGACTATCCTCAGCGCCCTCATTGATAGTTGACACCTTAATGGAATCTGAAACATTGGAAGAAGGACGTGTTGGAAAGTTACGTCTATCCCTACACACATTGCTAAAATGTCTGATTCTCCCACAAATTTTACATTCCCTGTTAATAGCAGGGCAACCCTGAAATTATGCAATATGTGATCTACTACCACATCTATAACAAGAAAATACTTTGTTGAAATTCTCTTGTCTTTTGTAAGAAGCATTTGTGAAATTCCCTTTGTTTTTCCCTTGAGTAAAGCTTAAACCTTTGTAGTCCAGTTTAGGTTTTAAAACACAGACTTCTTCCTCAGGTGTAGACTTATTAGTATTTGAACTTTTCTCTACCACATTCATCCATTTTTCTGACATTTCCGTAGATTTCGCTACTGCAATAGTTTCTTCCAAATTTGGATCTCCCATGCACCATAGTTTCTCTTGGATTTTTTTATTTTTGACATGGACGATAATCTGGTCTCTAAGCATTTCGTCACACATCATGCCAAAATTACAATGTAGACTTAAAGATCTTAACGCAGTGAGAAAGTCATCAAATGATTCATCATTTTTTGTGCTCTGGTGTAAAACTTAAAACGGTTTAAAGCGATGTTGGCTGTAGGCTTAAAACGTTTTTCCAGTCTGGATAATGCTTCAATATACACATTTAAAGCATCACCTTCACCAGGACGTGCAATGCTTTGTGGTAAAGTTCTAAAAATGTCCTGTCCTTCTGAACCAAGGCAATGAAGCAATATGCTTTTCTTTCTCTCAGCCCCCATTCTCTCCCCATCAATGGCCTTCATGTAATTAAAGAATTCTTCTTTCCATCTAGACCATGGCATTGGAGGGTCACCTTTGTTTTGCAAAAACTTAGCTGGAGGATCAAACTGCATTTTTTTTGTTTAAAATATGAGATAACAATTTCTAAAATGTGTGGTAGGATATTACACACAATAATAACTACCAGCAATAAAACTGAACAAATCAAATGTAATATGAGCAGTAAATGGGGAAGAGGTGTAATTTAAAAGGACACTTGCACCAAAATGATGTAGCGTTGAAATTACCAATGTTAAATTTTTTTTTTAGTGATGAATAAAAGTAAGCAGTAATAACGTTTAAAACATGAAGAAACACTTGCACTTAAATAATGCACTGTTAGAATTACCAATGTTTGTTTTAACAAAGCGTTCAGTTCCTTTGATGTGATTAAAGTTGAGCTTCGTTAAAACGATCGTGTTTGTGAAGAGTTTTCCACGGTTGCTGGGAAACGCACCCAGAATGCACAGCGCTACCCAGAATGCACAGCGCTACCCAGAATTCAATGCTCGGAGAAATCCACCGCATCGGGGAAGAAGAATCGGTGAATGGAACACTCTCGAGCGCTCGGGAACAACAGAATTGAAAGATGCAGGTAGGCTTGAATGGATGACTGTGACCGTTACTTAAACTTAACGCTGATTTAGAAAACGGTAGAATTGATTGCGCTGATGGCTGCAACCCTTGTCAGATTCACGAAGTCGCCGTGAACAGCTGCGAAGTAACGGTACTGCAGGGTGATTATATTTGTACCAGTTACACGGACGCTGCACAAAACTGCACTGTTAGTCACTCTATTTAGATTTAGAAGCAAATAGTAACGCTGTGAATGTTTCAAACGCTCTGTCGGTGCGCAGGAAAGCAAAGTTGACACACGGAGAGTCTGAACAGCATTGAATTGTGCCACACTCTGTGCACCAAACACGATCAGTACTAAAAAACTTCCCAAAAATGCACCAATCATCCAAAATATGAAACAAATTAATTAATAAAAACGGGATAATAGTACAGTACCTTGAGAAGTAAAGGTTTCACATAGAAAACGAATAAAATTTTGAAGAAGTAGAAAATAGTAGATAAATTCAATGGGTTCACTGGGTACTCCGCTCCTGTGCTGAAAGTTGGCAGGAGTAAATGGTCCTCGTCGCCAAATTTTGTAAGAAGCAGTCCAAAATAAGGTTTTCTTGTAATTTATTGAAGGTACAGCACAGCAAAGTTCCTGTCACAGATGAAGCAGGATACAACTGCCTTCCAAGTACAGAATGCTACATTAGCACAGTTCTGTTTGGAATAAAGAACCAATACAGAAACATAACATGTCGCATGCCTTAAAGGCATACATCTATATATACAATTGTTGTATTAAAATGAATAGGAAATACAGAATGTAACACACGCCCATTTTGCATGTCATTAGTGATAAATTTCACTGACATGCAAAGCGGGGCCCAAGATGGTCGCTATCTCCTACTAGCTGTCGCTAACTGGTGTTAGCGACAGCTAGGTAATAGGGAGATAATTTTATCTCCGCTTTCTTGGCTTTTAAAGCCAAAAAAGCGGAGATAATCCCCCTTGATAATATGCCCCAGAATTCGGGCAAAAGAACAGCATTTTACAGATGGTTATCGTAGTTTATCAGGCTATGGCGTACATAAATTCTGGACGCTTGAACTACACCTCCGAAAATGCATTAGGGAAAAGAACAACATTGCCATACAACTAGGAACTTGTAAAACATTTACCACAGAAGCAACTTAAGGCTGGGTATGAAACTAAGGCGTACATTTACAAGCCCCTTGCGCCACTTTTTCCTAATTTTTAACATGGGAAAAGTGATGTACAAGTGACGCATGGGACTTTTTAAATGTGCCCCTAAATGAACACTAAAAATAAGCTGCTCCTCCCAGGCCTTCAAAAACTGACCTCAAAGTTCTCCTCCTTCAAAGACACTTTCAAATTTAATTCATGCCCTCTCTATTATCTGAAGGATGACCTTTTATTATAGAAAATTCTAATCTCCATGACTATGGAAGTGCCTTCCCAGTGTGTTCTTGTGGTGTGAGAGTCTGCCATTTATTGCAGTATTACCCTTTTACCTGTGTTTGGTACTCTTTTGTAACATGCACACGTCACTTTTCTCTTGTAACACACTGTTTGCTACCTCTTACATTTTGTGCCACCATTGCCTACGTAACGTTTGTTCTTGTGTTTGAGTGTCTGCCATGTATTGCCGTATTTTACAACTACTTGTACTTTGTACGCTTTTGTGACCTGCACACATGTCACTTTTTCCTCCTGTAATGCACCGTTTGCTACCTCTTGTATTTGTTTGCTCACGATTGTCACTTTTGCCTCATGTAACTTAGCGTTTGCTTTGTAATTTGTTCACTTGTAATGTTCTCATGTATCAGTTCTGTTCCTATTGTGAAGCACTCTGAGACCTTCGGGAAAAGTCTGCGCTATATAAAAATGTATAAATAAATAAATAATAAATAAATGGACACAGACTTCCACTAAAGACCCAGGTGCCTGCTGAGGGTCTCAGGAACTCAGAAGAGCTTCAGAACATGAGGCGGGGCCACTCTTTGCTATGTGCACAACTTTGGAAATCCGTGTCAGCGTCTGTCCTCTCCACTAGGGAAGCAGCTCTTTTAGGGATACTGAAGGATTCACACCATGCGTGCAAGATAGCTCAGTGAGTTAGCAACATTTTTGTGCAATCTTCAGGTCACAATTTTGCATCCAGTTTGGGGCATCACAGCCTTTTATCCTTCTACGATCGAAAACCTACTGTAAATCAGGCAATTGCAAAGCCGGTTATATATAGCACTTAGGAACAGTAATATGTGCAACTTGGTAACGCATAAAGTACTGATGATTCTGTTACGTTAGAGTGCCTTCTGCTGTGCTCATTTCTCATTAGGATGGCCTCACAGCGCTGCATTATTAGTAAACCCCCTCTCTCCCATGTTGGCCTGTTGAGTAAGGGTACACAAATGCCCCATAGCTCCAGTGTGGTCTATCGAAGAGCAGCAGTTCTATGTGCACACAACCATAGACATGCCTTATGAGACTGTGACGCCCATGCAATCATTCAACCACATATACATCCACTCCATGCATCACAGACCTGAATTAATTTTAGTCCGCTTGTTCACTGGACGTCTCGTTGCAGCTCAAAGCAGCCTTTGAAGGTGCTTTGTTACCAGCCTCATTGTACAGCAAATAAGTGCCCACCATGGGGCAAAAACGGCACAGATGCGTGACGCATATGTGCCGTAAAGGTGGCGCATTGCTGGAGTTGCGTCGCAAGCACGACGCAGCTCCAGCAAGGCTCGGGGGTGCCCCAACTTTACAATGCTGCGTCAAGACCTACGCCTGCTTCAAGCAGGCGCAGGGTTTTGACGCAGCATTGGCGTGAAAGTGACTGAGTGAAATCTTATAGATTTCACTCAGCCACTTTTGCGAGGCGCACCTGCCCCGGAACGCCCACCCTGCGCCGGAACACCCACAAGTGGCGCAGGGCTTTACAACGTGACGCATCTGCCTAGATGCGTCACGTTGTAAATGGGTCGTAGGGATGCGCCACGTTTACGCCGCAGTTGCGTGACGCAAATGTGGCGCATTCCCAACATAAATCTGCCCCCTTGTACCTTGCAGGGAGGCCCGTTCGACTTTCGTTATGCCACTGGGGACCGCTACAGCCAAGAGACCACGGGGAAAGGCTACCGAGCGGCACCGAAGAGCCCATCTGTTGCCCTGAGAGTCGGGCTGGTGTTACGTCTTGAGTGTGTTTTTTTCTGTCTCCCGGAGTGACATTTTCCCCGCGTTGAACTTCTTGCCTGGATCCCTTTGTCTCGCTCCGGCCAGCCATTTAATAGAGCGTGACCGAGTTATGAGACTGCAATGTCTACCATTTGCCAGAAAATGTCGCTGTTTGTCTGCTCTGCTCTATAAGTAGGATTCAACTGATGTTTTCAACTGCTTTGAGTTTTGACTCAGTAACTAGTCCGCTCTACAAAATGGCCGGTACTGTCCAGTGCGGAGTACTGGCACTTTTTTATTTTGAGAAATACCGGCACTTTTCAAGAGAAATGTAATACTTTTAATTGGAGAGTACCGGCACTTCTGAGAAACAAGCAGGTAACAAGCAGGTACTCTGGTGCAGAGTACCTGCACTTCTATTTTTCCATTTAAAACACTGTTCACGCATGTAGTACACAATACATATACAGCACATATTTACAGGGCGGGAACCTAGCCATAAATCATTGCTTGGTCGGACGAGGAATAATGCTTCATTGGATATAGGTGGACGGGTCACCCTGCTTCACTCGCAGTATGTGGAAGCGGTGAATATATCGACGTCCGTTTTCCCAGCAGGGCTTGTTGTAAGTCAAGTGTCCAGGACTGGATAAGGCACGTCGCTGAGCCAAGTGCGCAAAAGTGTTTCCGGGCGCAAACATGTATATAGGCAATAATACCGCTTATACACCTGTCAAGACTTCACAAAGGCATTCCCGATGTGCGTCAACAGGAGCCCACAGGGGTAGCCACATAACAATACCAGGAGGATTGCCAGAAAACCTGTGCCTGGCCACTGCTGTTTTATAGGTGTACCCCTAGTAATGTTTGAAAGTATAAATGTAAAAAAAAAAATGAAAAGTAAGTTCAGACGGTAAGTATGCCTCAGGGCCATACGTTTACCTTGTTATTGCTGAGTGTGCCCCATTATAGGCCCAATTAAAAGGCTGTATCTCCCCCAAAGTGTCAGTTTGGCGGGGTAAGGACAACTGATTCCCCCTGCAAGCGTCCAGTTTTTTTCCTGAAATACGGACAGCATGGAGGCACTACAAATCGGCTGTGGTCAGAGCGATAGCATCCAAGAACAGAGCTGCCCTCCGACTTGCAAGTCGAGAGAAAGGCAGGAAGCTTACTTCCAAACAACACCAGTGCTTAAATGCACTGTGTGAATATAAGGAGAAGATTGGGCTAGCTATTTCCATAGCAGCTAAAGTTAACCCGTTTATACGACCAAAGGGTGGAGTGGGCGCCGGTCTGCTGATCCCAGCATGCAATGCGCGCGGGCAGAGGGGGAGGCATGCTTGCACATTAGACACAGGTAGCGCTTCGCTTACACGGCACTGTTCTGAGATGTTTTCAGGCACCGGGGTGTTTACTTATTTCTATAAAGTGCCACGCGCCAACGAGATTGCGTCACTAGACTAAGTGCTGTCTGGATTATTCGAAAAAAAGCCCCGTTGTGCGCCTGCTGCCCGGGGTGGCCCAGCTGTGCCTTTCAAGTTATCTTTTATTCCCCTGCGACAAAAGCCCCACATCTGGCGATCACTTACAGGGCCCCCACCCCTCCAATTAGGGATGAGCCTTCCACTGCTGACCAGTGCGACTTCGCCTTTAAACAGATGTGCTCCTACCACAGCATACCAGACGTGTTGCTCACAGAGACTGGGCTTCGAGGCGATGATGGGTTGAGCCGCATCTGCCTGCCTTCCTGCCCACTCCTCGCCTGAGACAATCCGGTTCTGTTCAGAGAGCAAAGCCGTCTAAACCAGGTGAGCGAGAACCACAACCCTCAGCTGAAGGGGAGAGCAGAGGGGGCCTTGGCATTGTAGAGCTGTGTCTTCTGCCTGCTGTGGTCTGGCAGGTCCCTCCTTAACCACAACAGGAGGGCTGACCTGAGTGCTCCTCTCCAGGATACACTGGATGTGCAGACCTCCCCCTCCACACACTGCATCAGCATCACTGGTCTGTGTGCTCCTCTCCCAGGATACACTGGGTGTACAGCCCCCCCCCCTCTCCACACACTGCATCAGCATCACTGGTCTGAGTGCTCCTCTCCCAGGATGCGCTGGGTGTGCAGACCTCCCCCTCCACACACTGCATCAGCATCACAGGCCTGAGTGCTCCTCACCCAGGATACACTGGGTGAGCAGACCTCCCCCTCCACACACTGCATCAGCATCACTGGTCTGTCTGCTCCTCTCCCAGGATACACTGGCTGTGCAGACCTCCCTCTCCACACACTGCATCAGCATCACTGGTCTGTGTGCTCCTCTCCCAGGATACGCTGGGTGTGCAGACCTCCCTCTCCACACACTGCATCAGCATCACTGGTCTGTGTGCTCCTCTCCCAGGATACACTGGGTGTGCAGACCTCCCCCTCCACACACTGCATCAGCATCACTGGTCTGTGTGCTCCTCTCCCAGGATACGCTGGGTGTGCAGACCTCCCTCTCCACACACTGCATCAGCATCACTGGTCTGTGTGCCCCTCTCCCAGGATACACTGGGTGTGCAGACCTCCCCCTTCACACACTGCATCAGTATCACTGGTCTGTGTGCTCCTCTCCCAGAATACACTGGCTGTGCAGACCTCCCCCTCCACACACTGCATCAGCATCACTGGTCTGTGTGCTCCTCTCCCAGGATACACTGGGTGTGCAGACCTCCCCCTCCACCCACTGCATCAGCATCACAGGCCTGAGTGCTCCTCTCCCAGGATACACTGGCCGTGCAGACATCCCCCTCCACACATTGCATCAGCATTACTGGTCTGTGTGCCCCTCTCCCAGGATACACTGGGTGTGCAGACCTCCCTTTCCACACACTGCATCAGCATCACAGGCCTGAGTGCTCCTCTCCCAGGATACACTGGTTGTGTAGACCTCCCCCTCCACACACTGCATCAGCATCACAGGCCTGAGTGCTCCTCTCCCAGGATACACTGGCTGTGTAGACATCCCTCTCCACACACTGCATCAGCATCACTAGTCTGTGTGCTTCTCTCCCAGAATACACTGGGTGTGCAGACCTCCCCCTCCACACACTGCATCAGCATCACTGGTCTGTGTGCTCCTCTCCCAGAATACACTGGGTGTTCAGACCTCCCCCTCCACACACTGCATCAGCATCACTGGTCTGTGTGCTCCTCTCCCAGGATACACGGGCTGTGTAGACCTCCCTCTCCACACACTGCATCAGCATCACTGGTCTGTGTGCTTCTCTCCCAGAATACACTGGGTGTGCAGACCTCCCCCTCTACACACTGCATCAGCATCACTGGTTTGTGTGCTCCTCTCCCAGGATACACTGGGTGTGCAGACCTCCCTCTCCACACACTGCATCAGCATCACAGGCCTGAGTGCTCCTCTCCCAGGATACACTGGCTGTGTAACCCTCCCGCTCCACACACTTCATCAGCATCACTGGCCTGTGTGCTTCTCTCCCAGGATACACTGGGTGTGCAGACCTCCCTCTCCACACACTGCATCAGCATCACTGGTCTGTGTGCTCCTCTCCGAGGATACACTGGGTGTGCAGACCTCCCCCTCCACACACTGCATCAGCATCACTGGTCTGTGTGCTCCTCTCCCAGGATACACTGGGTGTGCAGACCTCCCCCTCCACACATTGCATCAGCATCACTGGTCTGCGTGCCCCTTTCCCAGGATACACTGGGTGTGCAGACCTCCCTCTCCACACACTGCATCAGCATCACTGGCCTGTGTGCTCCTCTCCCAGGATACACTGGGTGTGCAAACTTCCCCCTCAACACACTGCATCAGCATCACTGGTCTATGTGCTCCTCTCCCAGGATACACTGGGTGTGCAGACCTCCCTCTCCACACACTGCATCAGCATCACTGGTCTGTGTGCTCCTCTCCCAGGATACACTGGGTGTGCAGACCTCCCTCTCCACACACTGCATCAGCATCACTGGTCTGAGTGCTCCTCTCCCAGGATACACTGGGTGTGCAGACCTCCCCCTCCACACACTGCATCAGCATCACTGGTCTGTGTGCTCCTCACCCAGGAGGATACACTGGGTGTGCAGACCTCCCTCTCCACACACTGCATCAGCATCACAGGTCTGTGTGCTCCTCTCCTAGGATACACTGGCTGTGCAGACATCCCCCTCCACACATTGTATCAGCATCACTGGTCTGTGTGCCCCTCTCCCAGGATACACTGGGTGTGCAGACCTCCCTATCCACACACTGCATCAGCATCACTGGCCTGTGTGCTCCTCTCCCAGGATACACTGGGTGTGCAGACCTCCCTCTCCACACACTGCATCAGCATCACAGGCCTGAGTGCTCCTCTCCCAGGATACACTGGCTGTGCAGACATCCCCCTCCACACATTGCATCAGCATCACTGGCCTGTGTGCCCCTCTCCCAGGATACACTGGGTGTGCAGACCTCCACTGGCCTGTGTGCTCCTCTCCCAGGATACACTGGCTGTGCAGACCTCCCTCTCCACACACTGCATCAGCATCACTGGTCTGTGTGCTCCTCTCCCAGGATACACTGGGTGTGCAGACCTCCCTCTCCACACACTGCATCAGCATCACTGGTCTGTGTGCTCCTCTCCCAGGATACACTGGCTGTGCAGACCTCCCTCTCCACACACTGCATCAGCATCACTGGTCTGTGTGCTCCTCTCCCAGGATACACTGGGTGTGCAGACCTCACCCTCCACACACTTCATCAGCATCACAGGCCTGAGTGCTCCTCTCCCAGGATACACTGGGCGTGCAGACCTCCCCCTCCACACACTGCATCAGCATCACTGGTCTGTGTGCTCCTCTCACAGGATACACTGGGTGTGCAGACCTCCCTCTCCTCACACTGCATCAGCATCACATGCCTGAGTGCTCCTCTCCCAGGTTACACTGGGTGTGCAGACCTCCCTCTCCACACACTGCATCAGCATCACTGGTCTGTGTGCTCCTCTCCCAGGATACAGTGGGTGTGCAGACCTCCCCCTCCACACACTGCATCAGCATCACAGGCCTGAGTGCTCCTCTCCCAGGATACACTGGGTGTGCAGACCCCCCCCACACACACTGCATCAGCATCACAGGCCTGAGTGCTCCTCTCCCAGGATACACTGGGTGTGCAGACCTCCCCCTCCACACACTGCATCAGCATCACTGGTCTCTGTGCTCCTCTCCCAGGATACACTGGCTGTGCAGGCCTCCCTCTCCACACACTGCATCAGCCTCACAGGCCTGAGTGCTCCTCTCCCAGGATACACTAGGTGTGCAGACCTCCCTCTCCACACACTGCATCAGCATCACAGGCCTGAGTGCTCTTCTCCCAGGATACACTGGTTGTGTAGACCTCCCTCTCCACACACTGCATCAGCATCACAGGCCTGAGTGCTCCTCTCCCAAGATACACTGGCTGTCTAGACCTCCCTCTCCACACACTGCATCAGCATCACAGGCCTGAGTGCTCCTCTCCCAGGATACATTGGGCGTGCAGACCTCCCCCTCCACACACTGCATCAGCATCACAGGCCTGAGTGCTCCTCTCCCAGGATACACTGGGTGTGCAGACCTCCCCCTCCACACACTGCATCAGCATCACTGGTCAGTGTGCTCCTCTCCCAGGATACAGTGGGTGTGCAGACCTCCCTCTCCACACACTGCATCAGCATCACAGGCCTGAGTACTCTTCTCCCAGGATACAATGGGTGTGCAGACCTCCCCCTCCACACACTGCATCAGCATCACTTTTCTCTGTGCTCCTCGCCCAGGATACACTGGCTGTGTAGACCTCCCTCTCCACACTCTGCATCAGCATCACAGGCCTGAATGCTCCTCTCCCAGGATACACTGGCTGTCTAGACCTCCCTCACCACACACTGCCTCAGCATCACAGGGCTGAGTGCTCATCTCCCAGGATACACTGGGTGTGCAGACCTCCCCCTCCACACACTGCATCAGCATCACAGGCTTGCATGCTCCTCTCCCAGGATACGCTGTGTGTGCAGACCTCCCCCTCCACACACTGCATCAGCATCACAGGCCTGAGTGCTCCTCTCCCAGGATACACTGGCTGTGCAGACCTCCCCCTACACACACTGCATCAGCATCACAGGCCTGAGTGCTCCTCTCCCAGGATACACTGGGTGTGTTGACCTCCCCCCTCCACACACTGCATCAGCCTCACTGGTCTGTGTGCTCCTCTCCAGGATACACTGGGTGTGTTGACCTCCCCCCTCCACATACTGCATCAGCATCACTGGTCTGTGTGCTCCTCTCCGAGGATACACTGGGTGTGCAGACCTCCACTGGCCTGAGTGCTCCTCTCCTGGGATACACTGGGTGTGCAGACCTCCCCCTCCACACACTGCATCAGCATCACAGGCCTGCATGCTCCTCTCCCAGGATACGCTGTGTGTGCAGACCTCCCCCTCCACACACTGCATCAGCATCACAGGCCTGAGTGCTCCTCTCCCAGGATACACTGGCTGTGCAGACCTCCCCCTACACACACTGCATCAGCATCACAGGCCTGAGTGCTCCTCTCCCAGGATACACTGGGTGTGTTGACCTCCCCCCTCCACACACTGCATCAGCATCACTGGTCTGTGTGCTCCTCTCCAGGATACACTGGGTGTGTTGACCTCCCCCCTCCACATACTGCATCAGCATCACTGGTCTGTGTGCTCCTCTCCGAGGATACACTGGGTGTGCAGACCTCCACTGGCCTGAGTGCTCCTCTCCTGGGATACACTGGGTAGGCAGACCTCCCCCTCCACACACTGCATCAGCATCACTGGTCTGTGTGCTCCTCTCCCGGGATACACTGGGTGTGCAGACCTCCCACTCCACCCACTGCATCAGCATCACAGGCCTGAGTGCTCCTCTCCCAGAATACACTGTGTGTCCAGACCTCCCCCTCCACACACTGCATCAGTATCACAGGCCTGAGTGCTCCTCTCCCAGGATACACTGGCTGTGCAGACCTCCCCCTACACACACTGCATCAGCATCACAGGCCTGAGTGCTCCTCTCCCAGGATACACTGGGTGTGTTGACCTCCCTCTCCACACACTGCATCAGCATCCCAGGCCTGAGTGATCCTCTCCCAGGATACACTAGGTGTGCAGACCTCTCCCTCCACACACTGCATCAGCATCACTGGTCAGTGTGCTCCTCTCCCAGGATACAGTGGGCGTGCAGACCTCCCTCTCCACACACTAAATCAGCATCACAGGCCTGCGTGCTCTTCTCCCAGGATACACTGGGTGTGCAGACCTCCCCCTCCACACACTGCATCAGCATCACTGGTCTCTGTGCTCCTCTCCCAGGATACACTGGCTGTGTAGACCTCCCTCTCCACACTCTGCATCAGCATCACAGGCCTGAGTGCTCCTCTCCCAGGATACACTGGCTGTCTAGACCTCCCTCACCACACACTGCCTCAGCATCACAGGCCTGAGTGCTCCTCTCCCAGGATACACTGGGTGTGCAGACCTCCCCCTCCACACACTGCATCAGCATCACAGGCCTGAGTGCTCCTCTCCCAGGATACACTGTGTGTGTGCAGACCTCCCCCTCCACACACTGCATCAGCATCACAGGCCTGAGTGTTCCTCTCCCAGGATACACTGGCTGTGCAGACCTCCCCCTGCACACACTGCATCAGCATCACAGGCCTGAGTGCTCCTCTCCCAGGATACACTGGGTGTGTTGACCTCCCCCTCCACACACTGCATCAGCATCACTGGTCTGTGTGCTCCTCTCTGAGGATACACTGGGTGTGCAGACCTCCACTGGCCTGAGTGCTCCTCTCCTGGGATACACTGGGTGTGCAGACCTCCCCCTCCACACACTGCATCAGCATCACTGGTCTGTGTGCTCCTCTCCCGGGATACACTGGGTGTGCAGACCTCCCCCTCCACACACTGCATCAGCATCACGGGCCTGAGTGCTCCTCTCCCAGGATACACTGGGTGTGCAGACCTCCCCCTCCACACACTGCATCAGCATCACTGGTCTCTGTGCTCCTCTCCCAGGATACACTGGCTGTGTAGACCTCCCTGTTAGACGGGGACCTGGAGGGTCGGCCGAGCACAAGGGGAGAGGCCTCCGGTGAGGGCCGTCTCCAGCGATCGTACAGACAAGTAACTTCCCCCCCACAGATGGACACCACACGAAGCTCAGCTTAACACCTTTTATAGGCAATTCTTTGAGTAAGGTGGTACGATACAAGGAGATCAGGACACGATGATCCTCTCAATTCTAGTCTCTATTTAGGGAAAGGGGGTAGCGGGACAGTCTTGGTACCTACAGGTACTGAGGTGAAACGGTGGTAGCTCACAATCCTCGAGCTCGGCGTTCGGACGGGTCAGACCGCGGCAGCGCCAGCAGGTCCCGAAGAGGTCGTAGGTGGCAACGGGCCGCGGCAGCGCCAGCAGGTCCCGAAGAGGTCGTAGGTGGCAACGGGCCGCGGCAGCGCCAGCAGGTCCCAAAGAGGATGACGGTTACAACGGGCTGCGGCAGCGCCAGCAGGTCCCACGAGGATGAAGGTTGCAGAAGGCCGCGGCAGCGCCAGCAGGCAGGACAATAGTTCACAAGGCAGGGCTGCGGCAGCGCCAGCAGTCCGTCAAGGATGAGTTCTTCTCCGTGTCTCTCGACTCCAGGATACAACTGCCTTCCTGTTCTGGGGCTGCCTCAGTTATAGGTCTGGCGCTCTTTGATGTCCGGACCCTCGCTCTTGGAGGTCGGGAGGTCCGGGATGAGGGAGTCCAGACACCCAGCAGGGGGGTGGAGCCAGCGCCCGGGGAGGCTGGGGGTGATCGGCACCTGGCGGGAGAGAGCCATCGACACTTCTTACTCCCATTGACCTGCCAAGTGGTCCGTTCACCTCCTGGGTGGATGGTGGTGCCGGGATGTCGGGGCCTGGCCAGGCCCGGGGTAGGGGTCGGGCTGAGGCCACGCGGCCTCGTGGCGCAGTGTCCAAGATGGCGGCTGGCCCGGGCAAGGGAGCTGACGGTGGCCCAGGCCAGGGACACAGGGATTCCCGGGAGCAGACGTCCCATGGGGGACGGGTTGCGGGTTGCTTCTGCGGGTAGCACCTGGAGGGCCGGTACCAGGGACCTGTCATGCGGGGAGGGAGCGAGCCCTTCATGGGGCCTGTCCAACATGCGTCCCCCCCAGCTGAAGGCGGGGAGAGTCACCCATCCTCTTGGGGACTTTCCTCGTCGAGGCGGAAAAAGCGGGACAGGCCATCCGCGTTGGCGTGGTCTTGGCCAGGGCGATGCTCCACAGTGAAGTCCATCCCCTGCAGGGAGATGGACCATCGCAATAGTTTGGGGTTCTCCCCCCGCATTTGCATTAGCCATTGCAGGGGCCGATGATCTGTTTGTACCCGGAAGTGAGTTCCGAAGAGGTAAGGCCGGAGCTTCTTGAGGGCCCACACTACGGCGAAGGCCTCCCGCTCAATAGTGCTCCAGCGCTGCTCTCGGGGCAGTAGGCGTCTGCTGATGAAGGCCACTGGTTGGTCGACTCCCTCGGGGTTCAGTTGGGAGAGGACGGCCCCAATACCATGGTCGGAGGCATCGGTCTGAACGATGAACTCGCGGCTGTAGTCGGGGGCCTGGAGCACAGGAGCGGTGCACATGGCGGCCTTCAGCTTCTCGAAGGCCGCTTGACAGTCGGGAGTCCAGTTGACTCTTTTTGGGTGGTTCTTAGACGTGAGTTCCGTGAGGGGCCCCACAATGCTGCCATAGTCCTTCACGAACCGCCAGTAGTATCCGGTGAGCCCCAGAAAGGCTCGGACCTCGGTTTGTGTTTCGGGGGGTTGCCAGGACTGAATGGCAGCTACCTTGAGTTGAAGGGGGGCCACCAGACCGCTCCCCACTTGGTGTCCGAGGTAGGTCACGGACCCCTGGCCGATTTGGCACTTGCTGGCCTTTATTGTGAGGCCGGCCTGTTGGAGGGCCTGCAGGACCTCTCGGAGGTGGTGGAGGTGGTCTGTCCAGTGGCGGCTGTATACCGCGATGTCGTCCAGGTAGGCGGCGCTGAATTCTTCGAGGCCCGCCAATACCTGGTTCACCAGTCTTTGAAAAGTGGCTGGAGCGTTTTTCATGCCGAATGGCATCACTCTAAAATGGTAGTGCCCATCCGGGGTAGAGAAAGCGGAACGTTCTTGGGCCCTGGGGGTGAGGCCGATCTGCCAGTAGCCCGCTGTCAGGTCGAAGATGCTTAGGTAGCGGGCTGCCCCCATGCGGTCGACTAGTTCATCTGCTCGGGGGATAGGGTGAGCGTCGGTTCGGGTGACCGCGTTCAGACCCCGATAGTCGATGCAGAATCGGAGCTCAGGTGCGGTGCCCGGGGCCGCGGCCTTGGGGACCAGTACGACCGGGCTGGCCCAGGGACTGTCCGAAGGTTCGATGACTCCGAGGGCGAGCATCTTGGAGACTTCTTCTTGGATGCAGGTACGTACCCGATCCGGTACTCGGTACGCCCGGTGTCGGACAGGAGGACTGTCCCCAGTGTCCACGTCGTGCAGGCACCAGGAGGTGACTCCGGGTGTGAGAGAAAACAGGTCTGCGAACGGCAGCAGGAGGGCCCGACAATCTTGACGCTGCTCCGGGGTCAGGGCCTCGGAGAGTCGGACCCCGTCCACCGAACCATCTCTTTCACGGGTCCTCAGTAGGTCAGGGAGGGGCTCGGAGTCTCCTTCTGCGCCACTGTCGGTAGCCATCAGCAGGCTGAGCTCTGAGTGCGCGAAGTGTGGTTTGAGTCTGTTGGCGTGGAGAACCCGGAGGGGGTTCCGGGGGGACTCCAGGTCGACGAGATAGGTGACGGGGCTCTTGCGCTCGATCACCTTGAAGGGCCCCGTCCATTTGTCCTGCAAGGCACACGGTTCGATGGGGGACTTCACCCATACCTGCTGACCCGGTTCAAACTCGATGGAGGAGGCATGTTGATCGTACCACTTCTTCATGTCCTCTTGACTGGCCTCAAGATTGGCTTTGGCGATCTCCCTGAATCGCCGGGTCTGATTGCGGAGGGTCAGGAGGTACTTGTAGACGTCTGGAGGGGTTTTTAGGGGGGCCATTTCCCATTCCTCCTTCACTAGGCTGAGAGGCCCGCGAACGGGGTGTCCGTACAGGAGTTCGAAGGGGCTGAAGCCGAGGGACTTCTGGGGGACTTCTCGGTAGGCGAAGAGGAGGCACGGTAGTAGCACGTCCCACTGGCGGCGTAGGGGTTCTTCTAGCCCCATGATCATCCCCTTGAGAGTGCGGTTGAACCGCTCAACCAGTCCGTTTCCCTGGGGGTGATAGGGGGTTGTGAATCGGTAAGTGACCCCGCACTGCTGCCAGAGGGATTTCATATACTTTGAAATGAAGTTCGTACCCCTGTCGCTGACGACTTCCCGGGGGAAGCCCACTCGAGAAAAGATCCCCATTAAGGCTCGACCCACTACTGGGGCTGTTACAGTACGAAGGGGGACCGCCTCAGGATAGCGGGTGGCGTGGTCCACCAGGACCAGGATGAAGCGATGCCCTTGTGCTGTTCGGGGGTCCAGGGGCCCCACAATGTCTATTCCTACCCTTTCGAACGGGGTGGTCACCACGGGGAATGGTTGTAGGGGTGCCTTGAGTTTGCGGCCGCTCTTCCCGCTGGCCTGGCAGGTCGGGCAGGACCGGCAGTGGTTGGAGACGTCATTTCTCATTTTGGGCCAGAAAAAGTGAGTCACCAGGCGGTGGTAGGTTTTGTCTTGCCCCAGGTGCCCAGCCAGGGGGACATCATGGGCCAAGTTCAACAGGAAGTCTCTGAAGTGGAGGGGCACCACCAGCACTCGACCGGCCCCCAGCTCTGTGATTCTTTGCTCGCTGTACAAGAGATCATTGTCCCAATAAACCCAGTGGGCCCCGGTGGTGTCTCCTTGGCCCTGGGCGAGCGCTTGCTGTCGCAGTCCCTCGAGGGAGGGACAAGTCTTTTGCTCATGCCGGAATTGTTCTTGGGTGGGCCCCCCTTCTTGACGCCACTGAGCCAGGTCGGGAAGTTCGTGGGGTCGTGCGGACCCTTCTGGGGTTGGTTCCGGGTGGTCGGTATGGATGGAGTCTTCTTCTGGAGCGATCGGGGGAGGAGGTGCTGACCACTCGGGTTCTTCCGGTCTAGGGATGGTGCGGGTGGCCATGGACCGGGTGGTCACGCACGCCCAGTCCGGGAGACCCAACATCCCCAGATGCTCTCTTCTTTCAACAGCTGCCCACGGGGAGCTCTCGAGATCGTTCCCCAGGAGGCAGTCCACGGGGGCATCGTCGCGGACAGTTACTTTTAGCATGCCGGACACTCCTCCCCATTCGAAGAGGACGCAGGCCATCCGACACAGGCTCTCCGAATTGTCTGCCGATCGGACGGGGCAAAGAACGTTTGGCAGGATTTGGTCTGGGGTCACCAGGTGACAACGGACGGCCGTCACACTGGCCCCGGTGTCACGCAGGGCTTCGGCCTTGCGCCCATTTATGCTCACCCATTGGCTGTACTTCCGAGTGTTGGCTGGCAGGGGAGTCCGCGGGACCATGTCTCTTCCCCCTAGGCAGGCCAGGGTCATGGCGGCAGGTTCCCACTCGAACTGCTCCGACTCGTATGCTTCAGGGTCTTCGGAGACTTTTTCTTCTCCTAGGGCGGCGGCCGCCACCTGGCGGGGCCCGGGAGTCTGGTTCTTCGGGCAGGTCGGGTCACTGGCATAGTGGCCGACTCGCTGGCATCGGTGACACGTAACGTTGGCTCTGAACCCCGGGCGCATCGGGGGGTTTCCCCGGCCGGCTGGGGGCGGGGTGGTGTTAGCGGGAGTGGCCGGGACAGCGTCTCTGCCCCGGCCCTGTCTTCCTCCTCCTCCTCGGGGACGATGATGACCTTGGTTGGTTCTGTTCTGCTCATTCGGCCCACTCCGGGCCACTCGGGTGCTCTCCCACCGGTCAGCCTCGGTGGCGAGCTGCCGTGGTTCAGTCAATTTACTGTCGAGGAGGTGCTGCCTGAGCTCGACGAAACAGTTGTTGGAGAGGTGCTCCCACACAATGAGATTGAAGAGTTGTTCGTAGGTGGTTACGTTGCTACCCTTGATCCACCCCTCGAAGGCTCGGCTGAAATAGTTTACGTATTCCAACCAAGTTGTACCTGGGATCCGGGTGCAGTTGCGGAACCTCTGGCGGTACATTTCGGGCGTAAGCCCATATCGACTGAGGAGGGCGGCCTTCATGTGGTCATAGGACGTCATTTGATGGTCCGGAAGCTGCAGCAGGGCATCACGGCCCTCATTGACGAATCTTCCCCATAGCCCGGCTCCCCAGTCACTTCGAGCGATCCGGTGGGCCGTCATGGCGATCTCGTAGGCCTTGAACCACTGCTGTATGTCGTCGTTCCGGTGGTATTCTCGGACCACATCCTTGGGGATGTGGACCTTCTGTTCGGTAGTACCCGGGGAGCGCGGTGGCTCGGGCACCCCTAGGTTTTTGTTCAGTTTGCGTATTTCTATCTCTGCTAGTTTGCACTCGTGTTCGTATGCCAGTCTTTTTTCTTCGAGATCCCTCTGTCTCTGTTTTTCCTCTCGCTCTTCTCTGAGCCGTAAGTGTTCTAAGTTTATTTTTTGTTCCGCCAGCTTCAATTCTCCGTCTAATTTGAGCCGTGCCAATTCTAACTCGTGTAGTCTATTTTTTCCCGTTCCTGGATCTCTTCTCGGGAGGGACCTGTTCTCCGTTCTTCCGTCAGGGTGGTGTTGATTTCCGGGGCTTCGAGGTCCCGGGGTGTGGCGGTATTCGTCTCTGTCCAGGCCTCTAGGGCGTTTTTGAAGTCTTCTTTTGTGCTTAGCCCGGTGGTAGCAATGCCTAAGTCCATGCAAAATTGTTTTAGCTCTCGGTGGCTGTATTCTTCCAGCTTTTCCATCTGGAACTTCTCTGCAGATCCGCTCTCTTTGGTCGTCATTGTGGTTTAGTCGTAGGGTGAGTTACTATCTGTACGGTACGCGTTGGTTCGGATCGCGCCGCTGGCCACCAATGTTAGACGGGGACCTGGAAGGTCGGCCGAGCACAAGGGGAGAGGCCTCCGGTGAGGGCCGTCTCCAGCGATCGTACAGACAAGTAACTTCCCCCCCACAGATGGACACCACACGAAGCTCAGCTTAACACCTTTTATAGGCAATTCTTTGAGTAAGGTGGTACGATACAAGGAGATCAGGACACGATGATCCTCTCAATTCTAGTCTCTATTTAGGGAAAGGGGGTAGCGGGACAGTCTTGGTACCTACAGGTACTGAGGTGAAACGGTGGTAGCTCACAATCCTCGAGCTCGGCGTTCGGACGGGTCAGACCGCGGCAGCGCCAGCAGGTCCCGAAGAGGTCGTAGGTGGCAACGGGCCGCGGCAGCGCCAGCAGGTCCCGAAGAGGTCGTAGGTGGCAACGGGCCGCGGCAGCGCCAGCAGGTCCCAACGAGGATGACGGTTACAACGGGCCGCGGCAGCGCCAGCAGGTCCCACGAGGATGAAGGTTGCAGAAGGCCGCGGCAGCGCCAGCAGGCAGGACAATAGTTCACAAGGCAGGGCTGCGGCAGCGCCAGCAGTCCGTCAAGGATGAGTTCTTCTCCGTGTCTCTCGACTCCAGGATACAACTGCCTTCCTGTTCTGGGGCTGCCTCAGTTATAGGTCTGGCGCTCTTTGATGTCCGGACCCTCGCTCTTGGAGGTCGGGAGGTCCGGGATGAGGGAGTCCAGACACCCAGCAGGGGGGTGGAGCCAGCGCCCGGGGAGGCTGGGGGTGATCGGCACCTGGCGGGAGAGAGCCATCGACACTTCTTACTCCCATTGACCTGCCAAGTGGTCCGTTCACCTCCTGGGTGGATGGTGGTGCCGGGATGTCGGGGCCTGGCCAGGCCCGGGGTTGGGGTCGGGCTGAGGCCACGCGGCCTCGTGGCGCAGTGTCCAAGATGGCGGCTGGCCCGGGCAAGGGAGCTGACGGTGGCCCAGGCCAGGGACACAGGGATTCCCGGGAGCAGACGTCCCATGGGGGACGGGTTGCGGGTTGCTTCTGCGGGTAGCACCTGGAGGGCCGGTACCAGGGCCCTGTCATGCGGGGAGGGAGCGAGCCCTTCATGGGGCCTGTCCAACACTCCCTCTCCACACTCTGCATCAGCATCACAGGCCTGAGTGCTCCTCTCCCAGGATACACTGGGCGTGCAGACCTCCCCCTCCACACACTGCATCAGCATCACTGGTCTGTGTGCTCCTCTCACAGGATACACTGGGTGTGCAGACCTCCCTCTCCACACACTGCATCAGCATCACATGCCTGAGTGCTCCTCTCCCAGGATACACTGGGTGTGCAGACCTCCCTCTCCACACACTGCATCAGCATCACTGGTCTGTGTGCTCCTCTCCCAGGATACACTGGGTGTGCAGACCTCCCCCTCCACACACTGCATCAGCATCACTGGTCTGTGTGCTCCTCTCCCAGGATACAGTGGGTGTGCAGACCTCCCCCTCCACACACTGCATCAGCATCACAGGCCTGAGTGCTCCTCTCCCAGGATACACTGGGTGTGCAGACCCCCCCACACACACTGCATCAGCATCACAGGCCTGAGTGCTCCTCTCCCAGGATACACTGGGTGTGCAGACCTCCCCCTCCACACACTGCATCAGCATCACTGGTCTCTGTGCTCCTCTCCCAGGATACACTGGCTGTGCAGGCCTCCCTCTCCACACACTGCATCAGCCTCACAGGCCTGAGTACTCCTCTCCCAGGATACACTAGGTGTGCAGACCCCCCTCTCCACACACTGCATCAGCATCACAGGCCTGAGTGCTTTTCTCCCAGGATACACTGGTTGTGTAGACCTCCCTCTCCACACACTGCATCAGCATCACAGGCCTGAGTGCTCCTCTCCCAAGATACACTGGCTGTCTAGACCTCCCTCTCCACACACTGCATCAGCATCACAGGCCTGAGTGCTCCTCTCGCAGGATACATTGGGCGTGCAGACCTCCCCCTCCACACACTGCATCAGCATCACTGGTCTGTGTGGTCCTCTCGCAGGATACACTGGGTGTGCAGACCTCCCTCTCCACACACTGCATCAGCATCACTGGTCTGTGTGCTCCTCTCCCAGGATACACTGGGTGTGCAGACCTCCCCCTCCACACACTGCATCAGCATCACTGGTCAGTGTGCTCCTCTCCCAGGATACAGTGGGTGTGCAGACCTCCCTCTCCACACACTGCATCAGCATCACAGGCCTGAGTACTCTTCTCCCAGGATACACTGGGTGTGCAGACCTCCCCCTCCACACACTGCATCAGTATCACTTTTCTCTGTGCTCCTCTCCCAGGATACACTGGCTGTGTAGACCTCCCTCTCCACACTCTGCATCAGCATCACAGGCCTGAGTGCTCCTCTCCCAGGATACACTGGCTGTTTAGACCTCCCTCACCACACACACTGCCTCAGCATCACAGGGCTGAGTGCTCATCTCCCAGGATACACTGGGTGTGCAGACCTCCCCCTCCACACACTGCATCAGCATCACAGGCCTGCGTGCTCCTCTCCCAGGATACGCTGTGTGTGCAGACCTCCCCCTCCACACACTGCATCAGCATCACAGGCCTGAGTGCTCCTCTCCCAGGATACACTGGCTGTGCAGACCTCCCCCTACACACACTGCATCAGCATCACAGGCCTGAGTGCTCCTCTCCAGGATACACTGGGTGTGTTGACCTCCCCCCTCCACACTCTGCATCAGCATCACTGGTCTGTGTGCTCCTCTCCGAGGATACACTGGGTGTGCAGACCTCCACTGGCCTGAGTGCTCCTCTCCTGGGATACACTGGGTAGGCAGACCTCCCCCTCCACACACTGCATCAGCATCACTGGTCTGTGTGCTCCTCTCCCGGGATACACTGGGTGTGCAGACCTCCCCCTCCACACACTGCATCAGCATCACTGGTCTGAGTGCTCCTCTCCCAGGATACACTGGGTGTGCAGACCTCCCACTCCACACACTGCATCAGCATCACAGGCCTGAGTGCTCCTCTCCCAGGATACACTGTGTGTGCAGACCTCCCCCTCCACACACTGCATCAGTATCACAGGCCTGAGTGCTCCTCTCCCAGGATACACTGGCTGTGCAGACCTCCCCCTACACACACTGCATCAGCATCACAGGCCTGAGTACTCCTCTCCCAGGATACACTGGGTGTGTTGACCTCCCTCTCCACACACTGCATCAGCATCCCAGGCCTGAGTGATCCTCTCCCAGGATACACTGGGTGTGCAGACCTCTCCCTCCACACACTGCATCAGCATCACAGGCCTGAGTGCTCCTCTCCCAGGATACACTGGGTGTGCAGACCTCCCCCTCCACACACTGCATCAGCATCACTGGTCTGTGTGCTCCTCTCCCGGGATACACTGGGTGTGCAGACCTCCCACTCCACACACTGCATCAGCATCACAGGCCTGAGTGCTCCTCTCCCAGGATACACTGGGTGTGCAGACCTCCCCCTCCACACACTGCATCAGCATCACTGGTCTCTGTGCTCCTCTCCCAGGATACACTGGCTTTGCAGGCCTCCCTCTCCACACACTGCATCAGCCTCACAGGCCTGAGTACTCCTCTCCCAGGATACACTAGGTGTGCAGACCCCCCTCTCCACACACTGCATCAGCATCACAGGCCTGAGTGCTTTTCTCCCAGGATACACTGGTTGTGTAGACCTCCCTCTCCACACACTGCATCAGCATCACAGGCCTGAGTGCTCCTCTCCCAAGATACACTGGCTGTCTAGACCTCCCTCTCCACACACTGCATCAGCATCACAGGCCTGAGTGCTCCTCTCGCAGGATACATTGGGCGTGCAGACCTCCCCCTCCACACACTGCATCAGCATCACTGGTCTGTGTGGTCCTCCCACAGGATACACTGGGTGTGCAGACCTCCCTCTCCACACACTGCATCAGCATCACTGGTCTGTGTGCTCCTCTCCCAGGATACACTGGGTGTGCAGACCTCCCCCTCCACACACTGCATCAGCATCACTGGTCAGTGTGCTCCTCTCCCAGGATACAGTGGGTGTGCAGACCTCCCTCTCCACACACTGCATCAGCATCACAGGCCTGAGTACTCTTCTCCCAGGATACACTGGGTGTGCAGACCTCCCCCTCCACACACTGCATCAGTATCACTTTTCTCTGTGCTCCTCTCCCAGGATACACTGGCTGTGTAGACCTCCCTCTCCACACTCTGCATCAGCATCACAGGCCTGAGTGCTCCTCTCCCAGGATACACTGGCTGTCTAGACCTCCCTCACCACACACTGCCTCAGCATCACAGGGCTGAGTGCTCATCTCCCAGGATACACTGGGTGTGCAGACCTCCCCCTCCACACACTGCATCAGCATCACAGGCCTGCGTGCTCCTCTCCCAGGATACACTGGCTGTGCAGACCTCCCCCTCCACACACTGCATCAGCATCACAGGCCTGAGTGCTCCTCTCCCAGGATACACTGGCTGTGCAGACCTCCCCCTACACACACTGCATCAGCATCACAGGCCTGAGTGCTCCTCTCCAGGATACACTGGGTGTGTTGACCTCCCCCCTCCACACACTGCATCAGCATCACTGGTCTGTGTGCTCCTCTCCGAGGATACACTGGGTGTGCAGACCTCCACTGGCCTGAGTGCTCCTCTCCTGGGATACACTGGGTAGGCAGACCTCCCCCTCCACACACTGCATCAGCATCACAGGTCTGTGTGCTCCTCTCCCGGGATACACTGGGTGTGCAGACCTCCCACTCCACACACTGCATCAGCATCACAGGCCTGAGTGCTCCTCTCCCAGGATACACTGGGTGTGTTGACCTCCCTCTCCACACACTGCATCAGCATCCCAGGCCTGAGTGATCCTCTCCCAGGATACACTGGGTGTGCAGACCTCTCCCTCCACACACTGCATCAGCATCACAGGCCTGAGTGCTCCTCTCCCAGGATACACTGGGTGTGCAGACCTCCCCCTCCACACACTGCATCAGCATCACTGGTCAGTGTGCTCCTCTCCCAGGATACAGTGGGTGTGCAGACCTCCCTCTCCACACACTAAATCAGCATCACAGGCCTGCGTGCTCTTCTCCCAGGATACACTGGGTGTGCAGACCTCCCCCTCCACACACTGCATCAGCATCACTGGTCTCTGTGCTCCTCTCCCAGGATACACTGGCTGTGTAGACCTCCCTCTCCACACTCTGCATCAGCATCGCAGGCCTGAGTGATCCTCTCCCAGGATACACTGGCTGTCTAGACCTCCCTCACCACACACTGCATCAGCATCACAGGCCTGAGTGCTCCTCTCCCAGGATACACTGGGTGTGCAGACCTCCCCCTCCACACACTGCATCAGCATCACAGGCCTGAGTGCTCCTCTCCCAGGATACACTGGGTGTGCAGACCTCCCCCTCCACACACTGCATCAGCATCACAGGCCTGAGTGCTCCTCTCCCAGGATACACTGTGTGTGTGCAGACCTCCCCCTCCACACACTGCATCAGCATCACTGGTCTGTGTGCTCCTCTCCAAGGATACACTGGGTGTGCAGACCTCCCTCTCCACACCCTGCATCAGCATCACAGGCCTGAGTGCTCCTCTCCCAGGATACACTGGCTGTCTAGACCTCCCTCTTCACACACTGCCTCAGCATCACAGGCCTGAGTGCTCCTCTCCCAGGATACACTGGCTGTGCAGACCTCCCCCTACACACACTGCATTAGCATCACAGGCCTGAGTGCTCCTCTCCCAGGATACACTGGGTGTGTTGACCTCCCCCCTCCACAAACTGCATCAGCATCACTGGTCTGTGTGCTCCTCTCCTGGGATACCCTGGGTGTGCAGACCTCCCCCTCCACACACTGCATCAGCATCACTGGTCTCTGTGCTCCTCTCCCAGGATACACTGGATGTGTAGACCTCCCTCTCCACACTCTGCATCAGCATCACAGGCCTGAGTGCTCCTCTCCCAGGATACACTGGGTGTGCAGACCTCCCCCTCCACACACTGCATCAGCATCACAGGCCTAAGTGCTCCTCTCCCAGGATACGCTGTGTGTGCAGACCTCCCCCTCCACACACTGCATCAGCATCACAGGCCTGAGTGCTCCTCTCCCAGGATACACTGGCTGTGCAGACCTCCCCCTACACACACTGCATCAGCATCACAGGCCTGAGTGCTCCTCTCCAGGATACACTGGGTGTGTTGACCTCCCCCCTCCACACACTGCATCAGCATCACTGGTCTGTGTGCTCCTCTCCGAGGATACACTGGGTGTGCAGACCTCCCCCTCCACACACTGCATCAGCATCACAGGCCTGAGTGCTCCTCTCCCAGGATACACTGTGTGTGTGTGCAGACCTCCCTCTCCACACACTGCATCAGCATCACAGGCCTGAGTGCTCCTCTCCCAGGATACACTGGCTGTGCAGACCTCCCCCTGCACACACTGCATCAGCATCACAGGCCTGAGTGCTCCTCTCCCAGGATACACTGGGTGTGTTGACCTCCCCCTCCACACACTGCATCAGCATCACTGGTCTGTGTGCTCCTCTCTGAGGATACACTGGGTGTGCAGACCTCCACTGGCCTGAGTGCTCCTCTCCTGGGATACACTGGGTGTGCAGACCTCCCCCTCCACACACTGCATCAGCATCACTGGTCTGTGTGCTCCTCTCCCGGGATACACTGGGTGTGCAGACCTCCCCCTCCACACACTGCATCAGCATCACGGGCCTGAGTGCTCCTCTCCCAGGATACACTGGGTGTGCAGACCTCCCGCTCCACACACTGCATCAGCATCACTGGTCTCTGTGCTCCTCTCCCAGGATACACTGGCTGTGTAGACCTACCTCTCCACACTCTGCATCAGCATCACAGGCCTGAGTGCTCCTCTCCCAGGATACACTGGGCGTGCAGACCTCCCCCTCCACACACTGCATCAGCATCACTGGTCTGTGTGCTCCTCTCACAGGATACACTGGGTGTGCAGACCTCCCTCTCCACACACTGCATCAGCATCACATGCCTGAGTGCTCCTCTCCCAGGATTCACTGGGTGTGCAGACCTCCCTCTCCACACACTGCATCAGCATCACTGGTCTGTGTGCTCCTCTCCCGGGATACACTGGGTGTGCAGACCTCCCCCTCCACACACTGCATCAGCATCACGGGCCTGAGTGCTCCTCTCCCAGGATACACTGGGTGTGCAGACCTCCCCCTCCACACACTGCATCAGCATCACTGGTCTCTGTGCTCCTCTCCCAGGATACACTGGCTGTGTAGACCTACCTCTCCACACTCTGCATCAGCATCACAGGCCTGAGTGCTCCTCTCCCAGGATACACTGGGCGTGCAGACCTCCCCCTCCACACACTGCATCAGCATCACTGGTCTGTGTGCTCCTCTCACAGGATACACTGGGTGTGCAGACCTCCCTCTCCACACACTGCATCAGCATCACATGCCTGAGTGCTCCTCTCCCAGGATTCACTGGGTGTGCAGACCTCCCTCTCCACACACTGCATCAGCATCACAGGCCTGAGTGCTCCTCTCCAGGATACACTGGGTGTGTTGACCTCCCCCCTCCACACACTGCATCAGCATCACTGGTCTGTGATCTCCTCTCCGAGGATACACTGGGTGTGCAGACCTCCACTGGCCTGAGTGCTCCTCTCCTGGGATACACTGGGTAGGCAGACCTCCCCCTCCACATACTGCATCAGCATCACTGGTCTGTGTGCTCCTCTCCCGGGATACACTGGGTGTGCAGACCTCCCACTCCACACACTGCATCAGCATCACAGGCCTGAGTGTTCCTCTCCCAGGATACACTGTGTGTGCAGACCTCCCCCTCCACACACTGCATCAGCATCACAGGCCTGAGTGCTCCTCTCCCAGGATACACTGGCTGTGCAGACCTCCCCCTCCACACACTGCATCAGCATCACTGGTCTTTGTGCTCCTCTCCCAGGATACACTGGGTGTGCATACCTCCCTCTCCACACACTGCATCAGCATCACAGGCCTGAGTGCTCCTCTCCCAGGATACACTGGGTGTGCAGACCTCCCCCTCCACACACTGCATCAGCATCACTGGTCAGTGTGCTCCTCTCCCAGGATACAGTGGGTGTGCAGACCTCCCTCTCCACACACTAAATCAGCATCACAGGCCTGCGTGCTCTTCTCCCAGGATACACTGGGTGTGCAGACCTCCCCCTCCACACACTGCATCAGCATCACTGGTCTTTGTGCTCCTCTCCCAGGATACACTGGTTGTGTAGACCTCCCTCTCCACACACTACATCAGCATCACAGGCCTGAGTGCTCCTCTCCCAGGATACACTGGCTGTGCAGACCTCTGCTGTGGTCTTTCAGGCCATGCTCCTTAACCACACACTACTACATCAGGACTGGCCTGTGTGCTCCTCTCCCAGGATACACTGGCTGTGCAGACCTCCCACTACACACACTGCATCAGCATCACAGGCCTGCGTGCTCCTCTCCCAGGATACACTGGGTGTGTTGACCTCCCCCCTCCACACACTGCATCAGCATCACTGGTCTGTGTGCTCCTCTCTGAGGATACACTAGGTGTGCAGACCTCCACTGGCCTGAGTGCTCCTCTCCTGGGATACACTGGGTGTGCAGACCTCCCCCTCCACACACTGCATCAGCATCACTGGTCTGTGTGCTCCTCTCCCGGGATACACTGGGTGTGCAGACCTCCCCCTCCACACACTGCATCAGCATCACGGGCCTGAGTGCTCTTCTCCCAGGATACACTGGGTGTGCAGACCTTCCCCTCCACACACTGCATCAGCATCACTGGTCTTTGTGCTCCTCTCCCAGGATACACTGGCTGTGTTGACCTCCCTCTCCACACACTGCATCAGCATCCCAGGGCTGAGTGCTCCTCTCCCAGGATACACTGGGTGTGCAGACCTCTCCCTCCACACACTGCATCAGCATCACTGATCTGAGTGCTCCTCTCCCAGGATACACTGGGTGTGCATACCTCCCTCTCCACACACTGCATCAGCATCACAGGCCTGAGTGCTCCTCTCCCAGGATACACTGGGTGTGCAGACCTCCCCCTCCACACACTGCATCAGCATCACTGGTCAGTGTGCTCCTCTCCCAGGATACAGTGGGTGTGCAGACCTCCCTCTCCACACACTAAATCAGCATCACAGGCCTGCGTGCTCTTCTCCCAGGATACACTGGGTGTGCAGACCTCCCCCTCCACACACTGCATCAGCATCACTGGTCTTTGTGCTCCTCTCCCAGGATACACTGGCTGTGTAGACCTCCCTCTTCACACTCTGCATCAGCATCACAGGCCTGAGTGCCCCTCTCCCAAGATACACTGGGTGTGCAGACCTCCCCCTCCACACACTACATCAGCATCACAGGCCTGAGTGCTCCTCTCCCAGGATACACTGGCTGTGCAGACCTCTGCTGTGGTCTTTCAGGCCATGCTCCTTAACCACACACTACTACATCAGGACTGGCCTGTGTGCTCCTCTCCCAGGATACACTGGCTGTGCAGACCTCCCACTACACACACTGCATCAGCATCACAGGCCTGCGTGCTCCTCTCCCAGGATACACTGGGTGTGTTGACCTCCCCCCTCCACACACTGCATCAGCATCACTGGTCTGTGTGCTCCTCTCTGAGGATACACTAGGTGTGCAGACCTCCACTGGCCTGAGTGCTCCTCTCCTGGGATACACTGGGTGTGCAGACCTCCCCCTCCACACACTGCATCAGCATCACTGGTCTGTGTGCTCCTCTCCCGGGATACACTGGGTGTGCAGACCTCCCCCTCCACACACTGCATCAGCATCACGGGCCTGAGTGCTCTTCTCCCAGGATACACTGGGTGTGCAAACCTCCCCCTCCACACACTGCATCAGCATCACTGGTCTCTGTGCTCCTCTCCCAGGATACACTGGCTGTGTAGACCTCCCTCTCCACACTCTGCATCAGCATCACAGGCCTGAGTGCTCCTCTCCCAGGATACACTGGCTGTTTAGACCTCCCTCACCACACACTGCCTCAGCATCACAGGCCTGAGTGCTCCTCTCCCAGGATACGCTGTGTGTGCAGACCTCCCCCTCCACACACTGCATCAGCATCACTGGCCTGAGTGCTCCTCTCCCAGGATACACTGGCTGTGCAGACCTCCCCCTACACACACTGCATCAGCATCACAGGCCTGAGTGCTCCTCTCCAGGATACACTGGGTGTGTTGACCTCCCCCCTCCACACACTGCATCAGCATCACTGGTCTGTGTGCTCCTCTCTGAGGATACACTAGGTGTGCAGACCTCCACTGGCCTGAGTGCTCCTCTCCTGGGATACACTGGGTGTGCAGACCTCCCCCTCCACACACTGCATCAGCATCACTGGTCTGTGTGCTCCTCTCCCAGGATACACTGGCTGTTTAGACCTCCCTCACCACACACTGCCTCAGCATCACAGGCCTGAGTGCTCCTCTCCCAGGATACACTGGCTGTGCAGACCTCCCCCTACACACACTGCATCAGCATCACAGGCCTGAGAGCTCCTCTCCAGGATACACTGGGTGTGTTGACCTCCCCCCTCCACACACTGCATCAGCATCACTGGTCTGTGTGCTCCTCTCCGAGGATACACTGGGTGTGCAGACCTCCACTGGCCTGAGTGCTCCTCTCCTGGGATACACTGGGTGTGCCGACCTCCCCCTCCACACACTGCATCAGCATCACTGGTCTGTGTGCTCCTCTCCCGGGATACACTGGGTGTGCAGACCTCCCCCTCCACACATTGCATCAGCATCACGGGCCTGAGTGCTCCTCTCCCAGGATACACTGTGTGTGCAGACCTCCCCCTCCACACACTGCATCAGCATCACAGGCCTGAGTGCTCCTCTCCCAGGATACACTGGCTGTGCAGACCTCCCCCTACACACACTGCATCAGCATCACAGGCCTGAGTGCTCCTCTCCCAGGATACACTGGCTGTGTAGACCTCCCTCTCCACACTCTGCATCAGCATCACAGGCCTGAGTGCTCCTCTCCCAGGATACACTGGCTGTTTAGACCTCCCTCACCACACACTGCCTCAGCATCACAGGCCTGAGTGCTCCTCTCCCAGGATACGCTGTGTGTGCAGACCTCCCCCTCCACACACTGCATCAGCATCACTGGCCTGAGTGCTCCTCTCCCAGGATACACTGGCTGTGCAGACCTCCCCCTACACACAGTGCATCAGCATCACAGGCCTGAGTGCTCCTCTCCAGGATACACTGGGTGTGTTGACCTCCCCCCTCCACACACTGCATCAGCATCACTGGTCTGTGTGCTCCTCTCCGAGGATACACTGGGTGTGCAGACCTCCACTGGCCTGAGTGCTCCTCTCCTGGGATACACTGGGTGTGCCGACCTCCCCCTCCACACACTGCATCAGCATCACTGGTCTGTGTGCTCCTCTCCCGGGATACACTGGGTGTGCAGACCTCCCCCTCCACACACTGCATCAGCATCACGGGCCTGAGTGCTCCTCTCCCAGGATACACTGTGTGTGCAGACCTCCCCCTCCACACACTGCATCAGCATCACAGGCCTGAGTGCTCCTCTCCCAGGATACACTGGCTGTGCAGACCTCCCCCTACACACACTGCATCAGCATCACAGGCCTGAGTGCTCCTCTCCCAGGATACACTGGGTGTGTTGTCCTCCCTCTCCACACACTGCATCAGCATCCCAGGCCTGAGTGCTCCTCTCCCAGGATACACTGGCTGTGCAGACCTCCCCCTACACACACTGCATCAGCATCACAGGCCTGAGTGCTCCTCTCCCAGGATACACTGGGTGTGTTGTCCTCCCTCTCCACACACTGCATCAGCATCCCAGGCCTGAGTGCTCCTCTCCCAGGATACACTGGCTGTGCAGACCTCCCCCTACACACACTGCATCAGCATCACAGGCCTGAGTGCTCCTCTCCAGGATACACTGGGTGTGTTGACCTCCTCCCTCCACACACTGCATCAGCATCACTGGTCTGTGTGCTCCTCTCTGAGGATACACTAGGTGTGCAGACCTCCACTGGTCTGAGTGCTCTTCTCCCAGGATACACTGGCTGTGCAAACCTCCCCCTCCACACACTGCATCAGCATCACTGGTCTCTGTGCTCCTCTCCCAGGATACACTGGCTGTGTAGACCTCCCTCTCCACACTCTGCATCAGCATCACAGGCCTGAGTGCTCCTCTCCCAGGATACACTGGCTGTTTAGACCTCCCTCACCACACACTGCCTCAGCATCACAGGCCTGAGTGCTCCTCTCCCAGGATACGCTGTGTGTGCAGACCTCCCCCTCCACACACTGCATCAGCATCACTGGCCTGAGTGCTCCTTTCCCAGGATACACTGGCTGTGCAGACCTCCCCCTACACACACTGCATCAGCATCACAGGCCTGAGTGCTCCTCTCCAGGATACACTGGGTGTGTTGACCTCCCCCCTCCACACACTGCATCAGCATCACTGGTCTGTGTGCTCCTCTCCGAGGATACACTGGGTGTGCAGACCTCCACTGGCCTGAGTGCTCCTCTCCTGGGATACACTGGGTGTGCCGACCTCCCCCTCCACACACTGCATCAGCATCACTGGTCTGTGTGCTCCTCTCCCAGGATACACTGGCTGTGCAGACCTCCCTCTCCACACACTGCATCAGCATCACTGGCCTGAGTGCTCCTCTCCCAGGATACACTGGGCGTGCAGACCTCCCCCTCCACACACTGCATCAGCATCACTGGTCTGTGTGCTCCTCTCCCGGGATACACTGGGTGTGCAGACCTCCCCCTCCACACACTGCATCAGCATCACGGGCCTGAGTGCTCCTCTCCCAGGATACACTGTGTGTGCAGACCTCCCCCTCCACACACTGCATCAGCATCACAGGCCTCAGTGCTCCTCTCCCAGGATACACTGGCTGTGCAGACCTCCCCCTACACACACTGCATCAGCATCACAGGCCTGAGTGCTCCTCTCCCAGGATACACTGGTTGTGTTGACCTCCCTCTCCACACACTGCATCAGCATCCCAGGCCTGAGTGCTCCTCTCCCAGGATACACTGGGTGTGCAGACCTCTCCCTCCACACACTGCATCAGCATCACTGATCTGAGTGCTCCTCTCCCAGGATACACTGGTGTGCATACCTCCCTCTCCACACACTGCATCAGCATCACAGGCCTGAGTGCTCCTCTCCCAGGATACACTGGGTGTGCAGACCTCCCCCTCCACACACTGCATCAGCATCACTGGTCTCTGTGCTCCTCTCCCAGGATACACTGGCTGTGCAGGCCTCCCTCTCCACACACTGCATCAGCCTCAAAGGCCTGAGTGCTCCTCTCACAGGATACACTAGGTGTGCAGACATCCCTCTCCACACACTGCCTCAGCCTCACAGGCCTGAGTGCTCCTCTCCCAGGATACACTAGGTGTGCAGACATCCCTCTCCACACACTGCATCAGCATCACAGACCTGAGTGCTCCTCTCCCAGGATACACGTAGTGTGCAGACCTCCCCCTCCACACACTGCATCAGCATCACTGGTCTGTGTGCTCCTCTCCCAGGATACACTGGCTGTGTAGACCTCCCTCTCCACACACTGCATCAGCATCACAGGCCTGAGTGCTCCTCTCCCAAGATACACTGGCTGTCTAGACCTCCCTCTCCACACACTGCATCAGCATCACAGGCCTGAGTGCTCCTCTCCCAGGATACACTGGGTGTGCAGACCTCCCTCTCCACACACTGCATCAGCATCACTGGTCTGTGTGCTCCTCTCCCAGGATACACTGGGTGTGCAGACCTCCCCCTCCACACACTGCATCAGCATCACTGGTCAGTGTGCTCCTCTCCCAGGATACAGTGGGTGTGCAGACCTCCCTCTCCACACACTAAATCAGCATCACAGGCCTGAGTGCTCTTCTCCCAGGATACACTGGGTGTGCAGACCTCCCCCTCCACACACTGCATCAGCATCACTGGTCTCTGTGCTCCTCTCCCAGGATACACTGGCTGTGTAGACCTCCCTCTCCACACTCTGCATCAGCATCACAGGCCTGAGTGCTCCTCTCCCAGGATACACTGGCTGTCTAGACCTCCCTCACCACACACTGCCTCAGCATCACAGGCCTGAGTGCTCCTCTCCCAGGATACACTGGCTGTGCAGACCTCCCCCTCCACACACTGCATCAGCATCACAGGCCTGAGTGCTCCTCTCCCAGGATACACTGTGTGTGTGCAGACCTCCCCCTCCACACACTGCATCAGCATCACAGGCCTGAGTGCTCCTCTCCCAGGATACACTGGCTGTGCAGACCTCCCCCTACACACACTGCATCAGCATCACAGGCCTGAGTGCTCCTCTCCCAGGATACACTGGGTGTGTTGACCTCCCCCCTCCACACACTGCATCAGCATCACTGGTCTGTGTGCTCCTCTCCGAGGATACACTGGGTGTGCAGACCTCCACTGGCCTGAGTGC
The DNA here is from genome assembly GCF_964261635.1 of Lissotriton helveticus. Classification (NCBI taxonomy): domain Eukaryota; kingdom Metazoa; phylum Chordata; class Amphibia; order Caudata; family Salamandridae; genus Lissotriton; species Lissotriton helveticus. The sequence goes on along the minus strand of NC_136072.1, from coordinate 1,114,254,298 downwards.
TCCTCTCCTGGGATACACTGGGTGTGCAGACCTCCCCCTCCACACACTGCATCAGCATCACTGGTCTGTGTGCTCCTCTCCCAGGATGCTCTGGCTGTGTAGACCTCCCTCTCCACACACTGCATCAGCATCACAGGCCTGAGTGCTCCTCTCCCAAGATACACTGGCTGTCTAGACCTCCCTCTCCACACACTGCATCAGCATCACAGGCCTGAGTGCTCTTCTCCCAGGATACACTGGGTGTGCAGACCTTCCCCTCCACACACTGCATCAGCATCACTGGTCTTTGTGCTCCTCTCCCAGGATACACTGGCTGTGTTGACCTCCCTCTCCACACACTGCATCAGCATCCCAGGGCTGAGTGCTCCTCTCCCAGGATACACTGGGTGTGCAGACCTCTCCCTCCACACACTGCATCAGCATCACTGATCTGAGTGCTCCTCTCCCAGGATACACTGGGTGTGCATACCTCCCTCTCCACACACTGCATCAGCATCACAGGCCTGAGTGCTCCTCTCCCAGGATACACTGGGTGTGCAGACCTCCCCCTCCACACACTGCATCAGCATCACTGGTCAGTGTGCTCCTCTCCCAGGATACAGTGGGTGTGCAGACCTCCCTCTCCACACACTAAATCAGCATCACAGGCCTGCGTGCTCTTCTCCCAGGATACACTGGGTGTGCAGACCTCCCCCTCCACACACTGCATCAGCATCACTGGTCTTTGTGCTCCTCTCCCAGGATACACTGGCTGTGTAGACCTCCCTCTTCACACTCTGCATCAGCATCACAGGCCTGAGTGCCCCTCTCCCAAGATACACTGGGTGTGCAGACCTCCCCCTCCACACACTACATCAGCATCACAGGCCTGAGTGCTCCTCTCCCAGGATACACTGGCTGTGCAGACCTCTGCTGTGGTCTTTCAGGCCATGCTCCTTAACCACACACTACTACATCAGGACTGGCCTGTGTGCTCCTCTCCCAGGATACACTGGCTGTGCAGACCTCCCACTACACACACTGCATCAGCATCACAGGCCTGCGTGCTCCTCTCCCAGGATACACTGGGTGTGTTGACCTCCCCCCTCCACACACTGCATCAGCATCACTGGTCTGTGTGCTCCTCTCTGAGGATACACTAGGTGTGCAGACCTCCACTGGCCTGAGTGCTCCTCTCCTGGGATACACTGGGTGTGCAGACCTCCCCCTCCACACACTGCATCAGCATCACTGGTCTGTGTGCTCCTCTCCCGGGATACACTGGGTGTGCAGACCTCCCCCTCCACACACTGCATCAGCATCACGGGCCTGAGTGCTCTTCTCCCAGGATACACTGGGTGTGCAAACCTCCCCCTCCACACACTGCATCAGCATCACTGGTCTCTGTGCTCCTCTCCCAGGATACACTGGCTGTGTAGACCTCCCTCTCCACACTCTGCATCAGCATCACAGGCCTGAGTGCTCCTCTCCCAGGATACACTGGCTGTTTAGACCTCCCTCACCACACACTGCCTCAGCATCACAGGCCTGAGTGCTCCTCTCCCAGGATACGCTGTGTGTGCAGACCTCCCCCTCCACACACTGCATCAGCATCACTGGCCTGAGTGCTCCTCTCCCAGGATACACTGGCTGTGCAGACCTCCCCCTACACACACTGCATCAGCATCACAGGCCTGAGTGCTCCTCTCCAGGATACACTGGGTGTGTTGACCTCCCCCCTCCACACACTGCATCAGCATCACTGGTCTGTGTGCTCCTCTCTGAGGATACACTAGGTGTGCAGACCTCCACTGGCCTGAGTGCTCCTCTCCTGGGATACACTGGGTGTGCAGACCTCCCCCTCCACACACTGCATCAGCATCACTGGTCTGTGTGCTCCTCTCCCAGGATACACTGGCTGTTTAGACCTCCCTCACCACACACTGCCTCAGCATCACAGGCCTGAGTGCTCCTCTCCCAGGATACACTGGCTGTGCAGACCTCCCCCTACACACACTGCATCAGCATCACAGGCCTGAGAGCTCCTCTCCAGGATACACTGGGTGTGTTGACCTCCCCCCTCCACACACTGCATCAGCATCACTGGTCTGTGTGCTCCTCTCCGAGGATACACTGGGTGTGCAGACCTCCACTGGCCTGAGTGCTCCTCTCCTGGGATACACTGGGTGTGCCGACCTCCCCCTCCACACACTGCATCAGCATCACTGGTCTGTGTGCTCCTCTCCCGGGATACACTGGGTGTGCAGACCTCCCCCTCCACACATTGCATCAGCATCACGGGCCTGAGTGCTCCTCTCCCAGGATACACTGTGTGTGCAGACCTCCCCCTCCACACACTGCATCAGCATCACAGGCCTGAGTGCTCCTCTCCCAGGATACACTGGCTGTGCAGACCTCCCCCTACACACACTGCATCAGCATCACAGGCCTGAGTGCTCCTCTCCCAGGATACACTGGCTGTGTAGACCTCCCTCTCCACACTCTGCATCAGCATCACAGGCCTGAGTGCTCCTCTCCCAGGATACACTGGCTGTTTAGACCTCCCTCACCACACACTGCCTCAGCATCACAGGCCTGAGTGCTCCTCTCCCAGGATACGCTGTGTGTGCAGACCTCCCCCTCCACACACTGCATCAGCATCACTGGCCTGAGTGCTCCTCTCCCAGGATACACTGGCTGTGCAGACCTCCCCCTACACACAGTGCATCAGCATCACAGGCCTGAGTGCTCCTCTCCAGGATACACTGGGTGTGTTGACCTCCCCCCTCCACACACTGCATCAGCATCACTGGTCTGTGTGCTCCTCTCCGAGGATACACTGGGTGTGCAGACCTCCACTGGCCTGAGTGCTCCTCTCCTGGGATACACTGGGTGTGCCGACCTCCCCCTCCACACACTGCATCAGCATCACTGGTCTGTGTGCTCCTCTCCCGGGATACACTGGGTGTGCAGACCTCCCCCTCCACACACTGCATCAGCATCACGGGCCTGAGTGCTCCTCTCCCAGGATACACTGTGTGTGCAGACCTCCCCCTCCACACACTGCATCAGCATCACAGGCCTGAGTGCTCCTCTCCCAGGATACACTGGCTGTGCAGACCTCCCCCTACACACACTGCATCAGCATCACAGGCCTGAGTGCTCCTCTCCCAGGATACACTGGGTGTGTTGTCCTCCCTCTCCACACACTGCATCAGCATCCCAGGCCTGAGTGCTCCTCTCCCAGGATACACTGGCTGTGCAGACCTCCCCCTACACACACTGCATCAGCATCACAGGCCTGAGTGCTCCTCTCCCAGGATACACTGGGTGTGTTGTCCTCCCTCTCCACACACTGCATCAGCATCCCAGGCCTGAGTGCTCCTCTCCCAGGATACACTGGCTGTGCAGACCTCCCCCTACACACACTGCATCAGCATCACAGGCCTGAGTGCTCCTCTCCAGGATACACTGGGTGTGTTGACCTCCTCCCTCCACACACTGCATCAGCATCACTGGTCTGTGTGCTCCTCTCTGAGGATACACTAGGTGTGCAGACCTCCACTGGTCTGAGTGCTCTTCTCCCAGGATACACTGGCTGTGCAAACCTCCCCCTCCACACACTGCATCAGCATCACTGGTCTCTGTGCTCCTCTCCCAGGATACACTGGCTGTGTAGACCTCCCTCTCCACACTCTGCATCAGCATCACAGGCCTGAGTGCTCCTCTCCCAGGATACACTGGCTGTTTAGACCTCCCTCACCACACACTGCCTCAGCATCACAGGCCTGAGTGCTCCTCTCCCAGGATACGCTGTGTGTGCAGACCTCCCCCTCCACACACTGCATCAGCATCACTGGCCTGAGTGCTCCTTTCCCAGGATACACTGGCTGTGCAGACCTCCCCCTACACACACTGCATCAGCATCACAGGCCTGAGTGCTCCTCTCCAGGATACACTGGGTGTGTTGACCTCCCCCCTCCACACACTGCATCAGCATCACTGGTCTGTGTGCTCCTCTCCGAGGATACACTGGGTGTGCAGACCTCCACTGGCCTGAGTGCTCCTCTCCTGGGATACACTGGGTGTGCCGACCTCCCCCTCCACACACTGCATCAGCATCACTGGTCTGTGTGCTCCTCTCCCAGGATACACTGGCTGTGCAGACCTCCCTCTCCACACACTGCATCAGCATCACTGGCCTGAGTGCTCCTCTCCCAGGATACACTGGGCGTGCAGACCTCCCCCTCCACACACTGCATCAGCATCACTGGTCTGTGTGCTCCTCTCCCGGGATACACTGGGTGTGCAGACCTCCCCCTCCACACACTGCATCAGCATCACGGGCCTGAGTGCTCCTCTCCCAGGATACACTGTGTGTGCAGACCTCCCCCTCCACACACTGCATCAGCATCACAGGCCTCAGTGCTCCTCTCCCAGGATACACTGGCTGTGCAGACCTCCCCCTACACACACTGCATCAGCATCACAGGCCTGAGTGCTCCTCTCCCAGGATACACTGGTTGTGTTGACCTCCCTCTCCACACACTGCATCAGCATCCCAGGCCTGAGTGCTCCTCTCCCAGGATACACTGGGTGTGCAGACCTCTCCCTCCACACACTGCATCAGCATCACTGATCTGAGTGCTCCTCTCCCAGGATACACTGGTGTGCATACCTCCCTCTCCACACACTGCATCAGCATCACAGGCCTGAGTGCTCCTCTCCCAGGATACACTGGGTGTGCAGACCTCCCCCTCCACACACTGCATCAGCATCACTGGTCTCTGTGCTCCTCTCCCAGGATACACTGGCTGTGCAGGCCTCCCTCTCCACACACTGCATCAGCCTCAAAGGCCTGAGTGCTCCTCTCACAGGATACACTAGGTGTGCAGACATCCCTCTCCACACACTGCCTCAGCCTCACAGGCCTGAGTGCTCCTCTCCCAGGATACACTAGGTGTGCAGACATCCCTCTCCACACACTGCATCAGCATCACAGACCTGAGTGCTCCTCTCCCAGGATACACGTAGTGTGCAGACCTCCCCCTCCACACACTGCATCAGCATCACTGGTCTGTGTGCTCCTCTCCCAGGATACACTGGCTGTGTAGACCTCCCTCTCCACACACTGCATCAGCATCACAGGCCTGAGTGCTCCTCTCCCAAGATACACTGGCTGTCTAGACCTCCCTCTCCACACACTGCATCAGCATCACAGGCCTGAGTGCTCCTCTCCCAGGATACACTGGGTGTGCAGACCTCCCTCTCCACACACTGCATCAGCATCACTGGTCTGTGTGCTCCTCTCCCAGGATACACTGGGTGTGCAGACCTCCCCCTCCACACACTGCATCAGCATCACTGGTCAGTGTGCTCCTCTCCCAGGATACAGTGGGTGTGCAGACCTCCCTCTCCACACACTAAATCAGCATCACAGGCCTGAGTGCTCTTCTCCCAGGATACACTGGGTGTGCAGACCTCCCCCTCCACACACTGCATCAGCATCACTGGTCTCTGTGCTCCTCTCCCAGGATACACTGGCTGTGTAGACCTCCCTCTCCACACTCTGCATCAGCATCACAGGCCTGAGTGCTCCTCTCCCAGGATACACTGGCTGTCTAGACCTCCCTCACCACACACTGCCTCAGCATCACAGGCCTGAGTGCTCCTCTCCCAGGATACACTGGCTGTGCAGACCTCCCCCTCCACACACTGCATCAGCATCACAGGCCTAAGTGCTCCTCTCCCAGGATACACTGTGTGTGTGCAGACCTCCCCCTCCACACACTGCATCAGCATCACAGGCCTGAGTGCTCCTCTCCCAGGATACACTGGCTGTGCAGACCTCCCCCTACACACACTGCATCAGCATCACAGGCCTGAGTGCTCCTCTCCCAGGATACACTGGGTGTGTTGACCTCCCCCCTCCACACACTGCATCAGCATCACTGGTCTGTGTGCTCCTCTCCGAGGATACACTGGGTGTGCAGACCTCCACTGGCCTGAGTGCTCCTCTCCTGGGATACACTGGGTGTGCAGACCTCCCCCTCCACACACTGCATCAGCATCACTGGTCTGTGTGCTCCTCTCCCAGGATGCTCTGGCTGTGTAGACCTCCCTCTCCACACACTGCATCAGCATCACAGGCCTGAGTGCTCCTCTCCCAAGATACACTGGCTGTCTAGACCTCCCTCTCCACACACTGCATCAGCATCACAGGCCTGAGTGCTCCTCTCCCAGGATACACTGGGTGTGCAGACCTCCCTCTCCACACACTGCATCAGCATCACTGGTCTGTGTGCTCCTCTCCCAGGATACACTGGGTGTGCAGACCTCCCCCTCCACACACTGCATCAGCATCACTGGTCTCTGTGCTCCTCTCCCAGGATACACTGGCTGTGTAGACCTCCCTCTCCACACTCTGCATCAGCATCACAGGCCTGAGTGCTCCTCTCCCAGGATACACTGGCTGTGCAGACCTCCCCCTACACACACTGCATCAGCATCACAGGCCTGAGTGCTCATCTCCCAGGATACACTGGGTGTGTTGACCTCCCCCCTCCACACACTGCATCAGCATCACTGGTCTGTGTGCTCCTCTCCGAGGATACACTGGGTGTGCAGACCACCACTGGCCTGAGTGCTCCTCTCCTGGGATACACTGGGTGTGCAGACCTCCCCCTCCACACACTGCATCAGCATCACTGGTCTGTGTGCTCCTCTCCCGGGATACACTGGGTGTGCAGACCTCCCCCTCCACACACTGCATCAGCATCACCGGCCTGAGTGCTCCTCTCCCAGGATACACTGTGTGTGCAGACCTCCCCCTCCACACACTGCATCAGCATCACAGGCCTGAGTGCTCCTCTCCTAGGATACACTGGCTGTGCAGACCTCCCCCTACACACCCTGCATCAGCATCACAGGCCTGAGTGCTCCTCTCCCAGGATACACTGGGTGTGTTGACCTCCCTCTCCACACACTGCATCAGCATCCCAGGCCTGAGTGCTCCTCTCCCAGGATACACTGGGTGTGCAGACCTCTCCATCCACACACTGCATCAGCATCACTGATCTGAGTGCTCCTCTCCCAGGATACACTGGGTGTACATACCTCCCTCTCCACACACTGCATCAGCATCACTGGTCTGTGTGCTCCTCTCCCAGGATACTCTGGGTGTGCAGACCTCCCCCTCCACACACTGCATCAGCATCACTGGTCTGAGTGCTCCTCTCCCAGGATACACTAAGTGTGCAGACCTCCCCCCCCCACATACTGCATCAGCATCACTGGTCTGTGTGCTCCTCACCCAGGATATACTGGCTGTGTAGACCTCCCCTTCCCCACACTGCATCAGCATCACGGGCCTCAGTGCTCCTCTCCCAGGATACACTGGGTGTGCAGACCTCCCTCTCCACACACTGCATCAGCATCACAGACCTGAGTGCCCCTCTCCCAGGATACACTGGGTGTGCAGACCTCCCTCTCCACACACTGCATCAACATCACAGGCCTGAGTGCTCCTCTCCCAGGATACACTGGCAGTGCAGACATCCCCCTCCACACATTGCATCAGAATCACTGGCTTGTGTGCCCCTCTCCCAGGATACACTGGGTGTGCAGACCTCCACTGGCCTGTGTGCTCCTCCTACAGGATACACTTGATGTGTAGACCTCCCCCTCCACACACTGCATCAGCATCACTGGTCTGTGTGCTCCTCTCCCAGGATACACTGCCTGTGTAGACCTCCCTCTCCACACACTGCCTCAGCATCACAGGCATGAGTGCTCCTCTCCCAGGATACACTGGGTGTGCAGACCTCCCCCTCCACACACTGCATCAGCATCACAGTCCTGAGTGCTCCTCTCCCAGGATACACTGGGTGTGCAGACCTCCCTCTCCACACACTGCATCAGCATCACTGGTCTGTGTGCTCCTCTCACAGGATACACTGGGTGTGCAGACCTCCCTCTCCACACACTGCATCAGCATCACATGCCTGTGTGCTCCTCTCCCAGGATACACTGGGTGTGCAGATCTCCCTCTCCACACACTGCATCAGCATCACTGGTCTGTGTGCTCCTCTCCCAGGATACACTGGGTGTGCAGACCTCCCCCTCCACACACTGCATCAGCATCACTGGTCTGTGTGCTCCTCTCCCAGGATACAGTGGGTGTGCAGACCTCCCCCTCCACACACTGCATCAGCATCACAGGCCTGAGTGCTCCTCTCCCAGGATACACTGGGTGTGCAGACCCCCCCCCCCCTCCACACACTGCATCAGCATCACAGGCCTGAGTGCTCCTCTCCCAGGATACACTGGGTGAGCAGACCTCCCCCTCCACACACTGCATCAGCATCACTGGTCTCTGTGCTCCTCTCCCAGGATACACTGGCTGTGCAGGCCTCCCTCTCCACACACTGCATCAGCCTCACAGGCCTGAGTGCTCCTCTCCCAGGATACACTAGGTGTGCAGATCTCCCTCTCCACACACTGCATCAGCATCACAGGCCTGAGTGCTCCTCTCCCAGGATACACTGGTTGTGTAGACCTCCCTCTCCACACACTGCATCAGCATCACAGGCCTGAGTGCTCCTCTCCCAGGATACACTGGCTGTTTAGACCTCCCTCACCACACACTGCCTCAGCATCACAGGCCTGAGTGCTCCTCTCCCAGGATACGCTGTGTGTGCAGACCTCCCCCTCCACACACTGCATCAGCATCACTGGCCTGAGTGCTCCTCTCCCAGGATACACTGGCTGTGCAGACCTCCCCCTACACACAGTGCATCAGCATCACAGGCCTGAGTGCTCCTCTCCAGGATACACTGGGTGTGTTGACCTCCCCCCTCCACACACTGCATCAGCATCACTGGTCTGTGTGCTCCTCTCCGAGGATACACTGGGTGTGCAGACCTCCACTGGCCTGAGTGCTCCTCTCCTGGGATACACTGGGTGTGCCGACCTCCCCCTCCACACACTGCATCAGCATCACTGGTCTGTGTGCTCCTCTCCCGGGATACACTGGGTGTGCAGACCTCCCCCTCCACACACTGCATCAGCATCACGGGCCTGAGTGCTCCTCTCCCAGGATACACTGTGTGTGCAGACCTCCCCCTCCACACACTGCATCAGCATCACAGGCCTGAGTGCTCCTCTCCCAGGATACACTGGCTGTGCAGACCTCCCCCTACACACACTGCATCAGCATCACAGGCCTGAGTGCTCCTCTCCCAGGATACACTGGGTGTGTTGTCCTCCCTCTCCACACACTGCATCAGCATCCCAGGCCTGAGTGCTCCTCTCCCAGGATACACTGGCTGTGCAGACCTCCCCCTACACACACTGCATCAGCATCACAGGCCTGAGTGCTCCTCTCCAGGATACACTGGGTGTGTTGACCTCCTCCCTCCACACACTGCATCAGCATCACTGGTCTGTGTGCTCCTCTCTGAGGATACACTAGGTGTGCAGACCTCCACTGGTCTGAGTGCTCTTCTCCCAGGATACACTGGGTGTGCAAACTTTCCCCTCCACACACTGCATCAGCATCACTGGTCTCTGTGCTCCTCTCCCAGGATACACTGGCTGTGTAGACCTCCCTCTCCACACTCTGCATCAGCATCACAGGCCTGAGTGCTCCTCTCCCAGGATACACTGGCTGTTTAGACCTCCCTCACCACACACTGCCTCAGCATCACAGGCCTGAGTGCTCCTCTCCCAGGATACGCTGTGTGTGCAGACCTCCCCCTCCACACACTGCATCAGCATCACTGGCCTGAGTGCTCCTTTCCCAGGATACACTGGCTGTGCAGACCTCCCCCTACACACACTGCATCAGCATCACAGGCCTGAGTGCTCCTCTCCAGGATACACTGGGTGTGTTGACCTCCCCCCTCCACACACTGCATCAGCATCACTGGTCTGTGTGCTCCTCTCCGAGGATACACTGGGTGTGCAGACCTCCACTGGCCTGAGTGCTCCTCTCCTGGGATACACTGGGTGTGCCGACCTCCCCCTCCACACACTGCATCAGCATCACTGGTCTGTGTGCTCCTCTCCTGGGATACACTGGGTGTGCAGACCTCCCCCTCCACACACTGCATCAGCATCACGGGCCTGAGTGCTCCTCTCCCAGGATACACTGTGTGTGCAGACCTCCCCCTCCACACACTGCATCAGCATCACAGGCCTCAGTGCTCCTCTCCCAGGATACACTGGCTGTGCAGACCTCCCCCTACACACACTGCATCAGCATCACAGGCCTGAGTGCTCCTCTCCCAGGATACACTGGTTGTGTTGACCTCCCTCTCCACACACTGCATCAGCATCCCAGGCCTGAGTGCTCCTCTCCCATGATACACTGGGTGTGCAGACCTCTCCCTCCACACACTGCATCAGCATCACTGATCTGAGTGCTCCTCTCCCAGGATACACTGGTGTGCATACCTCCCTCTCCACACACTGCATCAGCATCACAGGCCTGAGTGCTCCTCTCCCAGGATACACTGGGTGTGCAGACCTCCCCCTCCACACACTGCATCAGCATCACTGGTCTCTGTGCTCCTCTCCCAGGATACACTGGCTGTGCAGGCCTCCCTCTCCACACACTGCATCAGCCTCAAAGGCCTGAGTGCTCCTCTCCCAGGATACACTAGGTGTGCAGACATCCCTCTCCACACACTGCCTCAGCCTCACAGGCCTGAGTGCTCCTCTCCCAGGATACACTAGGTGTGCAGACATCCCTCTCCACACACTGCATCAGCATCACAGACCTGAGTGCTCCTCTCCCAGGATACACGTAGTGTGCAGACCTCCCCCTCCACACACTGCATCAGCATCACTGGTCTGTGTGCTCCTCTCCCAGGATACACTGGCTGTGTAGACCTCCCTCTCCACACACTGCATCAGCATCACAGGCCTGAGTGCTCCTCTCCCAAGATACACTGGCTGTCTAGACCTCCCTCTCCACACACTGCATCAGCATCACAGGCCTGAGTGCTCCTCTCCCAGGATACACTGGGTGTGCAGACCTCCCTCTCCACACACTGCATCAGCATCACTGGTCTGTGTGCTCCTCTCCCAGGATACACTGGGTGTGCAGACCTCCCCCTCCACACACTGCATCAGCATCACTGGTCAGTGTGCTCCTCTCCCAGGATACAGTGGGTGTGCAGACCTCCCTCTCCACACACTAAATCAGCATCACAGGCCTGAGTGCTCTTCTCCCAGGATACACTGGGTGTGCAGACCTCCCCCTCCACACACTGCATCAGCATCACTGGTCTCTGTGCTCCTCTCCCAGGATACACTGGCTGTGTAGACCTCCCTCTCCACACTCTGCATCAGCATCACAGGCCTGAGTGCTCCTCTCCCAGGATACACTGGCTGTCTAGACCTCCCTCACCACACACTGCCTCAGCATCACAGGCCTGAGTGCTCCTCTCCCAGGATACACTGGCTGTGCAGACCTCCCCCTCCACACACTGCATCAGCATCACAGGCCTGAGTGCTCCTCTCCCAGGATACACTGTGTGTGTGCAGACCTCCCCCTCCACACACTGCATCAGCATCACAGGCCTGAGTGCTCCTCTCCCAGGATACACTGGCTGTGCAGACCTCCCCCTACACACACTGCATCAGCATCACAGGCCTGAGTGCTCCTCTCCCAGGATACACTGGGTGTGTTGACCTCCCCCCTCCACACACTGCATCAGCATCACTGGTCTGTGTGCTCCTCTCCGAGGATACACTGGGTGTGCAGACCTCCACTGGCCTGAGTGCTCCTCTCCTGGGATACACTGGGTGTGCAGACCTCCCCCTCCACACACTGCATCAGCATCACTGGTCTGTGTGCTCCTCTCCCAGGATGCTCTGGCTGTGTAGACCTCCCTCTCCACACACTGCATCAGCATCACAGGCCTGAGTGCTCCTCTCCCAAGATACACTGGCTGTCTAGACCTCCCTCTCCACACACTGCATCAGCATCACAGGCCTGAGTGCTCCTCTCCCAGGATACACTGGGTGTGCAGACCTCCCTCTCCACACACTGCATCAGCATCACTGGTCTGTGTGCTCCTCTCCCAGGATACACTGGGTGTGCAGACCTCCCCCTCCACACACTGCATCAGCATCACTGGTCTCTGTGCTCCTCTCCCAGGATACACTGGCTGTGTAGACCTCCCTCTCCACACTCTGCATCAGCATCACAGGCCTGAGTGCTCCTCTCCCAGGATACACTGGCTGTGCAGACCTCCCCCTACACACACTGCATCAGCATCACAGGCCTGAGTGCTCCTCTCCCAGGATACACTGGGTGTGTTGACCTCCCCCCTCCACACACTGCATCAGCATCACTGGTCTGTGTGCTCCTCTCCGAGGATACACTGGGTGTGCAGACCACCACTGGCCTGAGTGCTCCTCTCCTGGGATACACTGGGTGTGCAGACCTCCCCCTCCACACACTGCATCAGCATCACTGGTCTGTGTGCTCCTCTCCCGGGATACACTGGGTGTGCAGACCTCCCCCTCCACACACTGCATCAGCATCACCGGCCTGAGTGCTCCTCTCCCAGGATACACTGTGTGTGCAGACCTCCCCCTCCACACACTGCATCAGCATCACAGGCCTGAGTGCTCCTCTCCTAGGATACACTGGCTGTGCAGACCTCCCCCTACACACCCTGCATCAGCATCACAGGCCTGAGTGCTCCTCTCCCAGGATACACTGGGTGTGTTGACCTCCCTCTCCACGCACTGCATCAGCATCACTGGTCTGTGTGCTCCTCTCCGAGGATACACTGGGTGTGCAGACCCCCCCCCCCCTCCACACACTGCATCAGCATCCCAGGCCTGAGTGCTCCTCTCCCAGGATACACTGGGTGTGCAGACCTCTCCATCCACACACTGCATCAGCATCACTGATCTGAGTGCTCCTCTCCCAGGATACACTGGGTGTGCAGACCTCCCTCTCCACACACTGCATCAGCATCACTGGTCTATGTGCTCCTCTCCCAGGATACACTAAGTGTGCAGACCTCCCCCCCCCACATACTGCATCAGCATCACTGGTCTGTGTGCTCCTCACCCAGGATATACTGGCTGTGTAGACCTCCCCTTCCCCACACTGCATCAGCATCACGGGCCTCAGTGCTCCTCTCCCAGGATACACTGGGTGTGCAGACCTCCCTCTCCACACACTGCATCAGCATCACAGACCTGAGTGCCCCTCTCCCAGGATACACTGGGTGTGCAGACCTCCCTCTCCACACACTGCATCAACATCACAGGCCTGAGTGCTCCTCTCCCAGGATACACTGGCAGTGCAGACATCCCTCTCCACACATTGCATCAGAATCACTGGCTTGTGTGCCCCTCTCCCAGGATACACTGGGTGTGCAGACCTCCACTGGCCTGTGTGCTCCTCCTACAGGATACACTTGATGTGTAGACCTCCCCCTCCACACACTGCATCAGCATCACTGGTCTGTGTGCTCCTCTCCCAGGATACACTGCCTGTGTAGACCTCCCTCTCCACACACTGCCTCAGCATCACAGGCATGAGTGCTCCTCTCCCAGGATACACTGGGTGTGCAGACCTCCCCCTCCACACACTGCATCAGCATCACAGTCCTGAGTGCTCCTCTCCCAGGATACACTGGGTGTGCAGACCTCTCTCTCCACACACTGCATCAGCATCACTGGTCTGTGTGCTCCTCTCACAGGATACACTGGGTGTGCAGACCTCCCTCTCCACACACTGCATCAGCATCACATGCCTGTGTGCTCCTCTCCCAGGATACACTGGGTGTGCAGATCTCCCTCTCCACACACTGCATCAGCATCACTGGTCTGTGTGCTCCTCTCCCAGGATACACTGGGTGTGCAGACCTCCCCCTCCACACACTGCATCAGCATCACTGGTCTGTGTGCTCCTCTCCCAGGATACAGTGGGTGTGCAGACCTCCCCCTCCACACACTGCATCAGCATCACAGGCCTGAGTGCTCCTCTCCCAGGATACACTGGGTGTGCAGACCCCCCCCCCCCCCTCCACACACTGCATCAGCATGACAGGCCTGAGTGCTCCTCTCCCAGGATACACTGGGTGAGCAGACCTCCCCCTCCACACACTGCATCAGCATCACTGGTCTCTGTGCTCCTCTCCCAGGATACACTGGCTGTGCAGGCCTCCCTCTCCACACACTGCATCAGCATCACATGCCTGTGTGCTCCTCTCCCAGGATACACTGGGTGTGCAGATCTCCCTCTCCACACACTGCATCAGCATCACAGGCCTGAGTGCTCCTCTCCCAGGATACACTGGTTGTGTAGACCTCCCTCTCCACACACTGCATCAGCATCACAGGCCTGAGTGCTCCTCTCCCAAGATACACTGGCTGTCTAGACCTCCCTCTCCACACACTGCATCAGCATCACAGGCCTGAGTGCTCCTCTCCCAGATACACTGGGCGTGCAGACCTCCCCCTCCACACACTGCATCAGCATCACTGGTCTGTGTGGTCCTCGCACAGGATACACTGGGTGTGCAGACCTCCCTCTCCACACACTGCATCAGCATCACTGGTCTGTGTGCTCCTCTCCCAGGATACACTGGGTGTGCAGACCTCCCCCTCCACACACTGCATCAGCATCACTGGTCTCTGTGCTCCTCTCCCAGGATACACTGGCTGTGTAGACCTCCCTCTCCACACTCTGCATCAGCATCACAGGCCTGAGTGCTCCTCTCCCAGGATACACTGGCTGTCTAGACCTCCCTCACCACACACTGCCTCAGCATCACAGGCCTGAGTGCTCCTCTCCCAGGATACACTGGGTGTGCAGACCTCCCCCTCCACACACTGCATCAGCATCACAGGCCTGAGTGCTCCTCTCCCAGGATACACTGTGTGTGCTTACCTCCCCCTCCACACACTGCATCAGCATCACAGGCCTGAGTGCTCCTCTCCCAGGATACACTGGGTGTGCAGACCTCCCTCTCCACACACTGCATCAGTATCACTGGTCTGTGTGCTCCTCTCCAAGGATACACTGGGTGTGCAGACCTCCCTCTCCACACCCTGCATCAGCATCACAGGCCTGAGTGCTCCTCTCCCAGGATACACTGGGCGTGCAGACCTCCCCCTCCACACACTGCATCAGCATCACTGGTCTGTGTGCTCCTCTCACAGGATACACTGGGTGTGCAGACCTCCCTCTCCACACACTGCATCAGCATCACATGCCTGAGTGCTCCTCTCCCAGGATACACTGGGTGTGCAGATCTCCCTCTCCACACACTGCATCAACATCACTGGTCTGTGTGCTCCTCTCCCAGGATACACTGGGTGTGCAGACCTCCCCCTCCACACACTGCATCAGCATCACTGGTCTGTGTGCTCCTCTCCCAGGATACAGTGGGTGTGGAGACCTCCCCCTCCACACACTGCATCAGCATCACAGGCCTGAGTGCTCCTCTCCCAGGATACACTGGGTGTGCAGACCCCCCCCTCCACACACTGCATCAGCATCACAGGCCTGAGTGCTCCTCTCCCAGGATACACTGGGTGAGCAGACCTCCCCCTCCACACACTGCATCAGCATCACTGGTCTCTGTGCTCCTCTCCCAGGATACACTGGCTGTGCAGGCCTCCCTCTCCACACACTGCATCAGCCTCACAGGCCTGAGTGCTCCTCTCCCAGGATACACTAGGTGTGCAGATCTCCCTCTCCACACACTGCATCAGCATCACAGGCCTGAGTGCTCCTCTCCCAGGATACACTGGTTGTGTAGACCTCCCTCTCCACACACTGCATCAGCATCACAGGCCTGAGTGCTCCTCTCCCAAGATACACTGGCTGTCTAGACCTCCCTCTCCACACACTGCATCAGCATCACAGGCCTGAGTGCTCCTCTCCCAGGATACACTGGGCGTGCAGACCTCCCCCTCCACACACTGCATCAGCATCACTGGTCTGTGTGGTCCTCGCACAGGATACACTGGGTGTGCAGACCTCCCTCTCCACACACTGCATCAGCATCACTGGTCTGTGTGCTCCTCTCCCAGGATACACTGGGTGTGCAGACCTCCCCCTCCACACACTGCATCAGCATCACTGGTCTCTGTGCTCCTCTCCCAGGATACACTGGCTGTGTAGACCTCCCTCTCCACACTCTGCATCAGCATCACAGGCCTGAGTGCTCCTCTCCCAGGATACACTGGCTGTCTAGACCTCCCTCACCACACACTGCATCAGCATCACAGGCCTGAGTGCTCCTCTCCCAGGATACACTGTGTGTGCTTACCTCCCCCTCCACACACTGCATCAGCATCACAGGCCTGAGTGCTCCTCTCCCAGGATACACTGGGTGTGCAGACCTCCCTCTCCACACACTGCATCAGTATCACTGGTCTGTGTGCTCCTCTCCAAGGATACACTGGGTGTGCAGACCTCCCTCTCCACACCCTGCATCAGCATCACAGGCCTGAGTGCTCCTCTCCCAGGATACACTGGGCGTGCAGACCTCCCCCTCCACACACTGCATCAGCATCACTGGTCTGTGTGCTCCTCTCACAGGATACACTGGCTGTGCAGACCTCCCTCTCCACACACTGCATCAGCATCACATGCCTGAGTGCTCCTCTCCCAGGATACACTGGGTGTGCAGATCTCCCTCTCCACACACTGCATCAACATCACTGGTCTGTGTGCTCCTCTCCCAGGATACACTGGGTGTGCAGACCTCCCCCTCCACACACTGCATCAGCATCACTGGTCTGTGTGCTCCTCTCCCAGGATACAGTGGGTGTGGAGACCTCCCCCTCCACACACTGCATCAGCATCACAGGCCTGAGTGCTCCTCTCCCAGGATACACTGGGTGTGCAGACCCCCCCCTCCACACACTGCATCAGCATCACAGGCCTGAGTGCTCCTCTCCCAGGATACACTGGGTGAGCAGACCTCCCCCTCCACACACTGCATCAGCATCACTGGTCTCTGTGCTCCTCTCCCAGGATACACTGGCTGTGCAGGCCTCCCTCTCCACACACTGCATCAGCCTCACAGGCCTGAGTGCTCCTCTCCCAGGATACACTAGGTGTGCAGATCTCCCTCTCCACACACTGCATCAGCATCACAGGCCTGAGTGCTCCTCTCCCAGGATACACTGGTTGTGTAGACCTCCCTCTCCACACACTGCATCAGCATCACAGGCCTGAGTGCTCCTCTCCCAAGATACACTGGCTGTCTAGACCTCCCTCTCCACACACTGCATCAGCATCACAGGCCTGAGTGCTCCTCTCCCAGGATACACTGGGCGTGCAGACCTCCCCCTCCACACACTGCATCAGCATCACTGGTCTGTGTGGTCCTCGCACAGGATACACTGGGTGTGCAGACCTCCCTCTCCACACACTGCATCAGCATCACTGGTCTGTGTGCTCCTCTCCCAGGATACACTGGGTGTGCAGACCTCCCCCTCCACACACTGCATCAGCATCACTGGTCTCTGTGCTCCTCTCCCAGGATACACTGGCTGTGTAGACCTCCCTCTCCACACTCTGCATCAGCATCACAGGCCTGAGTGCTCCTCTCCCAGGATACACTGGCTGTCTAGACCTCCCTCACCACACACTGCCTCAGCATCACAGGCCTGAGTGCTCCTCTCCCAGGATACACTGGGTGTGCAGACCTCCCCCTCCACACACTGCATCAGCATCACAGGCCTGAGTGCTCCTCTCCCAGGATACACTGTGTGTGCAGACCTCCCCCTCCACACACTGCATCAGCATCACAGGCCTGAGTGCTCCTCTCCCAGGATACACTGGCTGTGCAGACCTCCCCCTACACACACTGCATCAGCATCACAGGCCTGAGTGCTCCTCTCCCAGGATACACTGGGTGTGTTGACCTCCCCCCTCCACAAACTGCATCAGCATCACTGGTCTGTGTGCTCCTCTCCGAGGATACACTGGGTGTGCAGACCTCCACTGGCCTGAGTGCACCTCTCCTGGTATACACTGGGTGTGCAGACCTACCCCTCCACACACTGCATCAGCATCTCTGGTCTGTGTGCTCCTCTCCCGGGATACACTCGGTGTGCAGACCTCCCCCTCCACACACTGCATCAGCATCACGGGCCTGAGTGCTCCTCTCCCAGGATACACTGTGTGTGCAGACCTCCCCCTCCACACACTGCATCAGCATCACAGGCCTGAGTGCTCCTCTCCCAGGATACACTGGCTGTGCAGACCTCCCCCTACACACACTGCATCAGCATCACAGGCCTGAGTGCTCCTCTCCCAGGATACACTGGGTGTGTTGACCTCCCTCTCCACACACTGCATCAGCATTTCAGGCCTGAGTGCTCCTCTCTCAGGATACACTGGGTGTGCAGACCTCTCCCTCCACACACTGCATCAGCATCACAGATCTGAGTGCTCCTCTCCCAGGATACACTGGGTGTGCATACCTCCCTCTCCACACACTGCATCAGCATCACAGGCCTGAGTGCTCCTCTCCCAGGATACACTGGGTGTGCAGACCTCCCCCTCCACACACTGCATCAGCATCACTGGTCTCTGTGCTCCTCTCCCAGGATACACTGGCTGTGCAGGCCTCCCTCTCCACACACTGCATCAGCCTCACAGGCCTGAGTGCTCCTCTCCCAGGATACACTAGGTGTGCAGACATCCCTCTCCACACACTGCATCAGCCTCACAGGCCTGAGTGCTCCTCTCCCAGGATACACTAGGTGTGCAGACATCCCTCTCCACACACTGCATCAGCATCACAGGCCTGAGTGCTCCTCTCCCAGGATACACTGGGTGTGCAGACCTCCCCCTCCACACACTGCATCAGCATCACTGGTCAGTATGCTCCTCTCCCAGGATACACTGGCTGTGTAGACCTCCCTCTCCACACACTGCCTCAGCATCACAGGCCTGAGTGCTCCTCTCCCAGGATACACTGGGTGTGCAGACCTCCCCCTCCACACACTGCATCAGCATCACAGGCCTGAGTGCTCCTCTCCCAGGATACACTGGGTGTGCAGACCTCCCTCCCCACACACTGCATCAGCATCACTGGTCTGTGTGCTCCTCTCCAAGGATACACTGGGTGTGCAGACCTCCCTCTCCACACCCTGCATCAGCATCACAGGCCTGAGTGCTCCTCTCCCAGGATACACTGGCTGTCTAGACCTCCCTCTGCACACACTGCATCAGCATCACAGGCCTGAGTGCTCCTCTCCCAGGATACACTGGGCGTGCAGACCTCCCCCTCCACACACTGCATCAGCATCACTGGTCTGTGTGCTCCTCTCACAGGATACACTGGGTGTGCAGACCTCCTTCTCCACACACTGCATCAGCATCACATGCCTGAGTGCTCCTCTCCCAGGATACACTGGGTGTGCAGACCTCCCTCTCCACACACTGCATCAGCATCACTGGTCTGTGTGCTCCTCTCCCAGGATACACTGGGTGTGCAGACCTCCCCCTCCACACACTGCATCAGCATCACTGGTCTGTGTGCTCCTCTCCCAGGATACAGTGGGTGTGCAGACCTCCCCCTCCACACACTGCATCAGCATCACAGGCCTGAGTGCTCCTCTCCCAGGATACACTGGGTGTGCAGACCCCCCCACCCTCCACACACTGCTTCAGCATCACAGGCCTGAGTGCTCCTCTCCCAGGATACACTGGGTGAGCAGACCTCCCCCTCCACACACTGCATCAGCATCACTGGTCTCTGTGCTCCTCTCCCAGGATACACTGGCTGTGCAGGCCTCCCTCTCCACACACTGCATCAGCCTCACAGGCCTGAGTGCTCCTCTCCCAGGATACACTAGGTGTGCAGATCTCCCTCTCCACACACTGCATCAGCATCACAGGCCTGAGTGCTCCTCTCCCAGGATACACTGGTTGTGCAGACCTCCCTCTCCACACACTGCATCAGCATCACAGGTCTGAGTGCTCCTCTCCCAAGATACACTGGCTGTCTAGACCTCCCTCTCCACACACTGCATCAGCATCACAGGCCTGAGTGCTCCTCTCCCAGGATACACTGGGCGTGCAGACCTCCCCCTCCACACACTGCATCAGCATCACTGGTCTGTGTGGTCCTCTCACAGGATACACTGGGTGTGCAGACCTCCCTCTCCACACACTGCATCAGCATCACTGGTCTGTGTGCTCCTCTCCCAGGATACACTGGGTGTGCAGACCTCCCCCTCCACACACTGCATCAGCATCACTGGTCTCTGTGCTCCTCTCCCAGGATACACTGGCTGTGTAGATCTCCCTCTCCACACTCTGCATCAGCATCACAGGCCTGAGTGCTCCTCTCCCAGGATACACTGGCTGTCTAGACCTCCCTCACCACACACTGCCTCAGCATCACAGTAAAAACCTGTGGCGGGTCGGGGCAATCGATATTTGCCCGGCGGTATTGCCTCTGTGACCCTCTAGTTATTTAATCAATGAAGAGGCAGGCGCTGGAGACTGGAAAGCAGGAAACAAGGTTTTTATTCTCTCCGGAGGAGAACACAACGAAACGGACAGAAGGTATCGTTCTGAGGTGCTCTAACTGCATCCCTGAGGCCTGGCCTCTTATACACAAGTTTATGACTTTATTGTACATTACACATTCATGTTAAAGCTTTGATGTATGAAAAAGACATTCCCGGAACTCCCTTTGAGCCCGTTCCCACACACATTTACAGTCGAAGTCCCCACCCTAGTCACAACAGGTGATGAGTATCACGCAGCTGGATATTCCGCCGATTCACGGAATGTGGGGGTTTGATCGGATCTCATGGAGTGGGGCTTTGATCAACCCGGGGATCCTTTGATGGGGGAAGCTTTCTATTGTACGGGGAGGGGCAAGGGATGGTATCGGCAGAGCTGGGTGTCGGCCTGGGAACGGGGAAGACAAAACGGGCACACGGGGAAAAAAGGGGGTTTGCATCTAAGGGCCGGAGATCATGAAAGGGAAGCAGGGAGGTGTCGCGCTGGGAACAGGATGAGGGCCTGGGGCAGAGCAGCGCCGAAGAGGGGTTTATGACTCAAGGCAGGTGCAAGCAGGGGGTGGTCAGCGTGCAGGCTTAGTGAAGGCGAAAGGCTATGTCAGGGGCCAGCGGCATGCAAAAGGGTTCGTTCTGATCGGGGCATCTAACAAAATGGCGGGCGCGCACGACAAAAGTGTGGCATCAGGGGGAGAGGCAAGATGGCGCAGATAATGTTCACCGAAACGTACTAATTTTCAACAGTCCTCCCTTTAACATATTCAAGACATCTTGCTGGTTCATTTTCTATTCGGTTCTATTGTGGTGGGCATGAGAAAGAAAATGGTAGGAACCCTAGATGAAAAGAGTCGTAAACAATACATTTTAACATTTCTAGTTTTTAGGAGGTGAGCCTATTTGATAAACTTTGATCAATTTGTCTAGCAGGAAAGTCATAGAAATGCAATACAAAAACGATTCAGTAGCGTGAGCAGCAAGTATCTTTCATACTGGCAGGTGATTACATATATATCAGGTTCGGATTGGAGCATGATCAATACAAGGGCGGCTGGGAGAGAAATGAGGTCTAGCAGAAACGGCGATTGGGGACGTCAAATGTTCGAAGTTTAACGAGTTCTCATCATTCTTTGTTGCCTTTCGTTGGCGCTGTTGAGCACCGGCGGTGGAGCTACAAGTCCAGCTCTGTTCTAAGTTCTGTGTTGCAGGGCACGACCCTTTCCTCGCGTTTCTGGTCGAAAAGGTCCTTTTCGCCCTGTGTCCTTTGAGGTGTTTGTCAGAAAGTTCAGATGGAAGAAGAGCGTACAAAACAGTCCATAGGGTAGGTCAGAGGAAAAGGGGGATGGAGCAAGGCCAAATTAGGAACAAACTAGGGGAACGAGAGCCTTCCAATAGGCGAGCGTGTGACCGAATTCAGAGAGCGGGGACTTGTCGACAGACACTGGACATCGAGCAGGGGCATCAGGTCGACCCTTTCTTCTCATGTTGTCGAAAACAGTGCCTCGTCCTGCAGCTCTTTTCTGTCGTGGTCTCGCCTTGGCTAATGTCGCAGGTGTTCCTCAGTCTGCAGTCAGGCCTCGTGCTCCCACATCCGGTCCTTCTCTCCTCCAACAGCAGTACCCTTAAAAAAGTTCGAAAAGACAGTCTTTAGAGAATTTGCAGATGAAGATAATCAAAAAGTCTATTTCTCTCCCAGCTCCAGGCAAAGAATGAAAATGCCCGTTATATTGGTGTTCACAACTGGCATATGAATGACCGGAGACGGGCTTGTTGGATTTACTATGACTTTCCTTTACAATTATTTACTACGCAGGTATTTTGCCGGGAGACGAACATGGCTAAACATTTCCTTTCTATTGATGCATCCTGCTTTTCAACTACTACGGGGTTCATTTTGATGATTTCTTTACCTTGGACTAGTCTGTTAACCTTGTAAAACATCATTCTGGATCCTACGTAACCTTTTACAGCCCGATTACTTAATTAGGAAGGACAGGGGTTTTATGGGAAACAACCAGGGACATAGGAAACTTGTGGTAAGGGCATAAATCGACCCATCTCTCACAACCGGAAATGAGGGGTAGTTTCATAATTCCAGTTTTTGGGCGGCTGATACAGGGGAGGTAACAGGGGTGATCATTTTTCCGGTTTTGGGTATTGCGACATTTCGGGGAGGGGAGGGTCGCGTATTCTGAGGTCCTTGTTTTATACCATAGGAGCCGTTGACCTGTAGTTCCCTTATTTCGGGCCAGATTAGGGAACCTCTGTCGCCTTACCTGTCCTTTCCCTTACGGCCCAACCTCGGTTCATTGGCTTCTAGCGGAAAAGGAGAGGTAATGACGCGGTCTCAGGGTGATTGTATTAAAGACAAGTTTTTGTGCAAATACTGACGGTATTTGAAGCCAATTAGGTGGTGTGCTAGGGGTGGCAGTCTGCCAATTTCGGGGCTAATCACTCGGAAGAGTGGGAGTAAAAAAATAGAGGGAGAGAGAGAGAGAGAGAGAGAGAGAGAGAGAGAGAGAGAGAGAGAGAGAGAGAGAGAGCGTAACGGCAGGCTAAATAGTACACGTGCAACAGAGAGGGTGGCAGTGTATTCAAGAAAGGCTATTTAGTGCATTACGCAGTAAAGGGCATTCACGGGTCTGCGTTAGGATCTTGTAATCATGCAGTTTGAGCATTAGACAGGGTAGAGGGGACGTGCTTTGAGAAAAAGGAAAGAAGAAAGGAGGTACCATGTTGTCGCACTTCTCGCATTCTCGGTCCTTCGACCAGTTGGGTCGACGCCTCAGTCACACACACACATTCCCTCATAGTTTCGCATCATACGTGACATGGGTTCATTCGTCCAGTCTGGTTTAAGGGTGATCACTTTTTATCAGGTTGTGCTAATTTTTCGGGTTTGTTCGATACGTGAGTAGTTTGCAGGCGTGCTTAGACACCACCTTGCGGCGCTAGTCCGCTTCGTGTATTAGACATGGCAAGGCTTCGGATCTTCGCCACACCTCGGCTGTAATTTCTGATGTAACCTGCAGAGGGAGGAAAAAAGGGGGTGGGGGAGACAGCGTTCGCGCACATTCAAATACATGGATTCATAAGTCCTTTACTTACCTCTTACTCGTCTTTCCTCCTCGGGGCAGGGTCCCCGGGGATATGGTTTCTGGAGTCGGGGGGGTAGTGTGTCCATATAGGTCGTGGGCGGGGAAACGTAAAAAAGGAAACCAGAGGTGCCTAGTGCGAGGTATCTAGTCAAAGGATGTATCTCACTATCGGGATCCTTAAACCTCTTTCAACGCTGTGGCGTTCTAAGGTTCTTCGGTTCTTGGGTCAGCTCCGTTCCCTGGTACTTTGGAACGTTGTACTTTATAACATTTACATTATTTCATTTCACCCTCCCTTTACATTCCTTCATTTACACCGTTCGTTTTACCCATCCTTGGAAGTCAAGGTCTTCCCCTACGCGAGAGTTCATGGGTCAGTCGCGTACTTTGAAGGCGGAGTGTCGTGTTGTCGATCCGATCCGTCCTCCAGGGCTGGGCAACCATCTTCTTTTAACCTTAAAGAGAGAGCAGAGTAGGGTGCACAGAAAAGAACTTTCCCACCGACCCCATATTTTTAAAATAAAGCATGCAATACCCGTCCATAGTTTCAAAAACTTTATTTTGCAAAATCATTTCAGCATGAGGATTATGAGGGTGCGGTCGTATTTGGCCGGTCGTGGCAATGGCTAAAGTGCGTACAGTGGGGGGTGTCGTTTGCAGCAATAAAAACATCGGAAAGTTTTACTCATTCATTTGTAAGAGACTAAAACGTCTATTAATTGGCTGGGGGTTCGGGGGCATTTATTTTCATAATTTAGAAGCATAAGCATAATAGTGGTAATCAGATTTCCTATATGCATACCGTACGTGAGCGTCGTAAATGAGGTTTACATCAGTTATAAAAAAATATAATACATTTGTACATTTGTAATCAACATTTGTAACGGGGATCCTTTCATACTGTTCGTCGAGTGAGTTCTCCTTGTCTTTTCTAGCCAAGTGTACAAAGGATCATATAAAATCTCAGAACATCAAGTTTATATCAGTGCGAAGGAACACCACGAGGTGTTCGTAAGTTCCGATTGATACCAGCGCCATTTTGGGCGGGGCCGGCTCAGTCCGGAAGCAGCATCAGGGGGAAATGTTTCCCATTACTGGCAGTTTGGACCAGAGTCCTTTTCGGCGGTTCTAGAATTCATGCTAACAGAAGGAGTGGCAATGTCATGTTTGTTTCGTTGGCGATCAAGGCAGCCGTCCCTTACCGGAAGCCTGCAAAGGCCGAAGGTTCCGCCGGGGACCTTTGTAGGATCTTCAAGGCTGTGGAGATGCTGTCGGAGATGGGGGCTCGTGCTCCAGGGGGCAAATGTTCGAGTTATGTTGCCGGTCAAAGTTACTCTAGTGGCCGGGGCCCGCCTTCCAGCGGACCCAGACGCCATTTTGAGGCCCTACAGGGGCCACTCTCGTCGAGTTTGCAAGAGTGGGAGAGATCCTTCGGAGTGGAAGGAAGAGGTCTCTGTTTTGTGAAAGCGGGACGTTCGGCTGGGGTGCAGCTGTGATGCCCCCACCTGGGGGGCGAGGGAGACTGGTTCGCATCGTCTCCTTCTCCCGGTGCACTCCAGGCCGCTCCTTTTCATCGCCCCGCATGAAGGTTTCTCCACATCCGGTGTTCCCCAAGACCTGTGCTCGGTGCTGTGGGAGTATGGCCACCATTGCACGTTCGGTGCTGCGCAAGTACTGGGGTGCCACCATGGTGTGTTCGGTGCTGTGGAAGTATTGGCACCATCGCCTGACTGGGGGTGTTCGGCGTCGGGCCGGGGGCTGGGAAACCTCCTATCGGTGGAGGTGGGAGAGGCTCGTCCGCGTCGCCCCTCCCTCCCAGCCCAACTTGGACAAATTGTTGTGGAGGTACGTGCAGGACATCCCGCCGTCCAGGGCTGCTGCGGCTGTGACGGAAGAGAAAAGGAAGAGGTGCCCCGTTCTTCTCTGGACATGTGGCGGGACTGCTTAAGTCTATCCAGGCCCGTTGCGGCTGGCCGAGGAGACATGTGGCGGAACTACCTACAACTGCCCAGGCTGCTGGCTCCTGCCTCTCCTCCGGCTCCCCCATACGTTAAGATTTCCTGACCAAGAGTTGGCGGCCGGGCCCGCCTTATATGGGTTGCCGTTGGTTGGGCGTAGCCGTAACCCTGCCCTACTTTGGAAGGTTCCAGAATGGGGGGGGCGAATGTTCTGTTTGACTTTCATTTTCTACAGTTTACCGTTATTATTCCTTGTTTGTTGTGCTAAATTAAAAGTTCAAGTTCATTAATGGTCTACGGATTTTGTTTTACCATTTCTTTCTTTTCAGGTTGCTTTTATGCTAAGTTTCTGCTAACAGAGGTTGAGTAACACGGAAACACGTGTAGAGGGATGACGCAGATTTGTACATTACATACACATAAACTCAGACGGGGGACAGTACAAGTACGACATACAAAGACCCAAGACGAATATAAAACAGTTATTGGTCATAATTATCTCTTTCCGTCTGTGAATTTGAAACGAGGCTGGGTTCCCGTCTTGACGTTGCCCGACCTAGGAGAACTTGAGCATGCCGCTGAAATTGTCCTGGCGAAATCTGTGCCATCGGGCATAATCAAACGTGGTGGTTCTGTCTGGTCTGTCTATGTAAGTCGGGTTCTTCTTTGTCTCGCGCTTTTTCTCGTACTGCCGGTCTGTCGTTCTTGTCGGCCCTTTGCCTTTACTCACGCTCAGTAGAGTCGGGCATTGGGCTTTCCAGTGTCCGACATACCTACAAAAAGCGCATTGGTTTTGCCCTAAGTCTGGTCGTCTTTTGCATAGTGTCGGGGGATAAGTTGTGGGTAGCGGTGTCCTGGGGTTGTCCTGTCGGTATATTTCTCTACTTGGTTTGTCCTCGTCTTTTCTCTGTCGTTGCATAGCCTCTCTGCGCCACATACCGAGACTGTCGAGCATAATCGGCGTTGTTTTATTATTTCGAAGGGCTATTTCTAACGTTTCTATTTTATCAAGGTCAAAGGATCCTGCCAGTGGCCACTGTTTGTCTTGACTATCTTCGGTATACCTGTGCCACAATTTATTATAGGCTATGGTGACTAATCCATAGTTTATGAACATGTCCTTATTAGGGGTGCCTTCTAGTGGAGCTATATGGTCCACCTCTAATACACGGTCCGGGCTAAACAGGCTATTAATCAGTGGGGAGAAGACAGACATGACGGCTCGTAACGAGGGACTAAAAAGTCAGCACTGCCTATCTTATCACTAGGTGCAAAGACCGGACAGAATATTTCTATTCAACGTTGTTTGCAGGCAGTGAATACCTCATGGATCAAAAATAATAAAAAGACCAATAAATAACAATGGGGAGAATGAGTAGGTCCGCAAAGATCTGCGTTACCTACCCTTTTCACTATCTGCAAAAAGGGTGGTCTCTTCCCTGTTTGCAGACAGGGAATCTCCAGGAAACAATAGTTTGCGAACAACAGTTCAGTTTCAAGTGATTATTGAGTGGGGGAGAAAAAATAAGCACGGCTGCTGCCCTACCTATCCTCCACTGTTTGCAAAGAGAGAGCCCGTTGTTTCTCCGTTTGCAGACAGTGAATCTCCAAATAAATAAAAAGAGCAATACTAGTATTTTTTAAACAAACAAGCAATCAAGCAATTATTTCGCGACTTGTCGTGGTTACACGACCTTACCCGGACCGCATGGACAGTTTCCTGTCTTCCGAATCCAGCGCCCGATCGTCCTCTTTTTCTCGTATTTCTCACGGCACTCCTGATGGTCCCCAGTCAGGACCGTAGATCACTCGAGAGAGGTCTGTTCGGAACTAGTGAAGTTCGGATGATCGGCTGCCAGACGAGGGTCTATTGGGCAAGAGCTCTCCCGATCGTTGCAGTCGTTCACTCTGTCGTCGGGACCTCTCCCACTGGATCCACGAGTCGCTGATGGGCCCCACGCTTGGGACGCCAATTGTAAAAACCTGTGGCGGGTCGGGGCAATCGATATTTGCCCGGCGGTATTGCCTCTGTGACCCTCTAGTTATTTAATCAATGAAGAGGCAGGCGCTGGAGACTGGAAAGCAGGAAACAAGGTTTTTATTCTCTCCTGAGGAGAACACAACGAAACGGACAGAAGGTATCGTTCTGAGGTGCTCTAACTGCATCCCTGAGGCCTGGCCTCTTATACACAAGTTTATGACTTTATTGTACATTACACATTCATGTTAAAGCTTTGATGTATGAAAAAGACATTCCCGGAACTCCCTTTGAGCCCGTTCCCACACACATTTACAGTCGAAGTCCCCACCCTAGTCACAACAGGTGATGAGTATCACGCAGCTGGATATTCCGCCGATTCACGGAATGTGGGGGTTTGATCGGATCTCATGGAGTGGGGCTTTGATCAACCCGGGGATCCTTTGATGGGGGAAGCTTTCTATTGTACGGGGAGGGGCAAGGGATGGTATCGGCAGAGCTGGGTGTCGGCCTGGGAACGGGGAAGACAAAACGGGCACACGGGGGAAAAAGGGGGTTTGCATCTAAGGGCCAGAGATCATGAAAGGGAAGCAGGGAGGTGTCGCGCTGGGAACAGGATGAGGGCCTGGGGCAGAGCAGCGCCGAAGAGGGGTTTATGACTCAAGGCAGGTGCAAGCAGGGGGTGGTCAGCGTGCAGGCTTAGTGAAGGCGAAAGGCTATGTCAGGGGCCAGCGGCATGCAAAAGGGTTCGTTCTGATCGGGGCATCTAACAAAATGGCGGGCGCGCACGACAAAAGTGTGGCATCAGGGGGAGAGGCAAGATGGCGCAGATAATGTTCACCGAAACGTACTAATTTTCAACACTGGCTGTGCAGGCCTCCCTCTCCACACACTGCATCAGCCTCACAGGCCTGAGTGCTCCTCTCCCAGGATACACTAGGTGTGCAGATCTCCCTCTCCACACACTGCATCAGCATCACAGGCCTGAGTGCTCCTCTCCCAGGATACACTGGTTGTGCAGACCTCCCTCTCCACACACTGCATCAGCATCACAGGTCTGAGTGCTCCTCTCCCAAGATACACTGGCTGTCTAGACCTCCCTCTCCACACACTGCATCAGCATCACAGGCCTGAGTGCTCCTCTCCCAGGATACACTGGGCGTGCAGACCTCCCCCTCCACACACTGCATCAGCATCACTGGTCTGTGTGGTCCTCTCACAGGATACACTGGGTGTGCAGACCTCCCTCTCCACACACTGCATCAGCATCACTGGTCTGTGTGCTCCTCTCCCAGGATACACTGGGTGTGCAGACCTCCCCCTCCACACACTGCATCAGCATCACTGGTCTCTGTGCTCCTCTCCCAGGATACACTGGCTGTGTAGATCTCCCTCTCCACACTCTGCATCAGCATCACAGGCCTGAGTGCTCCTCTCCCAGGATACACTGGCTGTCTAGACCTCCCTCACCACACACTGCCTCAGCATCACAGGCCTGAGTGCTCCTCTCCCAGGATACACTGGGTGTGCAGACCTCCCCCTCCACACACTGCATCAGCATCACAGGCCTGAGTGCTCCTCTCCCAGGATACACTGGCTGTGCAGACCTCCCCCTACACACACTGCATCAGCATCACAGGCCTGAGTGCTCCTCTCCCAGGATACACTGGGTGTGTTGACCTCCCCCCTCCACAAACTGCATCAGCATCACTGGTCTGTGTGCTCCTCTCCGAGGATACACTGGGTGTGCAGACCTCCACTGGCCTGAGTGCTCCTCTCCTGGTATACACTGGGTGTGCAAACCTCCCCCTCCACACACTACATCAGCATCACTGGTCTGTGTGCTCCTCTCCCGGGATACACTCGGTGTGCAGACCTCCCCCTCCACACACTGCATCAGCATCACGGGCCTGAGTGCTCCTCTCCCAGGATACACTGTGTGTGCAGACCTCCCCCTCCACACACTGCATCAGCATCACAGGCCTGAGTGCTCCTCTCCCAGGATACACTGGCTGTGCAGACCTCCCCCTACACACACTGCATCAGCATCACAGGCCTGAGTGCTCCTCTCCCAGGATACACTGGGTGTGTTGACCTCCCTCTCCACACACTGCATCAGCATTCCAGGCCTGAGTGCTCCTCTCTCAGGATACACTGGGTGTGCAGACCTCTCCCTCCACACACTGCATCAGCATCACAGATCTGAGTGCTCCTCTCCCAGGATACACTGGGTGTGCATACCTCCCTCTCCACACACTGCATCAGCATCACAGGCCTGAGTGCTCCTCTCCCAGGATACACTGGGTGTGCAGACCTCCCCCTCCACACACTGCATCAGCATCACTGGTCTCTGTGCTCCTCTCCCAGGATACACTGGATGTGCAGGCCTCCCTCTCCACACACTGCATCAGCCCCACAGGCCTGAGTGCTCCTCTCCCAGGATACACTAGGTGTGCAGATATCCCTCTCCACACACTGCATCAGCCTCACAGGCCTGAGTGCTCCTCTCCCAGGATACACTAGGTGTGCAGACATCCCTCTCCACACACTGCATCAGCATCACAGGCCTGAGTGCTCCTCTCCCAGGATAAACTGGGTGTGCAGACCTCCCCCTCCACACACTGCATCAGCATCACTGGTCTGTATGCTCCTCTCCCAGGATACACTGGCTGTGTAAACCTCCCTCTCCATACACTGCATCAGCATCACAGGCCTGAGTGCTCCTCTCCCAAGCTACACTGGCTGTCTAGACCTCCCTCTCCACACACTGCATCAGCATCACTGGCCTGAGTGCTCCTCTCCCAGGATACACTGGGCGTGCAGACCTCCCCCTCCTCACACTGCATCAGCATCACTGGTCTGTGTGCTCCTCTCACAGGATACACTGGCTGTGCAGACCTCCCCCTCCACACACTGCATCAGCATCACAGGCCTGAGTGCTCCTCTCCCAAGATACACTGGCTGTCTAGACCTCCCTCTCCACACACTGCATCAGCATCACAGGCCTGAGTGCTCCTCTCCCAGGATACACTGGGCGTGCAGACCTCCCCCTCCACACACTGCATCAGCATCACTGGTCTGTGTGGTCCTCTCACAGGATACACTGGGTGTGCAGACCTACCTCTCCACACACTGCATCAGCATCACTGATCTGTGTGCTCCTCTCCCAGGATACACTGGGTGTGCAGACCCCCCTCCACACACTGCATCAGCATCACTGGTCTGTGTGCTCCTCTCCCAGGATACACTGGGTGTGCAGACCTCCCCCTCCACACACTGCATCAGCATCACTGGTCTCTGTGCTCCTCTCCCAGGATACACTGGCTGTGTAGACCTCCCTCTCCACACTCTGCATCAGCATCACAGGCCTGAGTGCTCCTCTCCCAGGATACACTGGGTGTGCAGACCTCCCCCTCCACACACTGCATCAGCATCACAGGCCTGAGTGCTCCTCTCCCAGGATACACTGTGTGTGCAGACCTCCCCCTCCACACACTGAATCAGCATCACAGGCCTGAGTGCTCCTCTCCCAGGATACACTGGCTGTGCAGACCTCCCCCTACACACACTGCATCAGCATCACAGGCCTGAGTGCTCCTCTCCCAGGATACACTGGGTGTGTTGACCTCCCCCCTCCACAAACTGCATCAGCATCACTGGTCTGTGTGCTCCTCTCCGAGGATACACTGGGTGTGCAGACCTCCACTGGCCTGAGTGCACCTCTCCTGGTATACACTGGGTGTGCAGACCTCCCCCTCCACACACTGCATCAGCATCTCTGGTCTGTATGCTCCTCTCCCGGGATACACTCGGTGTGCAGACCTCCCCCTCCACACACTGCATCAGCATCACGGGCCTGAGTGCTCCTCTCCCAGGATACACTGTGTGTGCAGACCTCCCCCTCCACCCACTGCATCAGCATCACAGGCCTGAGTGCTCCTCTCCCAGGATACACTGGCTGTGCAGACCTCCCCCTACACACACTGCATCAGCATCACAGGCCTGAGTGCTCCTCTCCCAGGATACACTGGCTGTGCAGACCTCCCCCTACACACACTGCATCAGCATCACTGGTCTGTGTGCTCCTCTCCCGGGATACACTGGGTGTGTTGACCTCCCCCCTCCACAAACTGCATCAGCATCACTGGTCTGTGTGCTCCTCTCCGAGGATACACTGGGTGTGCAGACCTCCACTGGCCTGAGTGCACCTCTCCTGGTATACACTGGGTGTGCAGACCTCCCCCTCCACACACTGCATCAGCATCTCTGGTCTGTATGCTCCTCTCCCGGGATACACTCGGTGTGCAGACCTCCCCCTCCACACACTGCATCAGCATCACGGGCCTGAGTGCTCCTCTCCCAGGATACACTGTGTGTGCAGACCTCCCCCTCCACGCACTGCATCAGCATCACAGATCTGAGTGCTCCTCTCCCAGGATACACTGGGTGTGCATACCTCCCTCTCCACACACTGCATCAGCATCACAGGCCTGAGTGCTCCTCTCCCAGGATACACTGGGTGTGCAGACCTCCCCCTCCACACACTGCATCAGCATCACTGGTCTCTGTGCTCCTCTCCCAGGATACACTGGCTGTGCAGGCCTCCCTCTCCACACACTGCATCAGCCTCACAGGCCTGAGTGCTCCTCTCCCAGGATACACTAGGTGTGCAGACATCCCTCTCCACACACTGCATCAGCATCACAGGCCTGAGTGCTCCTCTCCCAGGATACACTGGGTGTGCAGACCTCCCCCTCCACACACTGCATCAGCATCACTGGTCAGTATGCTCCTCTCCCAGGATACACTGGCTGTGTAGACCTCCCTCTCCACACACTGCCTCAGCATCACAGGCCTGAGTGCTCCTCTCCCAGGATACACTGGGTGTGCAGACCTCCCCCTCCACACACTGCATCAGCATCACAGGCCTGAGTGCTCCTCTCCCAGGATACACTGGGTGTGCAGACCTCCCTCTCCACACACTGCATCAGCATCACTGGTCTGTGTGCTCCTCTCCAAGGATACACTGGGTGTGCAGACCTCCCTCTCCACACCCTGCATCAGCATCACAGGCCTGAGTGCTCCTCTCCCAGGATACACTGGCTGTCTAGACCTCCCTCTGCACACACTGCATCAGCATCACAGGCCTGAGTGCTCCTCTCCCAGGATACACTGGGCGTGCAGACCTCCCCCTCCACACACTGCATCAGCATCACTGGTCTGTGTGCTCCTCTCACAGGATACACTGGGTGTGCAGACCTCCTTCTCCACACACTGCATCAGCATCACATGCCTGAGTGCTCCTCTCCCAGGATACACTGGGTGTGCAGACCTCCCTCTCCACACACTGCATCAGCATCACTGGTCTGTGTGCTCCTCTCCCAGGATACACTGGGTGTGCAGACCTCCCCATCCACACACTGCATCAGCATCACTGGTCTGTGTGCTCCTCTCCCAGGATACAGTGGGTGTGCAGACCTCCCCCTCCACACACTGCATCAGCATCACAGGCCTGAGTGCTCCTCTCCCAGGATACACTGGGTGTGCAGACCCCCCCACCCTCCACACACTGCATCAGCATCACAGGCCTGAGTGCTCCTCTCCCAGGATACACTGGGTGAGCAGACCTCCCCCTCCACACACTGCATCAGCATCACTGGTCTCTGTGCTCCTCTCCCAGGATACACTGGCTGTGCAGGCCTCCCTCTCCACACACTGCATCAGCCTCACAGGCCTGAGTGCTCCTCTCCCAGGATACACTAGGTGTGCAGATCTCCCTCTCCACACACTGCATCAGCATCACAGGCCTGAGTGCTCCTCTCCCAGGATACACTGGTTGTGCAGACCTCCCTCTCCACACACTGCATCAGCATCACAGGCCTGAGTGCTCCTCTCCCAAGATACACTGGCTGTCTAGACCTCCCTCTCCACACACTGCATCAGCATCACAGGCCTGAGTGCTCCTCTCCCAGGATACACTGGGCGTGCAGACCTCCCCCTCCACACACTGCATCAGCATCACTGGTCTGTGTGGTCCTCTCACAGGATACACTGGGTGTGCAGACCTCCCTCTCCACACACTGCATCAGCATCACTGGTCTGTGTGCTCCTCTCCCAGGATACACTGGGTGTGCAGACCTCCCCCTCCACACACTGCATCAGCATCACTGGTCTCTGTGCTCCTCTCCCAGGATACACTGGCTGTGTAGATCTCCCTCTCCACACTCTGCATCAGCATCACAGGCCTGAGTGCTCCTCTCCCAGGATACACTGGCTGTCTAGACCTCCCTCACCACACACTGCCTCAGCATCACAGGCCTGAGTGCTCCTCTCCCAGGATACACTGGGTGTGCAGACCTCCCCCTCCACACACTGCATCAGCATCACAGGCCTGAGTGCTCCTCTCCCAGGATACACTGGCTGTGCAGACCTCCCCCTACACACACTGCATCAGCATCACAGGCCTGAGTGCTCCTCTCCCAGGATACACTGGGTGTGTTGACCTCCCCCCTCCACAAACTGCATCAGCATCACTGGTCTGTGTGCTCCTCTCCGAGGATACACTGGGTGTGCAGACCTCCACTGGCCTGAGTGCTCCTCTCCTGGTATACACTGGGTGTGCAAACCTCCCCCTCCACACACTGCATCAGCATCACTGGTCTGTGTGCTCCTCTCCCGGGATACACTCGGTGTGCAGACCTCCCCCTCCACACACTGCATCAGCATCACGGGCCTGAGTGCTCCTCTCCCAGGATACACTGTGTGTGCAGACCTCCCCCTCCACACACTGCATCAGCATCACAGGCCTGAGTGCTCCTCTCCCAGGATACACTGGCTGTGCAGACCTCCCCCTACACACACTGCATC
Organism: Lissotriton helveticus; assembly: GCF_964261635.1. NCBI lineage: Eukaryota > Metazoa > Chordata > Amphibia > Caudata > Salamandridae > Lissotriton > Lissotriton helveticus. Next base: position 1,114,219,889 of record NC_136072.1, on the reverse strand, counting down.
AGCATCACAGGCCTGAGTGCTCCTCTCCCAGGATACACTGGGTGTGTTGACCTCCCTCTCCACACACTGCATCAGCATTCCAGGCCTGAGTGCTCCTCTCTCAGGATACACTGGGTGTGCAGACCTCTCCCTCCACACACTGCATCAGCATCACAGATCTGAGTGCTCCTCTCCCAGGATACACTGGGTGTGCATACCTCCCTCTCCACACACTGCATCAGCATCACAGGCCTGAGTGCTCCTCTCCCAGGATACACTGGGTGTGCAGACCTCCCCCTCCACACACTGCATCAGCATCACTGGTCTCTGTGCTCCTCTCCCAGGATACACTGGATGTGCAGGCCTCCCTCTCCACACACTGCATCAGCCCCACAGGCCTGAGTGCTCCTCTCCCAGGATACACTAGGTGTGCAGACATCCCTCTCCACACACTGCATCAGCATCACAGGCCTGAGTGCTCCTCTCCCAGGATACACTAGGTGTGCAGACATCCCTCTCCACACACTGCATCAGCATCACAGGCCTGAGTGCTCCTCTCCCAGGATACACTAGGTGTGCAGACATCCCTCTCCACACACTGCATCAGCATCACAGGCCTGAGTGCTCCTCTCCCAGGATACACTGGGTGTGCAGACCTCCCCCTCCACACACTGCATCAGCATCACTGGTCTGTATGCTCCTCTCCCAGGATACACTGGCTGTGTAAACCTCCCTCTCCATACACTGCATCAGCATCACAGGCCTGAGTGCTCCTCTCCCAAGCTACACTGGCTGTCTAGACCTCCCTCTCCACACACTGCATCAGCATCACTGGCCTGAGTGCTCCTCTCCCAGGATACACTGGGCGTGCAGACCTCCCCCTCCTCACACTGCATCAGCATCACTGGTCTGTGTGCTCCTCTCACAGGATACACTGGGTGTGCAGACCTCCCTCTCCACACACTGCATCAGCATCACTGATCTGTGTGCTCCTCTCCCAGGATACACTGGGTGTGCAGACCCCCCTCCACACACTGCATCAGCATCACTGGTCAGTGTACTCCTCTCCCAGGATACAGTGGGTGTGCAGACCCCCCTCTCCACACACTGCATCAGCATCACAGGCCTGAGTGCTCTTCTCCCAGGATACACTGGGTGTTCAGACCTCCCCCTCCACACACTGCATCAGCATCACTGGTCTCTGTTCTCCTCTCCCAGGATACACTGGCTGTGTAGACCTCCCTCTCCACACTCTGCATCAGCATCACAGGCCTGAGTGCTCCTCTCCCAGGATACACTGGCTGTCTAGACCTCCCTCACCACACACTGCCTCAGCATCACAGGCCTGAGTGCTCCTCTCCCAGGATACACTGGGTGTGCAGACCTCCCCCTCCACACACTGCATCAGCATCACAGGCCTGAGTGCTCCTCTCCCAGGATACACTGTGTGTGCAGACCTCCCCCTCCACAGACTGCATCAGCATCACAGGCCTGAGTGCTCCTCTCCCAGGATACACTGGGTGTGTTGACCTCCCCCCTCCACACACTGCATCAGCATCACTGGTCTGTGTGCTCCTCTCCTAGGATACACTGGGTGTGCAGACCTCCACTGGCCTGAGTGCTCCTCTCCTGGGATACACTGGGTGTGCAGACCTCCCCCTCCACACACTGCATCAGCATCACTGGTCTGTGTGCTCCTCTCCCGGGATACACTGGGTGTGAAGACCTCCCCCTCCACACACTGCATCAGCATCACGGGCCTGAGTGCTCCTCTCCCAGGATACACTGTGTGTGCAGACCTCCCCCTCCACGCACTGCATCAGCATCACAAGCCTGAGTGCTCCTCTCCCAGGATACACTGGCTGTGCAGACCTCCCCCTACACACACTGCATCAGCATCACAGGCCTGAGTGCTTCTTTCCCAGGATACACTGGGTGTGCAGACCTCTCCCTCCACACACTGCATCAGCATCACTGATCTGAGTGCTCCTCTCCCAGGATACACTGGGTGTGCATACCTTCCTCTCCACACACTGCATCAGCATCACAGGCCTGAGTGCTCCTCTCCCAGGATACACTAGGTGTGCAGACATCCCTCTCCACACACTGCATCAGCATCACAGGCCTGAGTGCTCCTCTCCCAGGATACACTAGGTGTGCAGACATCCCTCTCCACACACTGCATCAGCATCACAGGCCTGAGTGCTCCTCTCCCAGGATACACTGGGTGTGCAGACCTCCCCCTCCACACACTGCATCAGCATCACTGGTCTGTATGCTCCTCTCCCAGGATACACTGGCTGTGTAAACCTCCCTCTCCATACACTGCATCAGCATCACAGGCCTGAGTGCTCCTCTCCCAAGCTACACTGGCTGTCTAGACCTCCCTCTCCACACACTGCATCAGCATCACTGGCCTGAGTGCTCCTCTCCCAGGATACACTGGGCGTGCAGACCTCCCCCTCCTCACACTGCATCAGCATCACTGGTCTGTGTGCTCCTCTCACAGGATACACTGGGTGTGCAGACCTCCCTCTCCACACACTGCATCAGCATCACAGGCCTGAGTGCTCCTCTCCCAGGATACACTGGGTGTGCAGACCCCCCTCCACACACTGCATCAGCATCACTGGTCAGTGTACTCCTCTCCCAGGATACAGTGGGTGTGCAGACCCCCCTCTCCACACACTGCATCAGCATCACAGGCCTGAGTGCTCTTCTCCCAGGATACACTGGGTGTTCAGACCTCCCCCTCCACACACTGCATCAGCATCACTGGTCTCTGTTCTCCTCTCCCAGGATACACTGGCTGTGTAGACCTCCCTCTCCACACTCTGCATCAGCATCACAGGCCTGAGTGCTCCTCTCCCAGGATACACTGGCTGTCTAGACCTCCCTCACCACACACTGCCTCAGCATCACAGGCCTGAGTGCTCCTCTCCCAGGATACACTGGGTGTGCAGACCTCCCCCTCCACACACTGCATCAGCATCACAGGCCTGAGTGCTCCTCTCCCAGGATACACTGTGTGTGCAGACCTCCCCCTCCACAGACTGCATCAGCATCACAGGCCTGAGTGCTCCTCTCCCAGGATACACTGGGTGTGTTGACCTCCCCCCTCCACACACTGCATCAGCATCACTGGTCTGTGTGCTCCTCTCCTAGGATACACTGGGTGTGCAGACCTCCACTGGCCTGAGTGCTCCTCTCCTGGGATACACTGGGTGTGCAGACCTCCCCCTCCACACACTGCATCAGCATCACTGGTCTGTGTGCTCCTCTCCCGGGATACACTGGGTGTGAAGACCTCCCCCTCCACACACTGCATCAGCATCACGGGCCTGAGTGCTCCTCTCCCAGGATACACTGTGTGTGCAGACCTCCCCCTCCACGCACTGCATCAGCATCACAAGCCTGAGTGCTCCTCTCCCAGGATACACTGGCTGTGCAGACCTCCCCCTACACACACTGCATCAGCATCACAGGCCTGAGTGCTTCTTTCCCAGGATACACTGGGTGTGCAGACCTCTCCCTCCACACACTGCATCAGCATCACAGGCCTGAGTGCTCCTCTCCCAGGATACACTGGGTGTGCATACCTTCCTCTCCACACACTGCATCAGCATCCCAGTTCTGAGTGCTCCTCTCCCAGGATACACTGGGTGTGCAGACCTCTCCCTCCACACACTGCATCAGCATCACTGATCTGAGTGCTCCTCTCCCAGGATACACTGGGTGTGCATACCTCCCTCTCCACACACTGCATCAGCATCACTGGTCTGTGTGCTCCTCTCCCAGTATACACTGGCTGGGCAGACCTCTCCCTCCACACACTGCATCAGCATCACTGATCTGAGTGCTCCTCTCCCAGGATACACTGGGTGTGCATACCTCCCCCTCCACACACTGCATCAGCATCGCTGGTCTGTGTGCTCCTCTCCCAGGAGGCACTGGCTGTGCAGACCTCCCTCTCCACACACTGCTTCAGCATCACAGGCCTGAGTGCTCCTCTCACAGGATACATTGGCTGTGCAGACCTCCACTGGCCTGTGTGCTCCTTTCTCAGAATGCACTGGCTGTGCAGACCTCCCTCTCCACACACTGCATCAGCATCGCTGGTCTGAGTGCTCCTCTCCCAGGAGGCACTGGCTGTGCAGACCTCCCCTCCATGCACTGCATCAGCATCACTGGTCTGTGTGCTCCTCTCCCAGGATACACTGGGTGTTCAGACCTCCCCCTCCACACACTGAATCAGCATCGCTGGTCTGTGTGCTCCTCTCCCAGGAGGCACTGGCTGTGCAGACCTCCCTCTCCACACACTGAATCAGCATCACAGGCCTGAGTGCTCCTCTCCAGGATACACTGTGTGTGCAGACCTCTGCTGTGGTCTTTCAGGCCATGCTCCTTAACCACACACTACTACATCAGGACTGGCCTGTGTGCTCCTCTCCCAGGATACACTAAGCACACACTGCAACAGCAGCACTGGCTTGTGTACTCCTCTCCCGGGATATAATGGGTGGGTGCCCCCTTCTTGGGTTGCAAGACACCCCTCCTTAACCACTCTCTCCAACAGCAGTGCTGGCCTGTGTGCTCCTCCCGGGGGATACATGCAAGCTTCAGCTAAGAGTGTCAAGCATCCCCCTCACACAGTACAACAGCGCTCCCATGTGGAATCACCCCTTGGTACCAGACTTGCACTACCCCGGGACTGCTTCTGCTAGGATAGAAGTGTGCAGAATTGCATGTTTTGCTTTCTCAAATATTTAGAAGTTTTTTTGTACAATTTATGAAGTGTGAAGGTTTTTTTTTTTAAAAGGCGGGCAAAATCTGTTAAAAGTAGGAGAAACCTACTGGAATTAAACTCAAACATTTCTTGCAAAACCCTTACTTGGCTGGAAACTTCTTCAAAACATTTACTCTGCTGGTTATTTCGAGCAGCGCTAGCATACTTTGCAACTTCAGTAAGTGCAAAAATAGTGGTTTGTGCACAACGTGGGTGGTAGAATGTAAGTATCCTCACCCACAACTTGATGTTGAAAGGGCATGTCCATCTACCACATAGGAGGCAGGATTTAGATGGCAGTAGAAACATGGTGGCTGTGGGTAAAGGGGTATGGGTTTAGGAAGGAAAGAAGAATTCGTGGGCATGAAGCCTCAGAATCAGAAGCGAGCACATTTAGAAGCCACATCAAGGGCTGAATTTGTGAGAACTGCTTGGAAAAATAGCATATTGTAAGTAGAGCACAGACACCTGGCCATCAGGGAGTGGCTGTTAAAGTAAATTCAGTAAGAGCAAAGTATGGTAATGAAGATGAAAAGAGGCAGAGGGAAGCATAGAGTCGTTCGAGCTTTGACAAAGCAGTAAAGTAACAGCAGTAAGAGTTACTAAAGAGTAGGCGCAATAGAGTAAGAGGAGGGAATGAAGAGGTGAGAGTAACAAACTCTGTGAAGTGGCCTGGGCTATCGGAGGTGAAATGAGGCACACCAGAAGCTTGAGTGGCAGGCTCGCGAGGAATTTGGGGATTCAAGTGGTGAGTGATCTGCCTAGCAACACAGCAGGATGATGGACGGAGTGCTGAAACTTTTCCAACAATCACCCCCAGTCAAGAGATCTGGGTTGAATCCAGTGGTCCACCCCAGTTTGGACCCATCCGTATGCAAATCAGTCTTGACCCTGCCCCTCATGGGAACAGTCCAGCCCGAACTGCCAGGCCAGGTCTTCTCTGGACAGGAAACAAGCATCCCGGAACCTGTTACGGGTGATCTGCCTAGAACAGGTGTGAGCAACATAGGTGGAGAAAGGTAGGACTCATGCAAGATGTTCAGGGTATCTACTGTGTAAATGAGTTTCACATAGGCCCACTGTATGTACAGTTATTTAAATTGCATCATGGACCAAGCTTGGGTGATGCTCCGGGGAGTGCATGTGATAGAGGAAGGAGGCCACCCCTGGTTCACATCTTACTTGAAATTGTAGGCACTAGTAGTTCTGTGGCTTAGTTACAATGGTGGTACTCCACCAGTAAAGTTAGTGGTTGCTGCCTAGAAGAGAAAGAAACAAGCAATTTGTATATCTCAAGCCTAATTTAGAAGCAGTGGAATGCTGAACAGGGCACTAGCAACACTCTGTTCATTTATATATGGTTCAGACCCCTCCTTGTCTGTGCGGGACTCTGATCTCTGAGCTACCCCGACAAATCCACCCTCGGAGCTCACAGAGACATGACCATCTCTATTCTTTAACCCCGTTTAGGTGGTTCAACTCTTAGGCCCTGATTCACAAAGCTAAACTTACACTTTTGTGTAAATTTACACATTTAGCAAGTCACAAAGCAATTCTACGAGTTGTATCTTTACAACTGTCTATCTTTTTATGTGCGAAGTCTCCACCTCGAGTAAGGAGACTCTGCAATTGCAAAGATACTACTTGTAAAATTGCTTTGTGAATTGCAAAAAATCGTTAACGGCGACAGAAGTGTAAGTTTATCTTTGTGAATCAGGCGCTTACACTTAAAGTCTAAAGTTAGGCTTCAGGTGTAAACTTAGACTTAGAAGTCTAAGTTTTATCTTTGTGAATTTGGCCCGTGTGTTAGATTAGAAGGTCCAAAACCATCGGCTGTACCCAGGATCACAACTGTTAGCAAAACATGTACAACTTAGATTAACCCCTTCACTGCGGTGGCTATTCCGCCGCAGTGCTAATGGGGCGGGGCGGCCGCGCGTCGGGCGCATGCTGGTGACGGAACCGCTCCGTCACCAGCCGCGGTTGCGCTGTGCTCATGACGGAACTGCTCCGTCATCAGCACAGCGTGACCGCAGCTGATGACGGAGTGGTTCCGTCACCAGCAGGGTAGGGGTTAAGAGAATTCCAACGTCACCTGCGTTCCAAAGAGCAATGTTATGCAAGGTATAAAAACATATTTTAATGGTACTACTACTGTCACACAAGAGAAATTTACAAACTAATCTAACAAATGTAGTAGCCCACGGGCAAGGGTGAATTTTATCCTGACAACAATCCTTTGGCCACTTCTACGGCAAATCCTTACCTTGGCATTGGATCTTACCCAGACACTTCATCCATCCTATCTGACAGCTTCTGTTACCCTTTCCCCAAGCTTTCACATCCATTACCCCACCCTGAATCCTACTCAGCGCCTAGAGACCCTAACGAGTGATTAGTCCGCACTCTACAAATCCTTTCACTTGACATGACTTTCCACTCTTCTTTTCCCAGTCCAGGGTGCCTTAAGTGGGAAGCCAGGCTCCCATGCTGGCGATTGGCCATGTACTCTCTTCGGAGAAATTGCCTTGTCCACTCCCGCCGCCATACTGCCTCGATTCATAGTTAATGCTTGCGCACTCTCTGCCGGAGGATATCTCTCGCAGGGAAGTCCTGGGGGGAGGGAGTAGGTGTTAAGGACGAGAAGTGGAAACCATACAATCAGTGCTTTAAATGGGCCGGTACTCACCAGTACTAAGTGCTGGCACTTCTAAATGTTCTGCGCTTGAGTACCGGAATGTCTACATGTCCCAAAGAGAGTACTGATACTCATGGGCAGCAAGCCAACTCCGTGCAATTTGGCATGTAAAAATAGAAGGGTGACACAGCTGACAGGTCGGTCCGTTTTTGTGAGGCACATCTTGTGACTCGGGGAAACCTAAGAGAAGGCTTCCTGCTGGCATAGCAGAGTACGGCAGCACTTGATTTGAGCCAGATCGAGGAAGAAGATGGTGAGGATGACGCTGTAGCACAGCGGAGGCGAGAGGGTTTCGGGTAATCAAGGTTTAGTAATGTGAACATCAGCGAATATGCTTTTCTAAAACACATTAACTAAATACCTTGTCTGAGTGCACGAGAGCTTCTATGTCCCTGTGCGTGTTCTTGTACGAGTGAGTGTTGTCTGCAGTGTTCATATATGCACACCAATTAAATCTCAATCAAATTAAATGTGTTCCTCTGGCCCCATCCCTTAGCGCTGCCCGTAGCTCAGCCCCCTAGTCCACATTCAGGTGAGTACCTGCACTTATTTTTTTTCATTTAAAGCACTGCATAGAATGTAACCATTACTTTTTGAATCTAGTTTGCTTTGTCTTCTGGTGCAGCCTTCATGATCCCTGGGTCCAGGGGTGCCAACGGGCAAGGCAAGGGTACCAAAGGGCATTGTTACCAAGGGGCAAGGTTACCAAAGGGCAATGTTACCAAGGGACAAGGGTACCAAAAGTCAGTGGTGGCAAGGATACCAAAGGCCAATGGTACCAAGGGGCAATGGTGGCAAGGGTACCAAAGGCCAATGGTGACATGGGTACCAAAGGCCAATGGTACCAAGGGACCAGGGTACCAAAGGGCAAGGCAAGGGTACCAAAGGCCAACGGTGGCAAGGGTACCAAAGGCCAATGGTACCAAGGGGCAAGGGTACCAAAGGTCAATGGTGGCAAGGGTACCAAAGGCCAATGGTACCAAGGGGCAAGGGTACCAAAGGCCAATGGTACCAAGGGGCAAGGGTACCAAAGGCCAATGGTACCAAGGGGAAAGGGTACCAAAGGGCAATGGTACCAAGGGGCAAGGGTACCAAAGGGCAATGGTACCAAGGGTCAAGGGTACCAAAGGCCAATGGTACCAAGGGGCAAGGGTACCAAAGGGCAATGGTACCAAGGGGAAAGGGTACCAAAGGTCAATGGTGGCAAGGGTACCAAAGGGCAATGGTACCAAGGGTCAAGGGTACCAAAGGCCAATGGTATCAAGGGGCAAGGGTACCAAAGGCCAATGGTATCAAGGGGAAATGGTACCAAAGGGCAATGGTGGCAAGGGTACCAAAGGCCAATGGTACCAAGGGGAAAGGGTACCAAAGGACAATGGTACCAAGGGTCAAGGGTACCAAAGGCCAATGGTACCAAGGGGCAAGGGTACCAATGGTCAATGGGGCAAGGGTACCAAAGAGCAAGGCATTAGTGTTAGGTGCTAGCCTGGGCTACCACTAATTGATACCCATGTGTTCCAGGGGTGACCGGGGCATTGTTACAGCAGTATTGTTCCTTGTGTTTGCCACGGATGTCTTTCCAACAGCAGCGTTGTCTCTTGAACTGTTTCCCCCTCATTATCTCAGAGTCTAGAATTCCAGATTTCGCTGAGTCGGCTGCAAAACACATTTATTTACGAGCCTTGAACTCAAAGCTGGGCCAGCCGAGGAGATCCGAGCTGCCATGTGCATCCCATTACCGTCAGGCGAGGGCACCCCGTGGCCCCGTCTTTATCGCCCTCCCCGGCGCGGGCCGCCTTCATCTTTTACTAGGCGTCGCACCGAGGTGCCTGTAATGCGAGCCCCAGAGGGGGCCCCGGGTCTGGTTTACATTTGGAGGCACCGGGGCAGGTTTACTGGCAGGGTCTGAGGGCAGGCACGAGCCAGGCTCGCGCTGCTGCCAGGCACGCGCCGCCGGTGCCAGCCCCTCCCAGCAGCCGGGGTGCCCGAGGACTGGCCGAGGTGCTGGCAGCGGCTTCCGGGGGGATTCTGTGCTTACAGCGGAGCCTGGAAAGAAATCATCAGGGCTGGGGCGGGGAGCATCCGGGGAACCGGAGCCACAGACAGGCAAGGGCCATTACTCAGGGCCTGCTGGTGTCAGGCGGGGGTCAAGGCGGGCGGAGAACCTTTCTGTCTGCATGTGACATCGATCAGTCTGTGCTAGTGTCACGTGATATCCCTCAGTCTGTGCCAGTGTCAAGGGACCACCATTCAGCCTGTGCTAGCGTCATAGGGGGGTCATTCCTCAGTCTGTGCCAGTGTTATGTAACATCCCTCAGTCTGTGCTAGTTTCCTTCAGTCTGTTCAAGTATTTCAGTCGGGGTCATCCCTCAGTCTGTGCTAGTGTCAGACGGGTCAACCCTCAGTCTGTGCTTGTGTCAGACGGGGTCATCCCTCAGTCTGTGCTAGTGTTAGACATGAGACAGCCCTCAGTCTGTGCCAGTGTCAGACGGAGTCTCCCTCAGTCTGTGCTAGTGTCAGACGGGGTCATCCCTCAGTCTGTGCTAGTGTCAGACGGGTCAACCCTCAGTCTGTGCTTGTGTCAGACGGGGTCATCCCTCAGTCTGTGCTAGTGTCAGACGGGTCAACCCTCAGTCTGTGCCAGTGTCAGACGGGTCATCCCTCAGTCTGTGCCAGTGTCAGACGGGGTCATCCCTCAGTCTGTGCTAGTGTCAGACGGGGTCATCCCTCAGTCTGTGCTAGTGTCAGACGGGTCAACCCTCAGTCTGTGCTTGTGTCAGACGGGGTCATCCCTCAGTCTGTGCTAGTGTCAGACGGGGTCATCCCTCAGTCTGTGCTAGTGTCAGACGGGGTCATCCCTCAGTCTGTGCTAGTGTCAGACGGGGTCATCCCTCAGTCTGTGCTAGTGTCAGACGGGTCAACCCTCAGTCTGTGCTTGTGTCAGACGGGGTCATCCCTCAGTCTGTGCTAGTGTCAGACGGGGTCATCCCTCAGTCTGTGCTAGTGTCAGACGGGGTCATCCCCCAGTCTGTGCCGGTGTCAGACGGGTCATCCCCCAGTCTGTGCCGGGGTCATCCCTCAGTCTGTGCTAGTGTCAGACGGGGTCATCCCTCAGTCTGTGCTAGTGTCAGACGGGGTCATCCCTCAGTCTGTGCTAGTGTCAGACGGGTCAACCCTCAGTCTGTGCTTGTGTCAGACGGGGTCATCCCTCAGTCTGTGCTAGTGTCAGACGGGGTCATCCCTCAGTCTGTGCTAGTGTCAGACGGGGTCATCCCCCAGTCTGTGCCGGTGTCAGACGGGTCATCCCCCAGTCTGTGCCAGTGTCAGACGGGTCATCCCGTAGTCTGTGTCGGGGTCATCCCTAAGTCTGTGCCAGTGTCAGACGGGGTCATCCCTCAGTCTGTGCCAGTGTCAGACGGGGTCATCCCTCAGTCTGTGCTTGTGTCAGACGGGGTCATCCCTCAGTCTGTGCTAGTGTCAGACGGGGTCATCCCCAGTCTGTGCTTGTGTCAGACGGGTCATCCCCCAGTCTGTGCCGGTGACAGACGGGTCATCCCGTAGTCTGTGCCGGGGTCATCCCTCAGTCTGTGCCGGTGTCAGACGGGTCATCCCGTAGTCTGTGCCGGGGTCATCCCTCAGTCTGTGCTAGTGTCAGACGGGGTCATCCCTCAGTCTGTGCTAGTGTCAGACGGGTCATCCCCCAGTCTGTGCCGGTGTCAGACGGGTCATCCCGTAGTCTGTGCCGGGGTCATCCCTCAGTCTGTGCCAGTGTCAGACGGGGTCATCCCTCAGTCTGTGCCAGTGTCAGACGGGGTCATCCCTCAGTCTGTGCTAGTGTCAGACGGGGTCATCCCTCAGTCTGTGCTAGTGTCAGACGGGTCAACCCTCAGTCTGTGCTAGTGTCAGACGGGGTCATCCCTCAGCCTGTGCCAGTGTCAGACGGGGTCATCCCTCAGTCTGTGCCAGTGTCAGTCGGGGTCATACCTCAGTCTGTGCTAGTGTCAGTCGCGGTCATCCCTCAGTCTGTGCCAGTGTCAGTCGCGGTCATCCCTCAGTCTGTGCTAGTGTCAGTCGGGGTCATCCCTCAGTCTGTGCCAGTGTCAGACGGGGTCATTCCTCAGTCTGTGCCAGTGTCAGACGGGGTCATCCCTCAGTCTGTGCTAGTGTCAGACGGGTCAACCCTCAGTCTGTGCCAGTGTCAGTCGCGGTCATCCCTCAGTCTGTGCTAGTGTCAGTCGGGGTCATCCCTCAGTCTGTGCCAGTGTCAGACGGGGTCATTCCTCAGTCTGTGCCAGTGTCAGTCGGGGTCATCCCTCAGTCTGTGCTAGTGTCAGACGGGGTCATTCCTCAGTCTGTGCCGGTGTCAGACGGGGTCATCCCTCAGTCTGTGCTAGTGTCAGACATGGGATAGCCCCAGTCTGTGCTAGTGTCAGACGGGTCATCCCTCAGTCTGTGCCAGTGTCAGACGGGGTCATTCCTCAGTCTGTGCCAGTGTCAGACGGGGTCATTCCTCAGTCTGTGCCAGTGTCAGACGGGGTCATTCCTCAGTCTGTGCCAGTGTCAGACGGGGTCATCCCTCAGTCTGTGCTAGTGTCAGACATGGGATAGCCCCAGTCTGTGCTAGTGTTAAAAAGGGCCACCCCTATGTGAGTGTTAGTGTTACATGAGCATCCGTCAGTCTGTGGTAGTGTCAGACTGTGACCATCCACCTGTCTGTTTGGGTGTCAGGCAAGGGTCATCCTTTCGTATTTGCTGATGTCAGATGGGGTCAGACAGGAGCCATCAGTCAGACAGGAGCAGTCCCTCGGGGTATGTTTACTGCTGACAGTGATCACGCAACACTATGTGTTGGTGTCAAAAGGAAGCAAACACAAGGAGATGATGGACGGATTGCTGAAACTTTTCAGACACTCACCCCCAGTCGCAGATCTGAATCCATCATTATTCTTTAGCTCACTTCGCCACCTGCAAATTATGCAGCATATCGCAGCACATTTTGTATAGAACCAGATCATTATATTGTAATTTTTACCCATTTTAACACTCTCTGGACAAAGGTTTCACCATATCAGTACTAGTTTAACACCCACATAGTGCAATATGCAACTGAAACGTGAACAGTCAACCTTTGTGAAATTCCTTACCCTGCACAGCAACACACATTGCGGCATTTTAAATAACTTTTGGTCCTTTTGGAGCCAGAAACACATTATTTTGTTAATATCTCCAAATTATGCAACAGATGCTTGATTAAGTGGTAACTCGATACATTTGTAAAAAAACAAATGCAGCGGCCGCAGTATCACATAATTCCAGTGGGCCTGACCATAGCTCAGTCTGTGCTAGTGTTAGACAAGGGCCACCACTATCATTGTTATTGTTACATGGGGCCATCTGTCAGTCTGTGGTAGTCTTAGACTGTGACCATCCACCTGTCTGTGCTAGTGTCAGGTATAGCAATGGCTCACTCTCTGCTAGTGTCAGACAGATCCGTCCCTGCCCCATCTCAGTCATTACCCAGTTTACCCCACACCTCTGCCCAAACCGTCGCCCCTGCCTGACCTCAATTCCCTACTCAAGCTGAGCTGCCACACACATGTAAATGTAAATGTGGGTGTACTTGTAAAGCGCACTGCGACTCCATGGAGTATCCTGGCGCTGAAGACCGCTGGGGAACCCATCCTGGTTTTCCCTGTGAGATGGTCCCTTTCTGGGTATCTCCAAGGTGAAACCAGGCATCCCCGGCGTCTGTGGGGGGCCGTTGTAGAGATGAGGCAAGCTTAATGCCCAGAGTTGCCGAGTGTGTTCCCTGGTTAGAGTAGGCACCGAGGCGAGAATTATCGAGTCCGTTTTGACCCTGGTCCACGACCCTGCCGCGTCGGGAATTGAACCCTGGTCCCGGGCCGTTCTCTGCTTACGGGTCTGCCGCCTCTAACCAGTGAGCCACACCACTCCACTACCCAAGCTACCGCATCTTTTTATTTATTTATTTATAACGTTTTATATAGCGCTAGCTAGACCCGTGGGTATCAGAGCGCTTTACATACAAAAAGGGAAAAAAAATTGCATAACATCATAGGACATGAGGATGCATAAAGATATAAGTAAAGACATAATAAGTATGTATCCAGTGAGGGGAGAAAGACTCAGGTGGTTGAAACAGTCAGATAACCCCCATCCTTGAAGGTCAAAGTGAGAGGGGAGTCCATTAGGTTATTGATGCCTAAGTTGGTTGACTTGGTTGGTAAAGTATTGGTTAAGGAGAAGGAGTTTCAGGTCCTTTTTGATGCAAGAGAAGGAGGGGTTGCATCTGAGGTCAATTGGGAGTGCGTTCCATATCCTGGGTACGTTACCAGAGAAGGATCGGATCTGGGTCATTTTCCCTATCAGTTTCGGAGGGATGAGAAGAAGTGAGTTGGTGCTTCTCAGAGTTCTGGAGTTTGCTGTTTAGGTAGTTGGGGGATTGGGCGTGAAGGGCCTTCTGTGTGATGCAGGCCCGTTTGTAAATACATCTACCTTCCATGGGAAGCCAGTTGAGTGCATTGACGGTTGGTGGGATGTGTTCAAATCTTTTTACACCAGTTATGAGTCAAGCTGCCATGTTAAGGAATGTCCTTAGTGGGACTAGGAGAGCTTTTGGTGACCCTATTAGGATGGCGTTCCCACAGGGGCGTAACAAACGCCCCGCAGTGCCAGTGGGGGGGGGGGGGGGGGCCCACTCTCTACAGATAATTAAGGGGGCCCGGGCCCCCCTCAGCTCTTCAGTGAGAGAGCCTCTCTCCCTCCAAAGCAGGTGCTGGCCGTCTGCAGCCTGCTCCGAGCCCCTCCCGCTGACTGAAGAGAAACAGTGTATCAAGTTAAATTGTTTCTCTTCAGTCAGAGCGCTCGAGGCCGGAAAGAGGATGGGGTAGGGGCCCCGGAGAGCAGGAGGCACTGGGAATGACAAAGCACACACAGGAAAAAGAGCACTCCCTCTCCCAGATCTTTTATGAATCAGTATTCAGTATAGCGGCTAGTAGATTAAAGAAAGATAGCTCAGCTGCTAAAGTGCCTGCTGCAGAGTTCCATGCCTAACCCTTGTAAGTGACAGTTTCGAGTGAAGGAGGTAAAACGAGCACTACTGACTTGCAGAATCATCAAATATCAGTGAGGCACCCGCAGATAATTCAATATGTGCTCTATTTGGTATGTAGATGGTAGTTGTACCCGTCCAGGAGGGGGTGACTTTCTTCTCTAGCCTTCTCTCCCCAGAGGGAGGAGTCAGTCCCTCTCCCTGCGGAGGGTGATGTCATGCAAACAGTATTAAAACACCTCCTTTTGGTTTGGCGCTGTCATTTCTGCCTGGAACACACTGGGGTCATCCCCCCTTCCCCCGCCCCTTGGACTGTCACTGGCACACCCCTCACTCCTGAGTGCCTGCTTGTACATTCACCTAAGGTACTCACTCCAATCAGAGAGTAATGCAGGCTTTATCGCCAGCTCTTCAGTGCAAGGACCCCCCCCCCCCCCCCACACACACACACATCCCTCAGGAACTTGATTCAATTCCACCGCCACTGGCAGGCAACTACTTTGACTGTATTCTCAGTCAGATATATTCATTTATTTGCGATTTTATAACGTGGACTTAACGCAGCGAGTGGCAGAGCGCTTTTATAAGAGAGGAAAATGTATGCTGAATATACAAAGGCATTACAAAGCGAATTAATTGTATGAATTGTACAAAAAGTATATATATAACTGGCAAGAAAAGCTATTTATATACAGAAATGCAGAGTGTTCCTCCCAACAGATGTAGTACCTGTAGAATAAGTACATTGTGGAAAGAACCCGGAATTTTGAAACGGGTCCCCAGAGGAAGTGACGTTGGAACAGAAAATATTTCAACTCTCTTTTAAAGGTCAGGACTGGTTTTCGGTCAGTGCGACCAGTGCGGCCGCCCTGGGCGCCAACCTGGAAGGTGGGGCGCTGTGTTTAGCAATAACTTAGGATGTAAAAGCATTTGATGCAGAGTTCCTTGTGCGACCAGATTTCAGGCAGAAATAAAAATGTCCGGAGAATGATGCAAGATGGAAAAGGGTGCAAGGCAGGGGTGGAGTAGGGTGCAAGGCAGAGGGGAGAAGGGTGCAAGGCAGAGGGGAGAAGGGTGCAAGGTAGGGAAGGGTGCAAGGCAGAGGGGAGAAGGGTTCAAGGCAGAGAGGAGAAGGGTGCAAGGCAGAGGGGAGAAGGGTGCAAGGCAGAGGGGAGAAGGGTGTAAGGTAGGGAAGGGTGCAAGGCAGAGGGGAGAAGGGTTCAAGGCAGAGAGGAGAAGGGTGCAAGGCAGAGGGGAGAAGGGTGCAAGGCAGAGGGGAGAAGGGTGCAAGGTAGAGAGGAGAAGGGTGGAAGGCAGTGGGGAGAAGGGTGCAAGGCAGAGGAGAGAAGGGTGCAAGGTAGAGAAGGGTGCAAGGCGGAGGGGGAGAAGGGTGCAAGGCAAAGGAGAGAAGGGTGCAAGGCAGAGGAGAGAAGGGGGCAAGGCAGAGAGGAGAAGGGTGCAAGGCGGAGGGGAGAAGGGTGCAAGGCAGAGGGGAGAAGGGTGCAAGGCGGAGGGGAGAAGGGTGCAAGGCAGAGGGGAGAAGGGTGCAAGGCGGAGGGGGAGAAGGGTGCAAGGCAAAGGAGAGAAGGGTGCAAGGCAGAGGAGAGAAGGGGGCAAGGCAGAGAGGAGAAGGGTGCAAGGCGGAGGGGAGAAGGGTGCAAGGCAGAGGGGAGAAGGGTGCAAGGCAGAGGGGAGAATGGTGCAAGGCAGAGGGTAGAAGGGTGCACGGTAGAGGGGAGAATGGTGCAAGGCAGAGGAGAGAATGGTGCAAGGTAGAAAAGGGTGCAAGGCGGAGGGGGAGAAGGGTGCAAGGGGGAGGGGGAGAAGGGTGCAAGCGGGAGGGCGAGAAGGGTGCAAGGCAGAGGGAAGAAGGGTGCAAGGGGATGGTGATGAAGTTAAAAATGTGCCGCCCCTGGAAACATTTCTGCGGACTCCCATGGCAACGCACACTACTTTGTGAGAGAGAGTGGGAGAGAGTGGACAGAGAGTAAAGTGAGAGAGAGAGTGGCGAGAGAGCCAGTGGGTAGAGAGCCAGTGGAGAGAGAGAGAGTAGAGAGAGAGAGTAGAGAGAGAGAGTAGAGAGAGAGAGTAGAGAGAGAGAGAGGGTGGAGAGAGAGAGTGGAGACAGAGAGAGTGGAGAGAGAGTGGAGAGAGAGAGTGGAGGGAGACAGTGGAGAGAGAGTGGAGAGAGAGAGTGGGGAGAGAGAGTAGAGAGAGAGAGTAGAGAGAGAGAATAGAGAGAGAGTGGAGAGAGAGTGGAGAAAGAGTGGAGGGAGAGAGTGGAGAGAAAGTGGAGAGGGAGAGTGGAGAGAGTGGAGAGAGAGTGGAGAGAGAGTGGAGAGAGAGTAGAGAGAGTGGAGAGACAGTGGGGAGAGACAGTGGAGAGAGACAGTGGAGAGAGACAGAGTGGAGAGGGAGTAGAGAGAGAGGGAGTGGAGAGAGAGTGGAGCTAGACAGTGGAGAGAGAGAGAGTGGAGAGAGCATGGAGGGACAGTGGAGAGAGTGAGCGAGAGAGAGTGGAGAGAGAGAGAGTGGAGAGAGAGAGAGTGGAGAGAGACAGTGGAGGGAGACAGTGGAGAGAGAGAGTGGAGAGAGAGAGTGGCGAGAGTGGAGAGAGAGTGGAGAGATTGGAGAGAGAGGGAGTGGAGAGAGAGTAGAGAGAGAGAGAGAGAAGAGGGAGAGTGGAGAGAAAGAGAGTGAGTGGAGAGAGAGAGTGAGTGGAGAGAGAGAGAGTGGAGAGAGAGTGGAGAGAGAGGGTGGAGAGAGAGTGGAGAGAGTGAGGAGAGGGAGTGGAGAGAGAGTGGAGATAAAGAGTGGAGAGAGACAGAGAGTGTGGAGAGAGAGAGTGGAGAGAGAGTGGAGAGAGAGTGGAGAGAGAGTGGAGAGAGAGTGGAGAGAGTGAGGAGAGAGAGTGGAGAGAGAGTGGAGAGAGAGTGGAGAGAGAGAGAAGAGGGAGTGGAGAGAGAGTGGAGAGAGAGAGTGGAGAGAGAGAGTGGAGAGAGAGTAGAGAGAGAAGGGAGAAAGAGAGAAGAGAGAAAGTGGAGGGAGACAGTGGATGGGGACAGTGGACAGAGAGTGGAGAGAGAGAGAGGAGAGAGAGTAGAGAGAGAGAAAGTGGAGAGAGAGACAGTGGAGAGAGAGACAGTGGAGAGACAGTGGAGAGAGAGTGGAGAGAGAGAGACAGTGGAGATAGAGTGGGCAAAGTTGAGAGAGAGGATGGAGAGAGAGAGAGAGAAGATTGGAGAGAGAGTAGAGACTGGCTGACTCAGAGGCTGAATACTGACTGACCGAGAGACTGAATGGCTGAGAAACTGACTGAGAGAGAGAGAGACTGACTGATTGAGAGAGGGAGACCGACTGACTGACAGACTGACAGAGAGAGAGAGAGAGAGAGAGACTGACAGACTGACTGACTGACAGACTGACTGACTGAGAGAGACTGAATGACAGTGACAGAGAGAGAGAGACTGACTCACTGAGAGAGAGAGAGAGACTGAGAGAGAGAGAGAGAGAGAGAGAGAGAGAGAGAGAGAGAGAGAGAGTGTGTGATGGAATGAAGCTATGGAATGCCTCTTAAGATTGCTATTGTCTACTAGCAAAAATGTATTATCAAAATGTGCTCTTTGTAATTACATCAGCTTTTGAAATACTGCATTGTCGCATTGTCTAATGTTTTAAGATGGAAACAAGAAGGAGCAGTGGATGCACTTTTGTCAAAACTGAACGGTGAGTGGGCCCGATGTTGTATATCATGACAGGAGTCTGCCTCAGGAAACCCACCTAAAAATGGGCAAATATCCCCGGTCTAACGATGGCAGGGACCCTGTAATGAATGAACCACCACCTATGATAGCCTGCTGGCAGACTAAGCCCAACCTTTAACTCCACCATCCAGTGTTACTTACAACGGCTGGATTGGTGACAGTGGCGTAACAATAGCCCCGCATCCCTTGCAGTATGGCTGGTCGCTGGCCTGAGAGCTCTAGACTGGCACGGAGAATGGGAGGGGGACCCCTTCCATGTAGTTTGCAGGGGGGCCCCCTCAAGTATCGTTACGCCACTGCGTTCCCATAGTCCAGTTTAGAAAGGACTAGTGATTGTACTATTGTCTTGAGATCATCTTGGGGAATGAAAGGTTTACTTTTCTTGAGGTGTTTAAGAGAGTAAAGCTCACCTTTTGCAGAGTTCTTGATGTGGTCCTTCTTTGACAAGTTCTTATCCAGGGTAATGTCTGGTGACTTTACAGAGACGGATAGGACGAGGTAGCAGTTTAGAGCACCAAGCTCTTTGAGCAAGTCTTGAATTGGTCGTTGGTTACTTTTTGGAGAGAACAGTATTAATTCCTTTTTTTGTCCGGGTTCAGTTTTAAGTGGTTTGCGATAAACCAGGTTTGGATCTTGGTTAGCGTGACATTGATGTGTGGGACGTCGCTGGGTGATTTGACTTTGTAGTATTTTTGTGTGTCATCTGTATGTAGGTGGTATTGAACCCCTGCTTGTTTCGGAATAATTGCCAGGGGTTCCATGAAGAGATTGAAGAGGGATGGTGAGAGGCTCGATCCATGTGGGACTCCAAGTTTGACTCGTGTTGGTATAGAGAGGCAGGAGTTAATTTTAATCTGTTGCGACCGGTGCTGAAGGAAGGAAGTGAACCATTCTAGTACTGTGCCATTAATGCCAGAGCACGTCTTCAGAGTCTCAAGTAACACTAGATGGTTTATTGTGTTGAATGCCGCCTGTAAGTCAATAAGGATGAGGAGACAGGTTCACCTTCATCCAAGGCTCTGTGGATATCGTTTGCAATATTGAGCATCACTGTTTCGGTGCTACAACCTTTCCTGAAACCCAATTGAAAGGTGTCGAGGAGGTTCAAGACATCAATATGTTTGTTGGGTTGTTGGAGAATCCAGTGTTTTAGCTAGGAACGGAAGGTTGGAGATAGGTCTGAGGTTGTTGAGCTCGTTGTGGTCAGTCCCTGTTTTCTTGAGTATAGGTGTGATTTGTCCTAGCTGAAGGGAGTCTGGGACACAACCTGATGTGAGAGAGGAGTTGATGATTTTTGGCCAGAAAGGGGCAATGATGTGGTTGAGTTTTTTTACTATTGTGGATGGGAGGGGTCCATAGTGTGGTAAGTAGGCTTTTAGCTTGCAATTATATTGAAGACTTCGATTTCCGACATGAGTTCGAAGTTCGACCAATTAGCGTCATTTTTAGGTCTCGACCTCTGCCAATGCGCTTGCGCATTGCAGATGTCGAGACTATAGAGTTGGATCCAGGAAAGCTAAACCAGGCGGATTGCACCGAGTGAATGTGCCCGTGCACGCGCTTGCCATTTGCTCCCCGAGCCGCCTCCCTCGTATCATTGCATCAGACCCGCCATAGCAATGCCGAGAGCTTCACTTCAAAGGGATCGCTCCCCGCCCCCTGCTTCACACTGCAAAGGAATGCGCCCCCCGCCCCCGCAATGCCGAGAGCATTTCCCGGCCGCTTTTAATTTCATTTCACGGCCGCTTTTCATTTAATTTGGCGGCCGCTTTTAAGTATCTTGCCTGTCTTTTGCGCTTGATGACATTTCTGATGACATTTCTCTGTGGCTGCTGTATCAAGATTGATTCTCATGGAAAGTTTTCTGAGGATGCTATGTCTTTACATCTTCTGATAATTATTCATGGCTGTTCTGTGGCGGCGAATTCTGATATTTCTTGACTGGTGCATCGTGATTGATTTTTTGATAGTTGTTAAGGTTGCTCATGATTTTGGATTATGATATTTAATCATGGCTGCTTTGTCCTACTAATATTTTGCTCATGGATTCAGCAGCATCGCAGCAGTTCTAGATGATATTTATTTCTGGCTTTTGTGTCTTTACGGATTCTGATAATTTGTTGTGGCAGTTGCTTTGCATCGTGATGATATTTCTTCCTGGCCGCTGTTTCAGGACTGACGTGGATCATATCTCTCTTAGCTGTCTCGTCCTAAGCTCCAGTCCATCACCCTTCCTCACCAGGGTTGCCACGAGGCCTCTCTCAATGCCTCCTTGTTCTCTTCGCCAGTCTGTGCTGTTGATATTAGGGCAGGGAATGAGAACAGCAACAAATCTGCACGCCTCATAATGTTGAACTAGTTGCTTGGCTGCTGTCTGGTGTGGACATTTCTTCTCACTCACAGGTGATTAAAGAGTGTTTTCAGATATTTGAGTTTTTAAGAAATGAAAAAGTCAAGTTAACTCTGAAAGCCAAAGGAAACTATTGATGAGCTTTCCTCTGTTTATTTTCTACTTTTTCATTTGATATTTTTCTTTCTTTCTTGCTTTTTCTCTTTCTATCCCTTGTTGTCTCTTTCCTCTTTCTCTTAATTTTTCTTTCTGTCTCTCCTTTTGTATTTCTTTCTTTTATGTTTTAATTTTTTCCTTTCATATTAGTGTTTGCATTCTTTTTGTTCTCTTGGCTTCTAACTCTCGTTCATTCACCTTTTTTCTTACACTGCTTTTCATTGTGTTAATCTTTTTCTTCTGCTCGCTAATTTTATTCAGTTTTCTTCTTCCATGGACCTTCTTTGTTCTCATCTTTAGGTATGGGGGTTTTCAGCACAGCTGTCAAAAGAACCTGTTGTTTACAGCACACTTAGAGAAGGTGTTAGGCGTGCCCCTTTCAACCAATGCCTTTTTTTCAGCAGCCCCTTTTAGCCATTGTCAGAAGACTTTGTCATTTGCTGCTTGACTCAGCCTAGATGGGTGAATCTCCCCCATCTGAAGCTACTGGCTGTAATTGTGTATCGTTCCACCACAAATGCAGTGTTTGCATTGAACTGCACGAGGGACTGGTTTACAAGAAAAGTCCTCTTTGCCCACTCCTGCTAGTTTCCACCCATATATCTACCGCTGTTCCTCATAGCGGCGGCTGGCACAGGTAAATGCAGTGGTTGCGGGGGGATGGACGACGGAAAAGGTATAATTAAATAAATAAATAAATAATACCTAGTCCGTTGTCTGTCGGCTTCCCCCTGCCACGCCCCAAAGCCCCACCGAGCTTACCTGTGCCGGCCACCGCTGGTTCCTCATCATGCTCCACAACCCTGTTACCCCAGCATCACTCAGCGCTACCCCAGCATCACTCAGCACCACCACATTATCACTCAGCACCAACACATTATCACTCAGCACCACCACAGCACCACTCAGCACCACCACAGCATCACTCAGCACCACCACAGCACCACTCAGCACCACCCCAGCATCACTCAGCACCACCACAGCACCACTCAGCAGCACCACATCATCACTCAGCGCTACCCCAGCATCACTCAGCACCACCACATTATCACTCAGCACCACCACATTATCACTCAGCACCACCACAGCACCACTCAGCACCCCACAGCATCACGCAGCACTACCACAGCACCACTCAGCACCACCACAGCACCACTCAGCACCACCACATTATCACTCTGCACCACCACATTATCACTCAGCACCATCACAGCACCACTCAGCCACACCACAGCACCACTCAGCACCACCACAGCACCACACAGCACCACCACAGCATCACTCAGCACCACCACGGCACCACTCAGCACCACCACAGCATCACTCACCACCACCACAGCACAACTCAGCACCACCACAGCATCACTCAGCACCACCACAGCATCACTCAGCACCACCCCAGCATCACTCAGCACCACCACAGCATCACTCAGTGCCACCACATCATCACGCAGCACCACCCCAGCATCACTCAGCGCCATCACAGCATCACTCAGCGCCACCCCAGCATCGCTCAGCGCCACCACAGCATCACTCAGCATCACCACATCACCACAGCATCACTCAGCACCACCACAGCATCACTCAGCGCCACCCCAGCATCGCTCAGCGCCACCACAGCATCACTCAGCATCACCACATCACCACAGCATCACTCAGCACCACCACAGCATCACTCAGAACCACCCCAGCATCACTCAGCACCACCACAGCACCACTTAGCATCACCACATTATCACTCAGCGCTACCCCAGCATCACTCAGCACCACCACATTATCACTCAGCACCACCACAGCACCACTCAGCACCACCACAGCACCACTCAGCACCACCACAGCACCACTCAGCACCACCACATTATCACTCAGCACCACCACATTATCACTCAGCACCACCACAGCACCACTCAGCACCACCACAGCATCACTCAGCACCACCACAGCACCACTCAGCACCACCACAGCACCACTCAGCACCACCACAGCACCACTCAGCACCACCACAGCATCACTCAGCACCACCACAGCATCACTCAGCGCCACCATAGCACCACTAAGCACCACCACAGCATCATTCAGAGCCCCTCCAACATCACTCAGCGCCACCCCAGCATCACTCAGCACCACTCCAGCATCACTCAGCACCACCACATCATCACTCAGCGCTACCCCAGCATCACTCAGCGCTACCCCAGCATCACTCAGCGTTACCCCAGCATCACTCAGCGCTACCCCAGCATCACTCAGCGCAACTCCAGCATCACTCAGCGCTACCCCAGCATCACTCAGCGCTACCCCAGCATCACTCAGCGCTACCCCAGCATCACTCAGCGCTACCCCAGCAGCATTCAGCGCCACACCAGCATCACTCAGCGCCCCCCCAGATTCACTCAGCGCAACCCCAGCATCACTCAGCGCCACCCCAGCATCACTCAGCACCACCACAGCATCACTCAGCACCACCACAGCATCACTCAGCACCACCACAGGATCACTCTGGAACACTACAGCATCACTTTGGAACACCACAGCATCACTATGCGCTACCACAGCATCATTATGCGCCACCACTGCATCACTCAGGGCCTCCACAGCATCACTCAGAGCCTCCACATCATCACTCAGGGACTCCACAGCATCACTCAGGGCCTCCACAGCATCACTCACGGCCTCCACAGCATCACTCAGGGCCACCACAGCATCACTCAGGGCCTCCACAGCATCACTCAGGGCCTCCACAGCATCACTGAGGGCCACCACAGCATCACTCAGGGGCACCACAACATCACTATGCACTACCACAGCATCACTGAACGCCACAGCATCACTCGTCGCCACCACAACATCACTCCGCGCCATCACAGCATCAATCTGTGCAACCATTCAACAACAACTGGTTCAAATATGTTCTCTCAATGTTTCAAGCTTTATTACAAATGTCACAAAAAGATGTTAATATTTCACTTCTGTTCTTGGATTTTCGTCACAATAACATACACTGAACGGGAAACATCCTTTACAATGCAACTTTTACAACGCAGTGCCTTTACGACGCAACTTTTACAACGCAAACCATTAAAACACATTGCGCTGGGGGGCGCTCTAGGATAGGGAATAATTTACTATCCAACACCTTCCCTACTATCCACGGGGACTGGAGTTGCAATAGTAAATTAAACTATTCACTATCCAGCACCCCAAAGCGCTATGCGTTGTAAAGGCATGCGTTGTAAATACCGCGTTGTAAAGGCATGCGTGGTAAAAGCATGCGTTGTAATGTCATACATCCACACTGAACATAATCTTCACAAAAGTTATTTACAAAAGTTTAAGCTATTGCCATTATAAATTACAATCACTTTTATTTAAGTATTAACCCCTTCAGCGCTAATGACAAGGGTAACTCGTCATGGACTTTCCATTGATTTCAATGGAAAGTCAATGGAGCTCATCGAGCACCCTTAGCAGCCAAGTGGTTAATTATTTTAAAAAATTAAAAGCCATTGTTATTCTTCGCATCGATCCTTGGTGGCTTTTAGTTTTTGTGGTGGTGCTGTTTGTTTGACTTTTAACAATGTTGAAGAGTTCTCTATGTCTATTCTTCGCCTGGTCTAGTTGGCTGCGGAAAAAACTGGCCTTTTCTCTAAAAAATTGTTTTTATATGCTTAAATGTCAACCGGGTTGATTTAAATTGTGCTAGGTGTAGGGTCAAAGGGCCCGATTCACAGAACTAACTTAAGACAAAATCCTAAACTTACTACTTATGGTATTCACAGAAGTTAGGATTTTGTCTTAAGTTTGTCTTAAAATAAATTTAAGACAGACTTAAGTTAGGATTTTGTCTTAAGTCTGTCTTAAGTCTGTCTTAAAACAAACTTAAGACAAAATCCTAACTTCTGTGAATACCAAAAGTAGTAAGTTTAGGATTTTGTCTTAAGTTAGTTCTGTGAATCGGGCCCAAAGGGTTTAGTCTCCAAGTCCTTTCCGATTGTCTGAGTTGTCGTCTTTCGTTAGTAAGATCCACGTTGAACCAAGATATAGATTTGATAGATCTCAAATGTTTGAGTATGAGTGGTGCTACTTGATCTAACACCTCTGTCATTGTGGAATTAAAGTGGGCTGTGAGGTCATTGGCCATCATAGTGGAAGGCTGGGGTTGAAGATGGGCTTCAATCCTGTATTCCAGTTCAGTTATGAGGACTCCTTTGATGTTCCTGGTCCAGTGCTTTGATTTGTCAGGTCGTATTTGTTTGTTTCTGACATGCAAGACAATATTAAACAGTATGAGGTGGTGGTCAGACCAGTCAATGAAAGAAATCGATTTCAAAGAGACCAGCTCATTTTTGGTGATGAACGTATCCAGTGTTGCTCCTTTGATGTGTGTTGGTTCATTGCAGAGTTGTTTGATGTTGGTAATTTATTGCAGGTTGGAGAGGTTCTGGGTTGAGGTGTCTTGTGGGTTGTTCCAGTGGATATTGAGTTCACCCAGGAACACATCTTCCGTGTGTGTTAGGGAGAAGAAAGTTATTAGGTTGGTTAGGGGCATATTATCAAGGACAGGCGATACATTATCGCCGCTTTTATCGGCAGGAAACTGGCGATAAAGCGGCGATAATGGCCTTGATAATATGCTTTATGAATTCCAATCGAAGCCCATGTTAGATGTGAATACATCTAACATGGGCTTCGATTGGAATTCATAGAGCATATTATCAAGGCCATTATCGCCGCTTTATCGGCAGTTTCCTGCCGATAAAAGCGGCGATAATGTATCGCCTATCCTTGATAATATGCCCCTTAGTTCTTCAGCGAAGAGGGTATGTTTACCAGGAGGATGGTAGATGGGTTGAAATTTGATGGGCGTGGTGCCTTTGCCTGAAAGTTCAACACCTAGGTACTCAAGGGGCAGGTATTCTATGGATTTTAATCTGGTAAACTGTATTCCTTCTTTATGAATAATAGCTAGGCCGCCACCTGTTTTGATCAGTCTGTCGTGTCTGATGATGTTGTAACTTGGAGGGGTGAGAAGGTCTAGGATGGGGGTTAGAATGCTAATTGAGCCAGGATTCTGTGAGGAATGCGATGTCTATTTCTTCCGCGAGTTTAACTTCCGAATATCTGTGGCGTGTTGTACTGCTGAGCTACGGTTGAGGAGCACGATAGAGGCTGGGGAGCCTCAGTGTTGGTGTGTGCTGTATGTATAGAAGTGTATTGAGCAGGGGGTATGGGCGAGATGACATGTCTAGGGATTCTATTAGTGCTCACTAAAACTGGGATTGCAAAAGGGGCTGTGTTCTTGTTTATTGTGAGGTAAGAGTCGTTGATATCATCTGCTTCTTGTTCTGAAATGGGGCGGAGAGATCGGCTAGGTCGATGTGCCTGATTCCACATAGGATTAGAGGGCCATGGGGTGCCAAGTGGGGCCATGGAAAAGGCTGTATGGGGGAAGGTGCGTAGCTACCCAGAGTGTGTGAGCAAGATGGCTTAATCCGGTTGGGAAGGTCTTGTGTTAAGTTTAGTAGAGTGGCATCATTGGGATTAGGAGTAGGGATAGATTGGGCGTGAGGAGTCGGGTTGTTGTTGCTTCTGGTTAAGATGGAGGAGGAGGTGTTGTGGGTCTTGGGTCCAAGGGAGGGGGGTGAGTAATGGTTAGGAGGAAGTCTGTGTCTAGGGGATTGACAGTGTGGTTAGAAGTGGGGGTGGTTTGGGCATGTGGTGGTGGGTCCGGGGGGAGAGAGTATGCAGTGGTTTGAGGGAGGTCAGTGTCCAAGGGATTATCAGTGACATTGGATATGGAGATGATTAGGGACAGTAGTGAAGTTGAGGATAGTTTGCGAGGTAGAGTTTGATCTCCTGAAGTCGAGGGGGGGTGCCTGTAGTGGGTTCAGTAACAGAAAGACTGTTGTTTGAGTCCGATCTGCCTAGCTCAGGATCAGCCTTGCGGTGTTTATTAACTCTGCGTTTCCTGGCCCTGGTGGTATTGGTTGAAGCCATTGTAGAGGGTGTTTGACGGCTGAGTGTGATGATAGGGGTAGTAAGATTATAATTAGTGATGGTGGATTTCCATGAGTTGTAGCGTGGGTCGTCCGGCGAGGGAGATTAGGTTGGTTCCTGGTTTTTTGTCGGGGGGGATAGGGGAGATTGGGTTTGATGGTACTGATGAGTTAGAGAGGAGAGTAATGTTGGGAAGTGCCGATCAAAGGTGGTGAAGTGCGGGTCAGTGGCCTGTATGAGAATGCTTCCTGTTCTGAAGATGGAAATTATGAGTTCCCCTTTAAGGTTAGGGGTGACAGTTGTGGAGATTTTTTCGCCATAGGGAATATTTACTGATTTGGTGACTTGAAAGTGAAGAAGGAATGTGTTTTTCCACTTAGTCAGGAGATTTGTGTAAAAGATGAAGTTAGTTGTCATCTTGCCAGTAGTCGAGGTGTGGTAGTTGTCTACTATAAGTGTTTCTGGGTGCTGTTTTAAGGTACTTTGCTTTAGGTTCTTTTTAGCATTACTGGTCAGATTTTCTGGGTACTTTATAGACCATGAGTTGGGTCCGTAATGCGTGAGTTTAGAGTTCCGGGTGGGGTTTAGCGGATGCATAGTTAATGACTGAGAGTTCAGTCTCTATATGAATCGATGGAAGGAGAGGTTAGTTGCGCATTTGCGTCTTGTTGCGGTGAATGGTTGGACTAAATAATGAGGGAAATGCCAATTAATGATCAATCCAAGATGGTTGTTATCTTCTTTGTACAAAGGTTGTCCCCTTTTTCTATTTCCATGGAGAGAGATAAAAGGTCACTCCATGTATGATTATGTAGAGAGGCGGATGGTAGCAGGTGTGGCCTGCATGCAGCAGAAACTACTGTGTGTTGAACAAAGAAAACTTCTCAGGGGTCCCACTGATACTTAGTCCTTTTAAACTCACAAAGAAGAAATTGGCACAGAAGCTGAAATATAAAAGAGACTCTTTATTATCCTCAAATGAGTGAGACTATGTCACACAGAAGCCTTAGCAACTGAATGAGGCAGTCTGAGGAGTGCGGAAAACAGAGGCCTTATATATGCTTAGGGTTACATACTCAGCATAAGACCCAGGGGTATTCCTGGCTCATGTAAGCATGCAAAAATGACTAAGATGGGCATACAAGATCTGCTTGCTCAACAAAGTGGGAGGAGAGTTACTTCTCCATACAGCAGCAAACATAGCCTGATAGTTATACTAGAGAAACAGGTGCATTCTACTAGCTAGGCCCTTCTGGGCATGTGCGAAGGTGGGAGATGCTAAATATAGTTTGTCTCTAGGCAGACTACAAGAGCAGTTAACAGAAAGGTAGGACAGAGTACATGGCAAGCACATGGAAAACAAAATGGCTGCCAGAAATACAAAATGGCTTTCACAAAGCGGATAAGATAACTTCTAATTACAAGATGGCTTCTGGTAATGCTAATCCATTGCTGCCAATTTACAACATGTGGAGGTGAGGCGGAACAGCCCAGTGTTGGAAAACAGCACCCGGGAATCCCGACCGATGTGGTGTGGGGTGCTCCCGTGGCGACGCAGTCATCGCAGGCCGGGCTTCATAGTCTCTGGGGGGATGAGTTGATCATCGAAGGAACTCCTGCTACCTCTCAGGAGAACTAAGAATCATTTGTGAGAGAGCGATTTAGGCTCTTTTCTAGTAGCGCTGCTGTTTACAAAAGTTGGTGGGTGACAGGGTATCGGTGGGATATTTAAATGTTAATGATCTCGGCCTTGGGAGCTTCTTTGTCTAGTTCCAGCTCGTCAGCCATCATAGTAGTGTCTGTTTAAGTATCGATGGTCCTTGGCCTCAAATGGATCAACTGCGTACTTGCCTCCCCTCCCCTGGCGACACCAAATTGAAAGAATCAGTCCCAGCCCTTCTGGCCTCAGACGCACTCTGCAGCAGGTAGAACTTTCTCTACTCTTCCCTCTCACTGTGCCGCCTGGTGCTGGGGTCACCAGACTTATTTCCCCCTCAGCCCACTTTCACACCTGCACTTTAAACCCCGGATTGTCCACGTCTCACATCTTCCTCTTCAGCCCCTCTGAACCCCAAAGATATCCAGGCACCCCTTCTGTGGTCCGTACTAAATCTATCCGCCACTGGACCACAATCCCACGCAGCTATCATGTGGAAACCACTGTGGCCTCTCTTTATCCGTGGTTTGTAGACGCACCTACACGTGCCCCAGCGTGGCTCTCGATATGCCTACAGTTATCACAGGAAGGTGTTGCTAGGGCTTTAACCCGTTTGCTGCACGCATCGGCCAACGGCCGCCGCAAGCACTAACTCAGTAGTGCTGCACACGTCTGTTGCCCGACGCAGCCCCGCCCACTCGTTCAAACAGTCGCTCCGCGGCGGAATTCGCGCCGCGGTTAAGCGGTTAAGCGGGATGAAAAAGTTGGGTGGCCCTTAAAGGAGCGGGCGTATCAAATTAAGGTGACTTAAACATATAAACAAAAACTTGCGTGAAATGCCACCCTACCCACACATTTGCACAGGATCACAAATGCGAATGACATATTTTACCATTGCTCTGTGAGCTTTGCAGAAAGCCCAAGGAGTGGATGACCACGTATCTGTGCACCCATTTGCCCCTGTCAGGCACTGACAGAAACTCACACTGCCTTCAGCCAGAACTCAATTGTACCCCTTACAAACGCTTGGATGCCAAACGATTCAAATTACGCACAAGACATTACTAATATGGAAATGACCATCAGGCGTTATTCAGAATGAGGGGACCTTTCGTTTGGGCGGTTATCTCCCGCTTTTTCCATCTTCTCCGAGAACTAAGGAGGAGGAATCATGAATAACTACTGTTGATGTCAGGCTATCCGCTGTAAGGGGCACTTGGTCATCCATAGATGTTAGTGCACATCGTATTGTTGGTGCACCATATATTTATTCTCACGTGATAATTGGATTTCAAATCATTTCCCCTATTAAACGTTGATAGCTTGTTTATAGTACTTATGCCAAGACCCCGTGTGTATATATGACACTTCATGATTGAAATGTTTCATGAACATCCACGTGGATACTCACTATTTTTATTGGAAATAAAGATTGACAGAGCGGTCTGCAACCCAATTGGTTTCCACACCTTATCCTGGACATTGATTTATCTCTTGCCCTGAAGAAGTCCCGGCAGGGACAAAACGCGTCGGCTGTCCTATTTTCACTCTATTGAAAAATAAATCATCTAAACAAAACGGACTTTCTGGACATTCATATTTGTGAAGTGATTATTGAAAACTTGTTCATTCTATGGTGCACCTGTGCTTTCAATTAACTAATATGGAAATGATGTCTGGAAAAAAAATAACACAACATCTTGTAAAAAGAAAACACTTATAGCGAATGCAGGTTTAAGAAAAGCATGTGAAATACAAGCAGGAACGACATGGATTGTCTTAACGCCTTTTACACTAATTGTTCAGAAATCACTCACTGTTTATGCATCAAAAGCAAATGACATGAAGACAGTGCCCGAATGGACTCGTTTCAATCTCTGTTTTAAATTACTACTGGGTCTGAGACCCAAAGGAACCTGACCTTCTTAAAGGATGTGGCCTAACGGGCTAGGGCGGTGGATCTCACATCTTGGGAACCAGGTTCGAGTCTTGACACTGACTCTCAACATCCTGTGATTCTGAGCAATTCACGTAATCTCCCTGTGCCTACCACAAACATGAATGTGTCCTTGTGTAAGGTAACCGGTGCTCATGTAAAGCGCTCTGATACCTTGGGATCAAGTCCACGCTATATAAAACTCAGAAAAAAGAAGCGCTGGCTGCAACAATGGTGTTTCACTGTGGGGTGAGCAGGGCTGAAAAACCGGATTTCCCTGTAGGCTAAACGCTGTATACTGTATTTTATTGCATACATGTGATGTAATGCAGTCCTAAACCAATGAACTACAAAGCGCTCCGCAGAGACATTTTATTTCAACAGGTGAGACTCGTAAATGAGATGCTGTGCAGAGGCCCTCATGACAAGGGGCATCTTATTTTCTACGAGGACTTAAGGCATCTGTGTGGCAGTCCCGTTTCGCTCTTTATTTATACACAGAGATTTAATAATAATCCACATTTGTAAAGCGCGAACAATCACCCATAAGGGTCTCCAGGCGCTGGGGGCCGTCAGGTAGATTAACCCTTTGCGTGCCGGTGACGGAACCACTCGGTCATCAGCCACGGACGTGCTGTGCTAATGACGCAGTGGTTCCGTAACGGCCCGGCCGCCGCGCCATCAATTCTGCGCCTGCGCTGAGTGTTCTATTGAGCGGGTGGGGCCGCGACGGAACCACTCCGTCACAAGCACAACGCGCCCATGGCTCGTGATGGAGTGGTTCCGTCATGAGCTTGGAGGTGCCGCGCGGCCCCCCTTACCCCCCAGCGCCGCGGCGGAATTACCGCCGCGGCCAAGGGGTTAAGCAAGCTATTGCCCAGAGTCACATGGTGCTGGGCTAATCTGCCACCGGCGCCAGGGATCGAACCGTGATCCCCAGATTCTAGCGTCAGTTGCCCTGGCCGCGGCGCCACACCTCTCCCTTGACTGCTGGAGACAGATGACATCCCTATTTGAAAGTTTGGAGGTAAATGAGGAATTACCAGAGGAATCAGACCGGAAATTACCGATTCTATCTGTAATCTCTCATTCCTTAGAGGACCCAAAGGGTCCAGCAGCTCATATTGGTCTGGACTCCAAGGCCCCCTACCTCCTCCCCCCCGCCCCCCCCCCCCCCAGCCCGCCGGTATCTGTAACTCCTCGGGTAGTAGAATACCAACCCATTTTCCAAGCATCATCTATTAAGGGCCTATCAGGCACATGCGTCAAGCTAGGATTTTGTGAGTCCTTAATTGCGATTATTAAGGACTCCCAAAAGCCTGTGCATGTAGGAATCGCTATAAGAATAGCGGTTCCTACATATTCCTTATTTGCGAGTCGCAAATTGCGATTCCCAAATAAGGAATGGCTTCACATCCATTCCCATGGTGGCTTCACATCCATTCCTATGGGCCTACAGGCCCATAGGAATGATTGGGAAATTGCATGCGCAAATTGCGAGTACCAATTGGTACTCGCAAATTGCGCATGCAGTTTCAAGGGTGCAAGGGTGCCAAAAGGACACCATGTTGCACCCCTGAAATTGATCTCTGCACAAATGTTGCGCACACACATGCCCCAAGGACATGTGTGTGTGTAACCTACAGCTTTGAAAAATGCACCTTAGTGCATTTTTAAAGTTCTTGCAAATTACCATGAAGTTCAACTTCATGGTAATTTGCGACCCCTAGTAGCGAAATCGCTACTTCAAAGTGGTTCTTGCATTGCACGAATCGCAAAATGTGATTCCTTAAATGCAATCGCAATTTGAGAACTCGCAATTAATTGCAAATTCTCAAATGGAGAGGGCCTTGACCCTTGATGCATCGCAAAAGCTAATTTTGCGATCGCAAACGGACAATTTTTTGCAAATCGCACCGTTTGCGATCGCAAAAAGCTTTGATGCATGTGCCTGTATGCAGTGCTTTAAATGGGCCGGTACTCACCGGTACTGAGTACCGGCACTTCTGAATTTTTAGGCCCTCAGCAACGGCACTTCTCATTAGCCAAGGGAGAGTACCGGTACCCTAATAAACGGGATTGCAGGCTCTAGGTATGTCTCTCCTATTGCACAGGGTAGATGCCGCTCTGCTTCTCTGGAGCGTGTAGGCGCGCCACGCCTCCTGCAGAGTCCCTGCTGGAGATTCCAGCAGCGTCCATGTGAATGGCCTGAGACTGCAGGGGTCTAAGAGGGCTTGCTGTGCGTCACGCAGTGATTAACAGTGCAGGGTCTAGACAGACCCTTCCCTGTCGATCACATGTGCAATAACTATTCAGCTGAAAGTGCTTTAGCCTCATCCCCGCCCCTCTCAATCAGGTGTGAAAATGGGTTAAGAAAGACAGTCCGTCATCCAGTCGTATTTAGGATATTTATGGCATTGACTGTACTAAAGTGAGTGGCAGCCCCTAAAAAATCCTCTGCCTTCGCCAAAGCCGGTTTTCTTAGCATTTTTAGGTCTCCTGGCGTTAAACCGCGCGAAAGCGCGGTCTCGCCAGAGACCTATAGTGAGCGACTCTTGCTTCCCAGGAGAGGGGACAGGAGCTGGCCGCGCACTGGGGAATGGAGCGGGCCACGCGCACGTGAACGCGCGCTCTATTGAGCAGGCTCACGTCGTCTCGCTCTCACAGCGCTTTCAGTTTCGCGCGCTGAGCAGGAGGTCCCGCTCGTGACGTGTCCGGTGGATGTTTGTGCCTCGTTGCTCTTCACTATTTGGGGAGGGCATGTTTTTTTTCCTGTTAATGAATTTCTCCTGCTTGTTTCCCCGAGCGGCCCCTGTTAATCACGGATTGCCCGCAGGTGTCCGGCGCATCCAGGCCAGGCCCGGGCAACGTGCAGCGCCAAAGCGAGGCCAGGCGGGGTGCCGGGCTCGGGTGGGCTTAAGTGCGGGGAGCCGGGCTCAGGGGAGGCCTTACTAGGGTTCAGGACAGGCCCACCTGCGAGGAGTCGGGCCTACACGCTTCCAGTCCCGTCCATCCGGTGCACCCTGCGAGGAGGGGGCACGAAGCGCCGCAATGTCCGCCTCTGAGCTCTACAGCAAGGTAAGGCCGCACCGTTAACATGCACAGGGGGCCCGGCTTGGGGTGAGGCTGGGAGAGATGGGGTGTTGTTGAAAGTGGTTAACTGTCTCGAAAGAGCACGTAGACCTTCATAGCTGCCAAGGTTTCAGATTGCTATGTGTGACGTTTTCATAATTTTTGTGTAATTATGAGTGATATTTCAGCGACTATTAGTGATACTTTTTCGGAAGCAAAATCAAGCAATAAAGTCTGGGAAGTCATACATATCTGCAACCTGAAGCCCTACTGCCCTCCTAAACTGATCGTACTGTTAATAAGAAACGAGGACTCCGATGTGCACCCCTCTCATTGAAAGTCCACGCTGCACCACTGCAAACAAAAGAACGTTTCTGCAAATGTCAGCAAAGTCAGTTTTTGTAGTAGGGTCAGTTAGAAAACCTGCGCAGTGTGCCTGCCACTTGCTCACCTCGAGTAGAGAAAATATCATAATGACTGCAATACTAGGGGGTACTGAATGTAGCCGAGGTTCAGACTCCATTTGCCATATTTTTGTGTACCGCTTTATTTTCTTCTGCTGTGACAACAAACGGAAATAAAAGCTTTACCTGATGTCTTTCTTGACTGCTCAGCCGCTTCCCGGGTGACCTCTGAGAGGACGAGGCAGGCAGCGGTGGTGCAAGAGGCGGCATGCTCGTCACCTCAGCTTCCCGGACCTCATGTAATAACCATCTGCTCCTGCAGTGCCTCTGACATGACTGTAGGGCCCGCATCACCGGCCAGTGACCGCTGGATCCAGGAGGCGCCAACGTTACCCCTTAAAGCACAACTCCTGGAAGCCTACTGTACACCTACCTGTTCACGAGCCACCATATTGCAGTGCTGATGTGTTTTAAAATGAAGTTAAAGTGCAATCTGGATTTGTAGTGAAAGCATCTGATAACTCACTGTGGGGGAATTAGTGGGAATTACTACGGTCAATGTTTCTGATTTTACTGCATAGGCTGCATACAGTACATGTATTTTCCCCCATCATTTTGCATGCAGTAACATTTAAATTGCTTAATGTTCGAAGGGAAAATGATGGCTTATTCTCACAGCAAACTGGATATTGTTGGATGTTTGTGTCCCTGGTGCCGTTTTAAGAAGTGTAAATGTGTCAGATGCCAGGATCCTACCAACTCTGTTTTGAATCCAATGAGTGCACTTTAGCTGTGGCCCTTCGGTTAAGCCTTTCCCCCAGTAGTCGCTAGCACATAGTGGAAAAATCAGGCGGGCGTCTTCATGGGTCTTTTTAAAATAGTTTGCTTGGCAAAGTTCAAGGAAGAGGTTGTGAAAATGAATTTTGCCTTTTTTTCCTTCAAATTTCCCTACTCATGTCATGCCAATCAGGACAGTTTGCCCATTACCAGACTTCCTCATGTCATGCCAACCAAGACAGTTTGCCCATTACCAGACTTATTGTGATATGCAGAGACAGTAGCGTAGGAAGGTGCAGGCTGCCCCCGGGGTCATCAGTGTGTGTGAATAATAACCGCTGTGAGGCCGTGCATGAGGTGCATCATCAGAGCTGTGTGAATAATAACAGCTGTGAGCCCCGTGCTGAGGTGCATCATCAGAGCTGTGTGAATAATAGCTGTAAGCCCGTGCCAGAGGTGCATCATCAGAGCTGTGTGAATAATAACAGCTGTGAGCCCGTGCCTGAGGTGCATCATCAGAGCTGTGTAAATAATACCTGCGTCAGCCCCGTGCGTGAGTTGCATCATCAGAGCTGTGTAGAGCTGTGTGAATAATAACAGCTTTGAGAGCAAGGAAAAGTCCTCCAGCCTCCCAGTCCAGCAGGCATCCAGGCAGCCAGGGGCTGGGCAGGGCCTAGTTATGTTTTACTGTAGACATGCCTCTCTGTGTACTTCTCTATACAATTCCTGTATCCACCCATTCCTTTCTCTCATTTATCAGTCTAGTGGCTGTCCTTTGTCCATGTTTTGGTACATTGATATGTCAATCCAGTTATCTCTCCCTTCTGTCTATAAGTTTAATTTTATTTATTTGTCTTTGTCAGTCCGTTGTCCTTCCATACATCTATTCATCCGCCCGTCTATGCGTGTCTGTCGGTTCTTCTTTCAGTCTGTTGCAGCAATCGCAGTATGGCACACTTTACTTTTAAACATATTCATCTAAAGTGCAGCATGCCACCATTGCTACAAAAATAAATACACTTTTTTATGGCCTACAATTTATTGACTTTTATTGCAATTAGTGTTGCAATATTTCGGCAATGCCAAAAGCTCAAACTTAATTACTGGGAGACCTATTGCATTGCAAATGCTTGTTTTATTCAGGACAGGAGCTGCTTCTCTTTGTGAGCCCCTCCAGCATTAATCACCGTATTTACAAGATACCAGTGACGGACCTGAGTACTTGCTCTATGGGTGTGAAGGTAGCCCCACATATATGGCAATGAATAGCAGGAAACGCTGCAGCACTCTAGGAATGAGCTACATGACAACTGGCAATGGCTTTGGATGGGGATAAAGATGTGGTGAACATAGCAGGAAAGAGGTGGGATGAATGTAAAGAAGTGAGGTGATAGGTTTGCCACTTATTTTCAGATAAAAATACCAGATATTTGTTGAGTTCTGTATTCATGAATCATCTTAGAAATTAATTTTTTTAAACACACGTTTCTGTAAAGTCATAAATCTGTTGCATTTCTTATAATTCACACACACATGCACACACACACATACAGACACATACACACACACACTGGCACACATACAGACACACATACAGACAGACACACAGACACACACACACAGACACACACACGCACACACAGACACACAGACACCCAGACACACGCACCTAGACACACACACACCTAGACACATACACTGACACATACACACTGACACACATACATACACACACACTGACACACATACGTACAGACAGACACACATACAGACAAACACACATACACACACACACACACCCAGACACACACACACAACACCCAGACACATGCACACCCAGACAAGCGCACACCCAGACAGACGCACACCCAGACGCACACCTAGACAGACGCACACCCAGACAGACGCAGACACACACACACACACACACGCACACACGCACACACACACACACACACTGCAGAACAAAATACTGGCCAGATGGCAAACTTAGGGGATGAGTACAGCATGGAGGGGAGAAAAGGAGACAAGTAGGGAAAAAACAAGTGAGGAAATGTAAGACTTGTGGAGAGAGTAAGCGAAAGGGGGGAGGAAGAGGAGCAGAACTAGGGAGATAAGCTTAGAGGCTGGGTAAAGATGAGAGGCGAATGGAGAGGACATGCCTATGTAAAGGCGTGGAACCAGGAAGAGCCTTGTCGTAGGGAAAAGGACAGTGGCATTGTTTTAAATGGGCTGGTACTCACAGGTACTGTGTAACAGCACTTCTTATTATTTGTATCCCTGTTAGTACCGGCACTTCTCCACTGCTCAGGAGAGTACCAATACTCATGAAAGGTAGGCTCACTGGCTGCTAGTGCTGGTGAGCACTAGGCTGTCATGGCTGGAACCTATTTGATAGCCACAGCGCTTCTATAGTCCTAAGCAGAGCCGCTGTTAAACTATTCAGCGTGGGATCATTTGCATGATGTCCCTGTGTTCACCATCACACTGTATTGACAGTGGAGGGCCCATTTAGGCCCTGTGCTGTTAATCACATTCCCACTATTGTGTGCATTTGGGCAAACGCAGGTATGAAGGTAGCACATGGACAGAGGCAATTTAGAAACTCATTAGAGGTTAGGAGTTTAAAATGGATTTAATCCCACCTGAGACTTTTTGTGAGTGTTTGCTTATGTCTGTGTGCTTGCCGACTTGTGTGTGCCTGTTTTTATGTGAGCGAAAATTGAGGGAAAGAGGGAGAGAATCAGGAC
Organism: Lissotriton helveticus; assembly: GCF_964261635.1. Classification (NCBI taxonomy): domain Eukaryota; kingdom Metazoa; phylum Chordata; class Amphibia; order Caudata; family Salamandridae; genus Lissotriton; species Lissotriton helveticus. Next base: position 1,114,182,494 of record NC_136072.1, on the reverse strand, counting down.
ACTCAGGAGATTTTAGAGGGAGTGTGAGTGTGTGAGAGTGTATGCCTGAGAGTAGATAGTATTGTGCCAAACAACAACAAATAACAGTATGGCATTAAAAAGCAGCAAATATTACAAAACGCCGAACTGTTCACATATCATCCTGTTTGGATTTCATTTTGTGTAACAAGTTAACCTGTTTCATTTACATAAACGTATTTTTCATGTGTTTTGATAGTGGCTGCAACTGGTACAGAATTCATTATGTATCATCATATGTTGCTCTTAGCCCCGCCCCTAGCCCCACCCACTTGCCACACCTCTAGCTCATATTAATGAGTACCTGCACTTATTTTTTCCCCATTTAAAGCACTGCCTGTATGTGTGTGCCTCTGAGGCTCTCATAGCGAGTGGCAAACTTTCACCTGAAGAGATAACTCCGGGTGGAATTACACCGCCCACAATAACAAGTACCTCAAGGTCTATAAATGATTGGGCCCGTAAACTCCCGACCTTATATTTGTGGGGCTGAAGACACTGGACCTCGCTTTGTTGCTGCATGGGCTGTGGCTGCAGGAAACAGTGCAGATCAGCTCCTGTCTGGACCCTGTAGCACCTGGGGGGATACACAGTGCTCTGCCCAGACAGGTAAAGCTCTGCCTTGAATCCTTGGACCCCCACCCCAGCTATCCGCAGCCCTTCCACTGACACTTTCTCTCTGCTCGAAGTAGGTGGACAAACATCAGTGGTTTTCTTACCAGCACGGCGGGAAATGCAGGGTAAAGAACCCAGTATTTCCAGGTCTGTGCAGTTATTCCCCATTCAGGGGTAAAGAATACTTTAAGTGCCCATCTCTTCCAGTGCCTGCCTTTGGGACACCCACAGCCAGCAGACAAAAGTCTGAACTGCAAGACCCAGACTCTGCAGCAGAAACACACCACCAGTGGCGGCTCCTGCGCTATGGCGGAGGAGTGTCGCTCCACCCCCAAAAAAAACATCAGGGGCCTTATTTATGAAGGACTTGCGCCGCCGGTGCGTCCCTTTTAACATGGGAAAAAGTGACGCACCGGCGGCGCAAGTCCTTCATAAATAAGGCCCCAGGATAGGAAAAATAAAACGACAATTGTCTTGGGTGCTTGGTGTTGACAAGCACTGAGGGGAGTGGTAGTGCACTCCCATCATTGCGCCTGATGGTTTGACCGGCCGTCTCCGTCCGGTCAAACCATCAGGCCCAGTGAAAGCTCTCTCCAACCCAGCAACGCAGCTGGGTTGGAGACAGCAGGCACAGACTTTCAGTCGGTCCTGGTGTGCAAATCGAGGGCACTCAGGCCAATTCTGAAGCTGCTCTCATGGGTGAGATCAGCTTCAGGATTGGCAGCAGGGCATTCTGGGAGCTTGTGCCTTCCTGCAGAAGTGAAGAGGAGCAGAAGAGCACGACGGGGACGGCTGCAGGTAAGTTTTATTTATTTTTGTATTTTTTCATTCCCCCGTGACCCCTAGTGCCCCTTACTCCCCCCTGCCCGTCTGCCCCCCCCCCCCTCCTCCAGCATACCACATGAATAATCCAACACCAGTGATCGAAGTGGGGAGTTTCTGAGCGACAGGACCTGGCCGTAATTTTTTAATTTGAGAAAAACAGTTCCCCTACTTTTTTGTGAAATTGTCAATTCAGCAGTTGAAATGCTTTAGCTGAAATGTAAGGCAGAGAGTCTCCTGTGCCTCGAAACCGAAGGGGGAGACAGCTAAACAGGAAGCCAGCCTCCATACCAGGGTGCTGCTTCCTGAAAGAAATGTACATGTGCCCAAATGGTTAATCTCAAATTGTAAAGGGTACTTTAAAGCTGGTATTGGCTTCCATTGATGCAATCCCTTAAAGCTTCCTGATGATGCAGAAATATTCTTTTTGAGTGGTATTGCAAGGGAGTTACCCACTGAGCTGTGAGTGTGTGCCTTTAATGGAGAGTTATAGACAAAAAATGCACTATGTACAGTCTAGGTATCACTAAGTTTTAAAATATTGACAGATATTCACAGTGCTTTCTGTCACATGCTGGAGCTCACAGCTCTAAAATAAACAAGCCACTATTCTCCACTGCATCTAACAGGATTCAGTTTTGTGGCTTGCTGGTTACACACACAGATCTCTGCCGTGCATTAACTAATCGAGGTTTCATAGTATACCGTAGTGCATTTCCCAGAGATTAACTTAACTTGCATTTAGTTTTCATTTAAGCTGTTCAATATTCATATGTAGTTACTTGTAGGCAAAAGGCAGGCGCGACACTAGGCCTTAGGCCTCACCGCGGAAGCCTGATCGAGGATGGGGGCGGGGCGGGGCGGTGCTGCCGATTCTTATGGCTGCAATGGCTACAGGTAAGAGCAGGAGGAGGGGGGCCAGCCCCACCCCCAAAACTCATGCCGTCTGAGGCGGTCCGCCCCTCCTCTAGCTACGCCACAGGCGAAAGGTCGAACAAAAGTTACCGAATATTTTTTAGCTACACTTTTTACCACGCCTCCACGCTCCCTGACCCCGGCCCATTGCATGCAGCTAGGGTGACCAACTGGCATGGGTGCAAATTCAGGACAGTAAGTGTAAAAATTCAGGACAAAGGGTCAAAATTCAGGACAAAAATTCAGGACACAAGGTCAAAATTCAGGACAAAACTTCGGGACAAAAGGTAAGTTTTACAGACACATCAGAGGAAGTTGCACAATAGTATAAAAGTGACTAAATAGACAACCATTTAAGTACAAGTCAAAATAAGTTTAGATTAGGTGGAGACAATCGTGCACTTTATGGTTTTTCGGTATGTGTGCAGCTTTGAGCAACTGTGCTGTTTTTTTGTTGTACTTCATATGATAGTAATCTATTTATATGGTTACTGCACTGGGTTGTCCAGTCCGATATTTTGTTTACAACTTATGTTCCTGAGCAGGCATGTTTGGTGAGAGAAGTGGTCAGGAAGATCTGCCCGGATAGTCTTTGTTACTAGCATCTCATATCCGAGTGCCATTGTGAGATGTAATGCGGCACGCATAGGCCAACTAAAGGGAGGATTGCTGTGATGAACCCGCTATAGGGAACGCATTATGGGTGTTTCAGCAAGTGGAAAGTAAAATATGGAATTTGACTTTGCTCATGGAGGCTTCCAGAGAGTTGCACTAGCTGACGAAGTCACAAAGGTGCTTTTCCCTGCAGCATTGTTAAAGAAGGCACTGTCGATACACTATTGCATTGTTTATTTTTGATGCTTTGCCTTTTGGTACAAACATAATATACATCTCAAGCACAGCTCATGGCACTATGAGGCTTTCCCGAAAACCTAAAACAAAACACGCAAACATTTACAATTATTAGTGTAACATTCAAGTAGCAGTTGGGTGTCACTCAAAATGTCATATGTATGATGTATAGATCCCACACAGAAGCACACAGCAAATACTGAATAGTAACATATAAGCAAGGGAGTAGCCATAAAATTAAAATACCTCCCACTTTGAACTAAAGCTCCTATGGCACCAAGAAAGCAAATAAGTCATCACAGCTCTCCCCAGAAGATCTCTCTTGTCTAAGGATCTAGCCATCCATCCTTCCATCAAACCCTGATATCCACCATTTCAAATTTGCATTCTGTCATCTATTAATTCTTTCATCCATAATTCAGTCTTTCACCATTCATTCTGTCCTTCCATCTGTGTGCCCATCCATTTTCAAACATTTGCAAACTTATCCATCATCTATCCTTCCATCCATCATTTCACTCATCCATCCCTCCATCCATCATTTCACTCATCCATCCCTCCATCCACCCTTTCACTCATCCATCCATCATCCATCCACCCATTCACCCAATCCATCCTTTCACTCATCCATCCACTTTTCCATCCATTCATCCACTCATCCATCCAGCCATTTACCCTTTCATCCAAGCCAACCTTTCACTCATCCATCCACTCTTCCATCCATCCACTCACTCATCCATCCACCCATTTACCCTTTCACCCATCCATCCATCCTTTCACATACTTATCCATCACCCAGTCACTCATCCATATACTCATTCAACTTTTCACTCATCCATCCATCCTTTCTCCCAGTTCTCCACCCTCCCTTTCACTCATGTATGCATTCTTTCACACATACATCTTTACATTCTTCCTTTCACTCATCCAGACACCCATTCCCCCATCCATTCTGCCAATTATTCATCCATGCTTTAACTCATCCATCCACCTATCCTCCCTTTCTCGCTCCATTCCCCTTTCACTTAGCCAGTCATCCTTCCATCCTCCCTTCACCTATCCACCCACTCATAAATCAATCCATTGACCCTATCACTCATCCATCCTTTCTCTCATTCATCCACCCTTTCACTCATCTATCCATCCTTTTTTCTATTCTCCCTCTCTCTCGCTCATGCATCCACTTGTCCACCCATCCATCCATTCACTCATCCATCCAACCATATACCCTTTCACCCACCCATCCATCCTTTCACTTACAAATCCATCCACCCAGTCACTCAGCTGTCTACCCATTCAACTTTTCACTCATCCATCCATCCTTTCTTCCAGCTCTCTAACCTCCCTTTCACTCATGTATGCTCCACGTTCCAATGTTCTAATGTTATTTATTTCTTCTGCAAGCATAAGCAATGTGGAAAAAATAGCAAACATATTAAAAAGTAAAATTAAGGTGTTGCCTAGCAGCCCAGGTGCAAAGCCCAGGCACTGAAGGGCACCCCTTTTTGGGCTGTTGTGCACATATGATTTGTCACTTGCTGTGAAGAGACAGAGCCACTATGGGTTCACTCACTATGTATAAATTCATGTTTATGATAAAAAAAGCATGAGTTGGGCCAAACCTAAAACGAACGCATCATTTAACGAGCAAGAGACAGCCAAGTCCAGCAAAGGTGTTTACCAACCACAGCGTCCCGCAGAAGCACCAACTTCTCCCCAAAGCTTCCAGTTGCCTTTAAGACAATACACTTCAAGAAAGTTAGGGAGCACCCTTCATCAGCGTTTATTAACTACGAGCCATTGATAGATTAATTCTAAAGCATCTGTGTATTGAAACTGGTGAGCACGGGGTCAACTGTTTACAGACCGAAAGTACGGAACAGTTTGGAGGGGCAGGGAAGTATGAATTAACATCTCTTAAAAAATAACCATTTTGCCACAGTTCACATCAGGCTTAAGAGTTGGATATAAAGTTATTAAAGCTAAAAACATGAGCGCATAATCTTCAACGGAAAGAACTGCCGTTTTGGGATCGAGAAAGCGTGTTGGAGGCAAATCTGGACGTGGGTGACCTGATGAATCAGCAGCAGGCACCAATTGTGCGGGAGCAAGGTTTGTCAAATTATTTGATCAGCGCTGCTCCTGCCGCCCTGGCGAGCCTGAGTCAACTTGTGTGAAACACTGGGCATTAAACAGATTGCTCCAGGGCAGTCTTCACAGCATGTGCATAATGAGCGTAATCACGACACTCACAGGAAGAAGACCAGGGCAGACCAATGGGGGCAAAAGGACAGCTAAAGAGAGCAGGGTGTAACAGTTTAACCGGTTCCGTGCTGATGACGGAACCGCTCCGTCATCAGCCGCGGTGACGCTGT